>NC_050589.1:9229204-9551704 GCF_013368585.1 Megalops cyprinoides
TATGTTATTGCTCTGTTTGAAAGACTGTAGACAAACGTTCGGCACAACAATTTTTTGGTAGACAACCCATCAATCCTTTTTTGTATATTGCTTGTGGGGCTTGCTGGATAGTGGACACAGCAGATTATCAGTTTACTTGTGTTTGCAGAGCACGGAAAGCAGGTGTTACTGATGTGATCTGCTGTTGTAACAGTCTCCCTTTAATGCACCTAGATGTCAGTATCTCAGGATCTCAGTTACCGTTTTTAGATAGAGATATATGATGATATTATTACTGTACTGCACGTGATTATGATATGGAGGAAAGCCATTAGAATAGCAAACAGTCTGAATTTGAATTGTGTAGCCTGAAGCCCTCTTAAAATCCATTCGCATTGCAGAGTAGCGATCATCTTAAATTATTACAGAATTGTATGACAGCCAGAATTATTGTATTCATAACGGCGGATACTGCTTGGCAAATGGGGTTTCAGATCCATGTGGGCTTGTTCTTCGAGTGCTTTTTTCGGACCCTCGTGGTCCCTCTCGAGAGGAAAACAAATCTCGAGGCAGAGGAAATTACTCCCGAAAATATATGTTTGCAACGGCCCTCTTGTTTTCCTGTGTGAGTAATATAAATCTTGTAACTCTAAGCAATGCTGAAATATGTATCTATCTGCAGTGTGGGGCTCGTGAAGGGGAAACAAATGCAATCTGCTGGCGGAAAGCTATGACCACCCCCAATCCCCCTCCCCACGCAATCCATGCGCTCCTCATAGCTTGAATAAAGCCCAGTGTACCTTGACAAAGCACACGTGCATTATACATGCAGCCAAAGCGACAGATTCTCAATAAGATGCAGCTTAGGAGCGCATGGCTGTGCAGCAATGCATGTCAGCTGCTGTGCTGAAAATGGCTTTTATTTGACTGCACAGGAGCCTGTTTATTGGTCTAAATATAGCTGCGTCTCTGCAACACAAAAACCTCTTGGCGTGAAGAAGGGAGGGTCATTATTAATTGCTTTTTCTGTTTTGGTTCTTCCAGGTTATAAGTAAAAAAAAAAAAAAAAGGCAGTCTTTGATTTTCCAAGCATTTTTTAGGGAGATGTTATGAAATGTTGTGGTAGTATGGAAAATAAATATATAAATAAATGCTACATATTAAGCCATAAGTATATGAAGCGACATGAATGTCCTCATTCATGCTGATTATACTGTGATGTCTTCAGAATAAAAGGACAGCACAAAGGATCCATTAACCTTGTGTCTCTGCATTGTAATTGTGTTTAAACCTTCACTGTAATCTCACACAATCTGATACAACCAAACATTCATAAATTCAATAAAATCAATAAATCCATACAATAAAGTCTGCATATAAAATTCATGTCCTACACCAATATTGACTATTTACTCTCATTAATTTGCAAAAATCCTGACGAGTATTTCCTGTCTAAATTTTTGTCAGCCCTAAAAATGCATGCAGACTGACTGAAAGTTTCCCCATGGGACAGAAGTCTTTTTTTAATTCTTGAAGAGATATATTTTCAATCGTGTGCAAATCACTAACATTGTTAGTTGTTTTTAAAGCTCCTCCACTGCCTTCCACCAATGGTCAATAAAGTATTTATAACCTTCAAGTATTTATGACTTCTTTATATCCCGTTTGCTCAGATGAAACATTGATGTTAAGAGAAGAAAAGAGTACCGATGGCACATTGCGGTGTACTGAGAAGGACGTCCCATTAAGCTTTCCTTTATGTAAGTAGCATTTACTTTACTTTGGTTTAAGGGGGCGTTAAATGTCACTGCTGCAGCACCTCGCACTAAACTCTGGGTGATGAATTTCAGCAAGCATTTCATATTGACATATTTAGTCTTAGACACCTTATATTTGAAGGTCACTGATATTAACAAACAATACTGTGTACGAACAGTAAAAAAGTTACATTCAAATATAGTTCTTAATCCCACCCACCTACCCACGCTTCCCCGTGTATACACACATCCACTGTATCTTATTTCAGATACAGATAAATACAATCAAATGCTGTGTAAAAAAAAGTATGAGCAAGATATAGCAAAACACTGTAGCTACTTACTGAACACAGCCATACTGGTGAAAGTGCTTACAGCGGGGAAAAAAACCTCATTGTAAAACTGCACAAGTGGAAGCTCCTTCACCTACTAAAGATAATGCTAATGTGTATGGTTCTTTGGTCAACCCCAGTTTAGTCCAGTAATGGGTACAGCTTTGTGTCATTATTATCTAACATCCATTTGTGAATCTATACCTCAAAGAGTTCCCGTCCACTACAGTCTCAACCATTCCCTCCCAGAACAGCCATTTTGTGAGTAATCAATGCCAAATACAAACAAATGTCCAGTCCCATTTACCGATGAGAACAGATTCATTCAGCCACAACAGTGCAGTATAATAAGTTTGTTTGGCTGAAAAAAATGGTCATTTTGAAATTACGATTGTAAATTAGACCATGTTATTTTGTTGGGAGCTTATTAAGAATGTTAGTGCCTGAGACAATGAATGAGATGGTTACTTGCAGCTTGACGACACTAAACCTGAATTAATGCTGACCAATAAAAGTAACATACAGGACAGTACAGTCTACTGGAATTTTCATTTTTGCTGTGGTCAGCATATGATACCAAAGTATTCGTAGCTTACCTCTGTATTTTTGTAAGATATTCAGTGTATTACATATGTACAATTATGTTGAACAAGGTATTTTTTTTTAACAGAATTTAAAAAGACGTTCTAGACTTTATGTTTAATACAAAGCTATAAATAACATAAGCTCCCACTGAATGTCTTAAAAAAATTATTTGCACCTTACCTCTGTAGTTTCCTAAGATATTCAGTGTGAGCTTCTTATATTGCTTGTATTGCAGTTATGTTGAACAGAGTAGTTGCTCAATAGATTTAAAAAAACTACACAGTATTCTACAGCGCATGCAAGTGTCTTGCAAATCCCATTTTTATTGGTTACCATACAGGCTATGAAATTGCAGTGCAGCTCCTGAAATGGTATGTTGTTTTGCTTTTATTCTGTTTTTGGTCTACATGGCTCATAGATTTCTTTTTGGAGTGGTATCCCCATTTCCTTTCCTCAGTTTTCCATCAAGAGCGTGCAATATTTTTTAAATTATTTATTGATAGAAATTTAAAAAAAAAAATGGGAGAGAAAGGAATGGTGTTTCAATCTCTTCTGCTGAGTGCCTTATATTGAGTTGTTTGCTACCACCTACCTGCCTTTTCTGGCCTTCTACCATTTCAAGAAATAAATGCATGAAAGACACAAAAGGGGCATCAAATACATGTTCCCTCTGTCTGTACAGCTATCAGCTGACCTATGATTCACTTTTTTATTATTTTGCCTTATTCTGCAGCATAAATAGGCAGGGGTTTTATGCTGCCCAGGCTTCTGGCATTTCATCCTAATGCTTTTCATTGTCATATCTTGGAAGCCACCTCCTCAAGTTCAATCTGACAGACCCACTGTTCCTGTTTTTGATAACTGATTTGTGCGCCTACACAGAGAAGCAAGTGATTATCAAAAGAACGGCTACGCACACATCTTTATTCTGAATAGCAATTGCTCTTTATTCTACTGAACACAAATGCTTCTGTATTTGAAGGTTGTGGTGTTACCACTTAAGAATTATGTGCAAGATGACTGACTAAAAAAGACACGTGGATTCAAAACAATGAAAACTGTCAATTGATGAAGCAGGCCTCACACATGCATGTATGTAGATATCAGGTATATATAATGGTCTCAACTGAATAAAATGCAAACGCCCTGCGGCATCTTATGACAGAGTGATTTTAGGAGGGGTAAACAAGGTACTACAGACAGCTGCATTTTCGATGAAAACGGCATTATATCTCCAGTGAAGAAGTATCCGATACTGTAGCTACTGCTCATTCGGAAGGCATCAGTATCAGCACCTATCAAGGTTCATTTTCTCTCCTTCGGTGGCCCAGCATGTGACAAGACCCATCAGTATAGCACAGTACATTCACTCTAATGCTCACGGTGACAGAGAGAGGAGCTGGCAGTTATCACTCTCTGAAGTTCTGTACTGAGAGGCAGACATCGATCAGGACGCTTTTAACAAACACCACCGGCAGTGAGTGAAATGGTGCAGGACAGCATGGTCTTACCTCGGCTTACCTCAATTTCCTTGAAGGATTGGTTCGTTTCCCCTACAGGAAACTCCTAAGGGTAGCGTGCATGCTAAATGTATACAAGTGTCCTCATTTGTTTATTTCATCCTTCCTCCTGTTTAGGGGCAAATCTTTTCTTTTTTTTTAATCAAGATTGTTTCAGTGTTGTAATTAAAAAAAAATGGCGTATAGAACAACAGCACCTGTTGCTACCTGGGATTTTGATTAAAGCCATTAAATATAACACTGAAAAGCCTTTTACTTTGACCTCCACTGAAGAAAACACTGACTGTTTAACTCCTTGTTTCACCACACTATATTTTCACTTGAAGATCACCCCTCTTACTGGGTGGTGCTACTACTCATAAAATACACTCACTGGAAATCTGTAAAGCAGCCATGAATGGACTACTGTGCATGAAAACAACTAAAACAAATACCCTTCGGTTTGCACTGATGCATGGTGTTTATGTTCTAAATGGCAGTTATAATCATGTCTCAGAAAGATGTTCCTGCGAGGCTTATTTTTACTGTCAATAGTACTGTTTTTCTATGCATTAACTGTGTATTTTATTGTTCCACTGTTTTTTTTTTTTACCTCGGTGTAATGCATGTGCTTCCCCTGATTATGGAAGAAAAATTGAAATTGGAGATTACTGAGAGTGCTGCTTGGATCAAACAACCATTTTAAATCACACTTTGGATAGGAGATGATCTCTTAATTCTATGTAAAGCATAAAATCAAACTTACTTTGAGGAACAATCAGAGCAAAGCTTGGCTCTGCTGCCAAGGGCAACAGAACTCAATGAGAAGGAGCGTATGACAAGCACCTGAAATAAAAACAACATCCCTGCACAATGATACTGTGAGCTGGAGAGATGAAATACTGTGGAGGAGACCGCCTCGGATCTGATTACAAAGTCTAATTATCATCTGAGAGCCCTGACGATTACCTCGGATGAGGAATTGCTAATTTTATACTTCATTTTTCACCTTGCGAGGCAACCCTCAGAGCAGCATCCCATGCCTTTTAAATTACCTCTGTTTATCAGCCTTGCAAAACCCACAGAGTGATTTAACCCCCTTTATTTCAATCAATACATTTCTTGTGTGTTTGTACATAAGTGTCGTATGTGTGTGGCCAAAGTTAAGCAAATAGTTTTTGCAGACCATGTTATGTGTAATGAACATATGCTTTGTTACCAATAAACCTCATGTTTTGTGTCATATCCTGAGGATCATAAATGAAAATATTTATAACTTAACAATCAGCACAGATGTTGCTCACATCTTGGCTACACAGTGACATACCTGGAGACCTTACTATTACCAGCATATGGAGTTACAGGCTAAGGCTAAAGGATCCTCCACTTAACAATTCTATCAACTGGAATGAAAAGTGTTTCCTTGAAAACCAAATATTTTACTGAAGAATACATAACAGTCTGATGGGTGATTACACATTTTTTCCTGTTCAGTGGTTTACAGTATACAGCTGACTAGCACACAAGAAAGTGGCAATACATTACATTTACATTACTGTCATTTAGCAGATGCTCTTATGAGTGACTCACATAGGTTACAGCTTTTACATGTTATCCATTTATACAGCTGGATATTTACTGAGGCAAGTGTGGGTTAAATACCTATCCCAGGGCCAAAACAGCAGTGCCCCAAGCAGAGAATCAAACCTTTTGGTTATGAGCCCTGCTCCTGACCAGTATGCTATACCGCCACCCCAACATACACCTGACACCTGACTGGGCCTTGCTGTGCCATGAGGGTATTGGACAAAGTTTTTCTTTCCAGTTTAACACTGCCGTTTCATTAAAAGCCTGGAGTGTTCATCTCAGTTGTTCAAACTGCACTGCAGCCAGGCCTCTAGCGCAGACAGCTCACCTCCCTGCTTCCCGTATTGCAGTATTGGGAAATGAGGCCGATATATCCCAACAATCTCCCCTGCTTAATGTCAGAAATGACGGCTGGAATAAATTCAAACTTCGCTAATTGTGCACAGAGGTGGTAACAGCCTGCAATGAGCACTCTCCTCGACAGTTAATGTTGCTTCTCGCGTCTTTGGATCCTGAACACAGGGTAGCGCTTCTTAATTAAAAAATACAAGTAAAATAAAATTGCCAATTTTGCAGTTTGTGGGTTTTGACAATGCGCAAGCAATGATTGCTCATGTAACTATGCTTCGTTTTGTAGTACATTAAACAGCATCGTTCAAGTGGGACAATTCTAAAAATTAAAAAAAAATAAGAATAATTAGCATGTACACGTTGGTTGCATAATATTAACCGTGATTTATACTACTTCCTCAAATCTGATATTGTATCTTCAGTTCAGGCTTGTGTTAAATGAATATGTAAGCCTTATTAAAATATTGCATCATCCTTTTGTATAGCTCTTCACTCTTTATGGTTGTAACTTACTATCCCTGTAAGTTTTGGACTGTTTCCACTGGACTTAATTAAATGCATTCACTTTAGTCTTCTGAATATTTGAAATGTGAGACACTGTGTAAATAAGTACCTTCCAGCTGATTCATAGCTGGAAAAAATATTTAAGATAATTTTTAGAAGACCAGCACAGAACTATGAACAATATAGTAATGAAAACATTTAAACATTTTACTCATCTTATATAAAACATACAGATTTATAGAATAAACAACAAGGTTCACATTTTTTGAGTAATTACATTGATTCCAGTTACTACAGTACCATTTGGCTGATTTCATGAATGATGAAGAAACACAGACACCAGACATAGTGTTGTACATAATAGAAATGGACCTCCATTGCAATACATATCTTTAAGGAAAGTTTTCATTCAAAAAGGAACTTGGATAAATACTGAACTGCTTTGTAAATTGGCTTGGCGTGATTCAGTTTAAATCAGTATTCAGTTTCATAATTCCATTAAAAAAACTATACTGTAGTAAAGCAGTTTCGCAATTCTCCAGCTATGCCATGGAAAAAACATAAATAGCTGATAAATGATTGAAATATAAACACTGAAGGTACGCCTACTGTATGTTCCATTGTTATGTTCCCTGTGGACATTCTACAGTTCTGTTTCACATTTAGATAGAATGTCCAATGCACCAATGAACTAAAATAACCAGCCCATTGTAGAATGTTTAGGTTCTCATTCAGTTTAACTGTCTCTGCTGGTGGGGGGGTTTGGCTTGATTTCAAATGTCAATATTAAGCATCGAATTCCAAAGGAAAAAAAAAAAAGAAACAGAATCCCTCCAAGCCTATTTATAGCAATGTTTCATGTTTGCGTGCTTAAATGGGCTCCTCCCAAAGCATTTACAAGAAAGACCTAGGCCCCCCCACAACCTTCCTCCACTGAACTGTCTGGCTCTGAAATTTAGCAAATCTACAACAAATCAGGGCTGAAAGTCTGTAGCTACATCTGATCTCACAGAAGAACATATTCTATCTCACGGAAGAACACATTCTATGGTCAAGTCACTGAGTTCGACTTGAACATGAATAAAATCTAAATGGTTGAAAAAATTACAAAAGCATCTACCAGCCTATAGTAAGCATGTACTATATTTTCAATTCGTCTTGACAGCTAATAAAAATAGTCCCACAGTATGTCATTTTTCATCACAGCCTCCAGTCTATGCAAAAGCTTTAACAAAATCCTCTTTCACCTTCCATCACCTCTTTAATTACAGTTTTGGTGGTGTACAGAAAAATATGCCATGTACTGATTATGGAAAAAAAAAAAACATGCAATCATGTTTCTGTTTCAAAGTGACATTGAAACTTTATTCCGCCCGGAAAAAGTTTGCATGTTCGTAAGGGGGCTATAAATCAAAAAGGGAAGATCGGGTCCTCGGGTGATTAAATGCCGAAAGAGCGAGAGCGTTGCTGAAAGAGGGCTGAGCGGGGAACTGCAGGGATCTCCTGATAAATCACCGGCGTGTCAGTTCCTGGACAGTTGTGACGCCGGTAGAATTGTGACATGTGCTGGCAATCGGAAGGGGGGGGGACTTGGGGGGGATGATAATGAATGAAATATCGCACAGCTGAAGTGCAAAGGCTGCCAGCAGATAAGCTGAGCTGTTAACACACCCCACTGACGCTCAGATTGATTCTTGACATGCTACAGATTTTATTTTATTTTCTCCCTCCCTCCTTTCTCTTGTGATGAGGTTACAAGGATCTCGCAAACACCATCTGTGTGAGAACAAAGAATTTTGTCTCTGTGTACACAGTACATAAGGGTTGTAGCAACTGTCACTGATCAATTGGCAATTATTAGCAATTAATCAAACTGATCAATCAATTCAAGCTGTTTTTACACCTAATCTATTCATCAAATTTTATCCAGGTTACTGTTTATATCTGTGGTTTGTATGAAAATGCAGGCATTGATTAATTAGCCTATAGGGGGGAAAGTTCCTGCTTATACATATTTTTTAGTAGGAAAAATTATTTGTAGTGAACCTCCAAGTAGCTGGAACTCTGATAGCGAATCAAACACCTGCAGTCAGTTACACAAAGACAAGCTAACAGCTAGCTAGGTGAAAGGCATAGTACTTCATTCACAACTAGTCAAAAACAAGACTAGCAACCAAGTTAACTTCACAGATTTGACAAAAATGAGCTAGTGAGCTAACGACTTAAGTAGACATGCATCTTTCTATCTGCAGGAATGCCAAATAAAACACAGGACTGATGGTTTTGTTTACTGCAAAGCAGTAACTTTAGCTAGTAACTTACATTTATATATTGCAGGAATAGTGAAAACAGCAAAACTGGTCATAAAATGAGTATGAAATATGAACACAAAGAGCAACAGTGTGACTCTCAGAAGTGAAAAGAAAAATTACACATAGCAAAAAACAACTGCCAATATTGTAACATTTTGTGCTTGCAAATTATAGCTGTAAACCATGACAAACCATTGCCATTGCACAGGAAAAGCCCATATGACTCCATATCAAACATTTTCATTGTTCATCAGGAGCCACATAACAATATCTGTTCTAAATGTGACAGTGTCTGCTTGTTTGGATACTGCATGTATAATCGAGTGACTACTTCTGTCTGTGTGGAGTATACGCTAGGACATTTGTCTGCATTTCTGTGTGTATGTAGGTATGACAGTGAATGGGAGCATTTACAGACAAATGGTGGGACAATCGATTTTCTCTCCGCATCTCTGAGAGTCTCTAATGTGTTCAACGGTTCTCCAGAGAAGTGCATTGTGGGTGTGATGTCTGAGTCAGGCTGCGTTGTCTTGCTGGCGAGCATAACAGTGTTAACCCCTGACATACACAGTGACAAAAAGAGACCAGTGGACACTCTGAAGCAGGGCTTTAGGCATTCCCCATAGGCTCCAGGTTTTCACACGAGTTGACAATATTAAGAGCCATGTCACCAGCCCACACAGATAAGAGTGAAAGTCTACTAGATTACATTCCATGTATGTTTACCATATTTTTGTTCAGGGAAATAATTACCTGTTTACTTTACAGATATAATTGTGTTGATAAGTCCCAACATATCTTATCCAAGAATGTACTGTAAAACCAGGGGCCTATTACATGCATCTGCAAGTCTTCGGCAAACTAATGCCTAAAAGAATAGTAATTTTTCGTAATTTTTTGCATAATATATATAACTCACACTGAGCAGTTTCATAACTCAATGATATTGAAAGCAAACGTGTTTAGCTGGTGTCTTTACATTTAAAGTGTCTTTAAAGCTGCACCCACACATCCAGTCCATTAGGCAGGGATAAACAATGACAGTGATAATAATGAGTCACGGCACAATGTTTAACAGCCAGGTCTGCTTAGTATCAAAGGTTATTGCTTTACTCTAAAAAAAAAAAGTACACGGCGACTTGCGTCACTGTTCTCTGGTGATTTACTCACTATAAACAGGTCGGTAAGGCAGTACATTGTATCTCAATGAGCTGGTGCCTTTGAGCTAAAATGTCTGAAACGTCTACATGGCCATTTGTAGACTGCTACAGCATATGCTTACACTGATGGAACAGGTACCCTGTTCAAACATACTGACATGTTTATGGAAGCAATAGGGAAAGAAGGGGGTTTTGTTATGGGTTTTTTTATCATTACTTCAAGGCATTGCTTGAAGACATATATGTCAGCATTGCCTTTATTTTTCTGTTACCCAAGATTGCAATTGTCAGGACTAAGCTGCAGATAACACTTTACGCAGGATAACATGATGCAGCGCTGGGTTGCACGGTTGGGAGAAAAGGATGAATGTTTTTTCCATGGTAGGGATGTGCTAGGGGCGTGCCAGGTGCCGTCTGGCCTGCAGCGTGGGAGATGATGCACTGCGGACATGGAGTGTTCCCATTTAACTCTATGAGCTACAGGAGTTAACATCTCCCTTTCCAACACGCCCTCCTGCTTAGTGCCATGAGGTGAACTTGTCATGGCTTCAATCCTCATACTGTATGGCTGATCTCATGGCTTTCTACCCTAACGTGTGTGTTGGACATGAGCTTAGTTTAGTCTGTTAGTCTGCCAGCAGTCTATGTCCCAGTCAGAGGGGTCAACCTTTCTTGGTGTTGTATTAGCCCAATGGCTACAGTGGTGGTAGGCTCCAATTACGTGTCTGTTTAAAGTCATGTTACTCTATCTTGCACGCTACTTGTGCTTGCAGCATTGTTTGAGGAGAAAGACGTGGTTGTGTGAGGCCTGTGCAATTGCTTCAAGTCCTCAGCTCCTATAGAAAAATACCCTTAAGGGCTTTTCACACTTAGTTTTTTTTTAGCCCAGGGTTGTCCTTAGCCATGGGTTGAGACTGACCCCAGGGAATCTTACCCTCGTTTCACACGCATTCGATAAGTCAAGACTAACGCTTTGCCCTGGGTTAACCATTCACACTTGCACATCAAAGCCCAGGGTTAACAGCGGCTGGACAAGCACAACTTGTGAGCAATGTTATATCCTAGCTCCTTGCCTTAATAAATTCATCACAATAATTTGTTCCATGATAATTAAACTTGTCAGAAACAAACGAAAAACTCGAATAGATAAAACTGAAATGAGAAAACAAATGTGTAATATATTTGAATACTTTCTGAATGGATCATACAGCATGATGATACACTACAGGTGCCGTAACACTTCAGTAAAACAGAGCTGGCTGAACTAAGTGTTTGCTATTTATATTCAAACAGTATCGCGACCAAATTTAAAAGTTTTGTTGATTCGTCTACGTGAAACATCATTTCTCCAATGAAAATTGTTTCCAAGCCTATTACAATAAAGCTGCTATATTAATGTTCCTATACTGTGCTACTGGATTCACTAACTAGTCTAAAGCTGCTATACTAATATTCCTATACTGTGCTACTGGATTCACTAGCTAGTCTTTGTGAACATCATGAATATTGGCATGGCTAAGAGTGTTTTTCAGTAGTACGCAAATTGTTTCATGTAGTCAATATAACTTGTTAAATTTAGCCTCTCCTTTTTACATTATGTAGCCGGCTAAATAGCTTCTTAATGTAAATTCATCCAACAAGGATTATGTTTTATAAAAGCAACAGGCACTCAATGTGCAATGATATCAGAACAAAAATTTAATTCATCCATGGTATATCAGTGAACCCTACTCCGCTTCGGAGCATGGTCAGTTAACCCCTGGGCTAAAGGTGTTGTGATCTCACTTTGAAATGTGCAAGTATGACGTGTCATTCAGCCTAGAGCTTAAAGCTGCCTTAGCCCGGGGCTAGGATAGCTCTTAGCCAGGGGCAAACGTAAGTGTGAAAAGCCCTTGAAAGTATTAAACGCATTTCTGCATTGATTGTACTGAAAGTGTGTGTCTCTAAGGATGGTATTCTGAGACACATACAATAAGTATACAGGGAGATGAACTGATAGCATAGGGATTACACCCCTCATTCAACTCTACAACAGTGTCCAACCTCCATATTTATTTCAATTTAGGCAATGTCCTATTGTGAGCAGAGATTCAAATTGGAAGCACTCAAAAGTGTTCTGAAACAAATAAACATTTTCAGCTATGTCTTTTTTTTTGCCAAGGAAGCCCAATAAACTGAGAGGGACTGCGGCTTTGATTGTCACTTTACATTAAGGGAAGAACTGCACAACTTGTAAAGCACTGGGATATTTGCTGATTGTGGGATATTGCAGTGGATGAAATAAACCACCTTAATGCTCTATTCCACCAAAAAAATATGCTGTTGTTATATGTGGGACAAAACAGCATACATTTTAAACAGTCAGGCAAATTATTTACTCAGAGCCAGGCAGTTAGCTAAATATCTGTGTAAGACACACACACACACATACACACACACACACACAAAGAGAGAGAGAGAGAGAGAGAGAGAGAGAGAGGGAGAGGAGAGGGGAGAGGGAGAGCAACAGAGAGAAGGAAATGAGAGCAAAAGAGTAACAATATGCTAGTACACTAGATGGCCGGGCCAGAACTCATTAACTATTTAACTGTTTTAACTGCCTTCGTTTTTAACTTTAAGCATATGCAGGATAATTTACTGCCTTAAACTGCTGACAATAAAACTATGAAAGGGTCAAGTCTTAATCAAACCTGGTCACTAACTGACAGTGGCAACCAGCAAGCTATCAACACGGCAGGCAGAGGAACTTAATTCAATCATTTTTTTTCCACTTCAAGTGAAATCATTTTAATTATATAAAAAAGAATAATTGGTTTTGGGTTAAAATGATTAGTTTTCCTTGCAGTTTCCTTTCCTTCCTGTTTTCCGTGCAGTTGTCTTCTTAGAAAAAACTGTTTCTGCCTTTCACAATTTACTGAACATCTATACCCTATAGATGAGCTAATCAACTGCTACTTGACCAGCCAAGGAGAAAGCAAGCTAGATATCTAATTTTAATCTTCTGTTCATGGACCATTTACATTCAACCTCTGTGGCCATATGCTAAATTTAATAACCTTTTTCATCATGACATAACAGAGTCAGTTTTTGAGTGAACCTTGTACCTAACAGCAGCAATCACCTCCATCATGCCCTATTTCTTTAAAAGAATTCCAACATATCTGTTTAGGAAGGTTAAAGAGCATGTGACGTAAAGTACCATATTATTTCTAACTATGATTTAATCCGTGTTCCTGGTGTTAAGCATTTACCTAACCTGATAACTGAAATGAACCTACATGACTCTCGTACGTAGCTGGCACAACAATAGATTCCAACACTACACATCTGATGCAGCAGAGAGTGAAACGGCAAGAAAGGCTGTTTTATATGACAAAGTGCACGTGCAGATACGCGTGTTGTGCTAATAAAAACAGCGGATGGGCACTTCTATTGAGTCCACTACAAACACAAGGTAGAGAAATGTTCGTTTAGTATTGCCATAGGGTCACATCATCAATTCTTCGCATCAAAAAGGATATGATGAAAAGGTGGCAAAAAAGAAACACACCACATCAACGCACTCTGCTCACTGACACACAGAGGGATTGCTGAGAGAGAGAGTTAAATAAACATTTACATTTATCAGACGCTTTTATCCAAAGCAACTTACATAGGTTACAGTTCTTTACAATGTTATCCATTTATACAGCTGGATATTTACTGAGGCAATTGTGGGTTAAGTACCTTGCCCAAGGGTACAGCAGCAGTGTCCCAGCGGGGATCAAACCGGCAACCTTTCGGTTACGAGTCCTGCCCCTTAACCACTATGCTACACTGCCGCCACATAAACACATTGCTATTTTTGCCAGCAATTAGGATTATCTGATGTCCAATGTCTATACAGCCTTCTGCATGCCCGGAGGAGAACACAAGCCGCTGCAGCTTGGCAGAAATACACTGACCACCTGCCTTTGCGGACAGGTGAGTCCTCTTCAATCCCAGGTGGTGACAGTGACCACCTGCCTTTGCGGACAGGTGAGTCCTCTTCAATCCCAGGTGGTGACAGTGACCACCTGCCTTTGCGGACAGGTGAGTCCTCTTCAATCCCAGGTGGTGACAGTGTGCGGCTCCACTGTTGCGTTGCTGGCAAAGACGAAAGCCGAGTAGCCGTGAGGCTAAACTGTGTTCGGTTGCAGTGCAGGGACAGTCTGTGTCCACAGGCCTTGTAGGGAGTTCAGGCAATTGCCCTTTAGCTGTCTGTCACTGCCTCGGCAGAGCTCCGGCAAAGCAAAAACCATGGCGGCGAAGGTTATTTATAGCGTTGGATGGTTTTATGAATACCTGATAGATTCTGTCAGGATGAATTAAAGGGATGGTCTGGAAATACAGGGGATCTTAATGAATCAGCCCCCCGTAGTGAAGGCAAGAATATTGTAGTTGTTGATGATCATATTCTGCATTAATTCCCTTTTTTTGGGTTATCTGAGCGATTCCTCTAATTAGCTCATCAGGTACTAATTACAGTAACAGGTAGTGCTGTGTGGACTAGTCGTTTTACTCTCACCCAGAAAAAGATTTTTTTTTCATTTTTCAGAGCAAAAATGGCAACTGTAGAACACAAAATGTATTGTAAAAGAACTGCAGTAATAATGTTATTGCTTGTACCAAACTCTGCGCTAACAGGCCCTGATTGTGCTTATTAAAAATCGGCTGTCTTACCTTAGGGATAATTACCATAAGAAAACTTTCTTCATTTTCTCTGTGGATTAACCAGTTATAAATACCTCTGGCGCTCCAATGAAGACGAGTTATTTCTATACCAGTCTTTCCGAGCAAGTTGAGTGCTTTATCATTGTTTGTTTTCTAAGAATAAATCTGGATGCCTCGTGAATATACCTCCAGGATTTGCATAACTCCAGGTTATTATCCTCCCTGACTGCAGAATGAGGATTAGAGTCGTTGCCTGTCCGCAGAGAACACCGTTCATTGATTGAATCTTTTTGTAGAACAAGCAATTCCCAGCTCTGACCCTGCAGATTCACTAATAGACTCGTTTTTAAATCAAAACAACACCTACTCATTTATTTAACACAAGGCCTCTTCAAAATACACCCTAAAACATTGTATAGATTGAATTAATGGGGTGACTGAAAGCTTCAAAAAGATTGTACTTCACAGGTAACTGCGTGGGTGGGAAATGTGTATGTTTTTATTTTGTATATTTCATATCTTTATTTGTTTCAGGCAACAGCTTTGTTTTGATGAAATAAAAAGCAAGCCTTGATAGTATTGGAGGTTTACCAGGTTGTGCAATATGAGTGATCTGGAAATATCCTATGGATGTCATGGCAATATAAACACAACCACCAGGCCTCTTTTTCTATAGTCAATAGCTATAACCACATTGCCTTTTTTAACAACTGACAGTAAGCAAGGGGGGTCAAGAAAGCTGCTGGGTAAGTATAAACCTTACACTCAGGTGTGAAATGTTGGGTAGACTGCATTCAGAAAGTGAGGAGCAGCACTGAAAGATTTACAATTACCCCCAGACATGGTTTCAGACACATTCTTTTTTGGGGGGGGTGGGAGGGCTTTGGGGACATGATTTCTACATCGGTGGCACTTACAGAAGACGTGCTTAATCGAAGCAGCTGTGTGATGTCTGCCCTGGGACTCCCGCAGGGGGAGAAGTACGGACAAAACAGAGGCAGACGTTAACTTGGGATGGGGAGCGTCAGCGCTGTCACTTTTCTGCGCAGGCAGTAAATAGGTCAGCCCGAGAACACAGAAGGGCCACAGCAAGAGGCTGTCCGACTGAGAGAGCAGCCCAATTATTTCCAGAAGAAATAAATTTGCTGGTGAGAAGCTACAGTACCTAGATCAGAGAGAAGGGGGGGTCAGAAAGAAAGGAAGCGAGAGAAAGAGAGATGAAGAGGTGCTGGCAGTTTTACTCCAAAAGAGTCACAAAGTCTCTCATTCCTCAGCAGTTTCTGCACGTTTGATGCACACTAAAAATCAGGCCTAACACAAGATTAGGCAATGCTTTTTTTCTTCTGTTTTAACATAGCCCACAACTTTATTTCCCCCTCCTGTGTGCAGTATGCATAATTACATTATGTAGGAATAATAAAGTCATTTTCAATACTTTTAAAGCTCTAGATTTCTATGCTTTCCCATTACTGCGTTGTTTATGCCATTACAAATATATTCTGCCCATGTGCTGTGTTCATTGAGTTGCTTAAGAGGTGTTACATAACCTGTATCAGTGCACAATTGTGTACACGGTGCTAGAAGGAATAAAATCCTTCACTGGGCTGATCTAGCCGCAGCACTAAAATCTCACGTAAATTGTTATTTTATGCGCGTATTTATATTCACTCTTCCATGGTTCTAAATTTTCAAAATGTATTAACATATGTTCATAAACTATTTATAAGTCCTTTTAAAAGTATCCACCCACAAAAGGGTTTATCCTGCTGCAAAGGAATCCAAGCACAGGCACGCTAACGCTCAATGATAAATTGGGAAAGAACACAAACTAGGTCTGCAAGTAAACTGTCTGCTCTGAAACAGCAAAGAGGAATACACAGCAAGGACCATTTATTACAAAACTGGTTATCAAAGCGTGAGCGTTACACACAGCGTGAGCTAGAGTGGTTTTCATTCCTTTTTTGCGTCTTGTACACAATTGTGAATACATAGGTAAATTATTAACCTCAAAAGCTAAAAACAGAATGCTACGTTGGTATGTAAGCTAAAAATACAAGACAGGGTTTTTTTTTTTTTGTTCTTTTATACGTGTGCACGAGAGAGTTAAATATAGACTATTTTCCTTTAATATTTCTGTAAAGAGCGCACGATGTGTAGTACTCCTCAAAGACCCTTTCTGCAGTGGCTTTGTTAAATCAGTGTAGCATGACGTATGAGGGGGAAAAGGCATTCCCCTAGGGCCCGGTTCAGGCCCTGCCATTATTCCTCTATCATTTCCATTCTGGTGATGCTCAGCTCTCTCTCGCTCCCCCCCCAGACCCTCAGGTCTCCTCCCTTCTCTTTGCTGTCTCATGCAGTGCTCCTCATGCTCAGTCAGATTAAAGTAAAGTTGTCTTCAGTTTCTGTTCTGCACTTTCCTCCCAGTCTCTTTCACCTCTTCCTGTGTGTGGACTCTGGAGTAAAGCAATCAGCTTTTTTTTTTTTTCTTCTCCTGCCAAAAAACCTTGCAGTTATACCCTTGCCTTTCCCCTCTGCACACTCCTTGGCTTTTATTCTTCATGCCAAGCTTTTCTGCTTTATTTTATTTTTTAAATAAATGTTGAATCGGCCAGTTTCTTGCTTCATAATCACAACCCAGGTCATTTCCTGCCTTCACCGCTGTAATTTTTATTTTACATCCCACACTCAATTCGTCAACTTTTAACACCCAATGGTTCCACTCCTCTGCTGCATGACCGTTTTATAATGTTTGGTCTGGCTCGCTGCTGTCTCAACAGTTCTGCTCCCGTCCATATTTCACCGTTCTCCTTCTCTGCCTACACACTCCTCTTCTACAGGTGTTGTGTCTCTCCCTCCATCTGTTCCCCCATTTGTAGAGCTGTTTCGCTTCCTCTTTACCTCTCACTGCTACAGTGCACTGCCCGGCACAATTAGACAGTACGCTCCTCCACATCCCTAATCACAGTCTTGAGACACATACCCTTAGATGGTTCGAGTGAACCTGCACACCTCTAGGCCTTTGATACTATGGTATGTCCTTGCTCTAAAATGGACTGATTTGAGAGTATTCCTTCAACTGCTTATTCAGCTGCGCGCCTTTTGTCTTAGGGCTGGTTTGACCCGTAATGTATTTCTCAGCAGGTGAACGACAACCTTATGTTCTGGTTTTGTAAGATCTGAATTTTAAAGGTTCTTTCTATATGCAGTAGCTATAAATGGCTTGGCAATGTTTCGCAGTCTGGTTTAACTTTGCAAAAGCATTGCGCCACGGCGATGTTGATCGTGATTACTTTAGTAGTAATAATACTAACGTTCAAATGACTTGAGGGTCAAAAGAGGGATGTTTGGTTGCTATGTGACACTAATCCTCTCAATACAGAGACACTCTCTGGACCCTCACGGGTAGGCAAATCCAGTTATCTGTGGCAAATCCAGTTGTCTGCTTTTTTTTTTCCAGAGAGATTATATACAGCCTTGTCACTGTCCAGATGCCGAAGGCGCTGTCAAAATGACAGTGCAAGCATTAACCACAGTCGAACACTAAAGGACTTCAAAACTTCTTCATGAGAAACTCAGCCTGAAACCGGTCTGTCAAAACGTCACCAGCTCCCAGTGTATGAGCGTACGGGAAATGCTGTGCAGTTGTCACAGACCGATCCTCCCTGTCTGCCTCTCTGTCCCACACTCACTGTCAGGAACACTGTCAGCAGAGGCACCAGCTGAAGAAGGGGAGCATTAGAGTGGCTTGTGTAAGTAAACTCAGGCAGATGCCACGTTACAAAACTCCCCTGCGCAGAAACGGCCCCCGACTAAGCAAAGAAACGTCAACCGCAGTGCAGCCAGCCAACATGCATTTACTGCATACATGCATATATGATGACACAGACAGGAGGGCTACAGGCTTAACTTCCTCCTATACTGTATGTGCATTTGAGAGAGAGAGAGAGAGAGATTTTCCATTCATCCTGTCCCACATAGCATGAGGACTAGAGGACTGCTTTACTTTCAGACATCATACCACTAGTGAAACACAGTGGGAGTGAAAACACAAGGGGGGGTTCCACAGGCCAAAGATTATGTGTGTACTTTGATGTATAGTATGTAAATGTTACATAAATTTATCAGCTTCTGGCTATCGCACCACAGACTGACCACACCCACGCAAACACCCACAGAGGGAAAACACACAAAGACATGGGTATATCAGTACATCTGTTACTCAGGAGAATAGCAGCCTTCTGTCCCCTGCGGCGCCGCCCTGCCTCAAAGTCAAAGCTGGGGGGGGCTGGACGGCCTTGCTGTAACAAGCCATGGGTTTTAATGAGGGTCACTTAAAAAAGAAAAAAGAAAAGAGGTTTTTTGTGCTCTGAAGATGGTCAGCAGAAAGGAGTCTGAGATCAGACACATTGCACGAGTGGAAGGAATGAGAATGAGGGAGAGCTCTGCAGCAAGCCCTAACACAGGACAAATTATATTTCCCATTACATTTATGGGAGCATTCACTTACAAACTAAGAAAGAACACAGGATAAGCGCGATATAATAAAAGCGGCAGTATTAATCATCAGCTTATCAGACACCTTTATCCAGGGTGCCTTTTACAACTTCCAGCGACCGCTTTCTACAGTTGGATTTTTTTAATGGCACGCCTGAGATTAAAGAACCTTAATCATCGGTGCCCCAGCAGCGCCCCATGTGGGATTTAAAGCCATGAATCTTTGATCCAGAGTCCAATGTTACTTACATCTACATTTACATTTTGTCACTTGGCAGACGCTCTAATCCAGAGTGACTTACAGAATGAGTACATTTAACATCACATTTACATTTTTTTGAAATCCAGCAGATGCTCCCATTCAGGGGGAAACACAAGATATGAGTACATTTAATGTTATATTAACATCTAACAAATGACCTTAGCCAGAGCAGCTCCAAAAGATAAGCACTAAGTTCATCCAACAAAATGACAAGAAATGTTACACGAACAAAGATCGCCCACTCCACTCACAAACAATACAAGCAATGTATAATATAACCAGTGTAACATAAGCTGCCTTACCGTGAACTACTCTGCAGGTTACAAGTGACAGACATAACAATATGTAACTATACCAAGTTTTTTTTTTAGATGGTGAAGATGGAGACTGCCTGCAGGCTTGGAGACTGAGGGAATATTATCTCATTGCTAGAATTGTGGGCCTCATAGCCAGACTGGAATGTCATCCTGTACAGAATTTACTAGGGATGTCACTTTGCCTGACAGGTGTGATGGCTGCAATTCGTACTGTATATCATCCCAGGATCTCGGAGTGCTCTCTGAGGTGAAGTGGTGACTCACCTCACGCGCTGCCGCTACGCCTAACCCCGAGCTGAGAAACGAACAGCAGACCTTTTCGCGTCTCGACACTCAACACAAATCAGCTGTTTTTGATTTATCTCGGCTGCTCCGACTTCGGGATGCTTACATGGTCAGTTTGGGACAGCCAGAGAGTGGCTTTGCCAAGAACACTGGAGCTAACACCTATCAGCGTAGCTCTGTGTGAAGCAGGCAGTCTGCACACTGTTTACCAAATCCAGCTTAGCTGTCAGGGTGAATCAGTAAAACAAATTAGTACTTCATATGAGGAGCAAAATTAGACAACTTCCCTAGCCAAAGCTCAGTGTGAAGGTACTGTATACCCACAGTTTTAAGAGATGTGAAATATGGATAGCAGCAGAGAAAACTTTAAAGAGGTAAACAGAGCACACTGTACAAATTCACAGAAAACACAAAAATCACAATATAGAGGTACCTCCAACATCCTACAGGGGGTAGAAAAATTCTGGGAGGTCTGTGATTTAGTGTGGGAAAATAAAAGCAATTCGTTTTGACACCTACAGTGACCCCCCCCATAAATAAAGAAAAAACCATTAGCTACATTATATCATAACTATTAACTTACTACAAAGCTAGTGTGTATGAACCAGGGCATATACCCATTTCACACATTTTATGAAAGCTTGCATGACAACTGAAAAAATTTCAAAATTTATGACAAATACGCACGGCTGTGTTCTCTGTGAGGAATACTTGGGTGGCGTCACTAATTCCACAGAGTAGAGCATTGTTCAAGGACAGTGTTTTTTTTCCAACAAGACTATTATATAATACAATAGCAGATGGCGAGAGTTAGGTATTAGGAGTAAATTACTCTGGGGAGAAGTGAGGCAATGGGCATAAAGAGGCTTGTCCGAAACGAACAGATAGGATAAGAGGCTTGTCCGAAACTAACAGATAGGATAAAGAGTGTCATGCTCAGTAAATGATATGGCAGATATGATAATAGCATTTTCATAATGAAACTTGCATTTCAGAATATCAGGTTTAAATAGGTTCAGTAAAGTATCCCTAGTGGCACTGTACCTCAAAGTTAACTGAATATTTCCTCCACTGACTTGATGTCGGTACATGCACTTTCATGCATTTCACTTTCAGTAACTGATGTATGGCAGTGTAACACAGTGGTAAGGTGCAGGGATCGAAACTGAAAGGTTGCCGGTTTGATTCCCCACTGGGGCACTGCTGTTATACCCTTGGGCGGGGTGCTTAACCCAGAATTTCCCCAGTAAATATCCAGCTGTATAAGTGGATAAAATGTAAAACTGTAACCGATGTAAGTTCCTCTGGATAAGAGCGTCTGCTAAATGACAGTAATGTAATGGAGAAGCATCACAATCCAACACCTGATGGGACCCGTATGCAAGAGCAATGCTGCTTACAAAACCAGCCCTCAACTGGTGTAAAATGGAGGCATGAACTGTGAAATCGTGAGTCTACAGTTAAGGCCACAGATAATAATTAATATAACTTTTATGACCTGTTAATTAACCCAAAGCTGCTCTAGTCAATGCAGGTTATCATGAAGACAGGGTCGTTTCAGTGCTGGAACAGCTTATTGCTTATAGACGTGTAGCGATTTTCTCCGCCAGTTCTGTACCATTGGAGAGCTGTAGGTTGTATCTGTAGCTGTTATTGTCATTGTTTTTGTTGCTTTTACACAAAACTTTAAGTAACCTTGCATGATGTTGATATGCTACACACCAATATCATTAGTCTTGGTATGATGGAATGATCAAGTGAATCAGAATTACTAAATTGAAGATCATATTTGCAGTTTTTTTGAGAGAACTCCCATGATTCACTGCAGGCTACCGTGATACTAGCCCAAGTCTGCAGGCTACTGGTCGAATCTCTCTTATTCCTCTTACTCCAAGTATGAGTCGAATCTCCTCCTACACAAGTCTGCTGTGGGGGTTGGATATCTGGACCTATATTCAAGTGCACAAGGGACTTCAGTTTGCTGTGAAAGTATGATTCTTCATGTTAAAGGTGCTTGTTTTATTCCACAATGTGAAGTAGCTTGAGGTCCTCCTCGACCTCTATTAAAAAGGAAAGCAGCTGATTGTGTTTCACTCGCAGTGGGTGAGAATCTGTCAGAAATGGATCATTCCCAAGTGGGTTACTGTCAAGTTATCTTTGGAGGGGAATATGAAACCAAACCAAGCTTAACCCTCTTAAGCCCATGACCATCAAGCCTCTAGAAAAATTCGAGTTTGAGCTGGAGGTAGCCAGGTTGTCAGATGTTTTATTCGTGTAAGTAAGGCATGGAGGAAATTCCATTTGTCTCTTGCTGACACTGGATGATTAAAAAAATGATTACAGGGCTTTTGTTGTTAAAAAAGAGCCTTTTTTAGTTTTCAGTTCTTTTTGTTATTACAGCAAAAGTATATATTCTAAGGTTTTTGCTGACGCCTGAAATATGTGGGCAGAGTTTACACAGGAAAAAAAAATATGTGCAGCACATATAAGGCAACGTGGCACACACAGGGTTAATTTAATAACCCTGTTCCTTTAACCGAGGGGGAGGAGGGGACTGATTGGCTGTGCTGGCTTGAATGACTTTACTCCTTGGGAAAAAAAGTGTTGGCCTGGGTCTGGAAGTAGGCCCAAGGTCAAAAGAGGAAGAAAAGAACGTAAGTATTAAGTTCCATTAATGAGAAATCAAGTCAGTTGCCGCCAGAGACAGGGTCAAGTAATTGCAAATAGAAACTCGCAGTCATTGAGAGGAGTCTCAGAAGAGTCTGTCTCCCCTGCTCTGATCAGCATACATTACGGGCAATCTCTGCGCACACCGGCATTAATGCACGAAGCCGAACAAGGTATCGCTGGTGAGTGCGGCACACAACAGGAGGCTGGCTTAGCGCACAATACCTCAGGTGATCTCTGTAGCATGTTAGCCTCACGCACAAAATCCCAGCTCGGATGAACAGATGAGAGTTTTGCAGTGCTCCCCACACTGCCAGGTAACCGTGTAAGGTAATCCGCCCGGGGAGGAACCTGGGGAGGGACTCTGGGCGAGGATCCAGGTCTCCGATTTATATTATCGTGAAGGTAACCTCTGTCCTTCCTGCATTTATTTGCTGGTCTGTGCGTTCGTTGCTCGGACACTTATTGGTATGTGGGGAGAGTGCACATCCTGCCCCTTCATTCTCTGGCTCATCAGTGAAACTCTGCCAGGAGCCAGCCAGTATCAATGATCTCCCCGCCACATGCCCGAAAGGTCACAACCCCTTTACACACTGCTAATCAGTTGTTAGCTGCATTGACAATCCCTCAGAGCTGACACCTACAGTACTGCATGTGAGTCATACTTCCAGGCAACAAAGTCAAAGAAACCCCACACATATTTCCTGTATGCATCCCAGGTGCTGATGAGAAAAGGATCTAGGTTTTGTGTTGGTGGGACACTTGTCACATTACTGTATGTAGCTACCACCTAATTAAGTGCTCTGATTTTCAAAAACAATGCATTTTACAGCCACCAATTGGCTCAAAATTGAATAATTATTCTATTATACATGTAATCTTCCTAACAGCTTATGATGGACTATTTTATAACTTGAACAATATTCAAAGTTCAAGTGTGCTTGACTTTCAAGCAAGAATATCATCACTCAAATTTGAAGGTATGAAGCTTTGGAGAGGAAAGAAGGGACAGGTTCACTGTGTACATACAGACCAAAATTATTTTTATGAATGATATTCATTACTTTACTTGCATCCCATATCATGAGAACAATATTATCATTTCAGACATGATGAACTCCAAAGGAACCAAACTCAGTAGTAATCGTACTGTAAAATTGAATCAAACGAGGTCGGTTGTCTACAAAATGATTAAGGGGAAAAAAAAGGAATCTCAGGCGGCCTAACTAAGTGTGTCACCTGAAGAGAGCATCCATATCAGTGAAATACCAGCAACCTGGTGTGAACTGTGATATAAATAAAACAGCATCCAGCTTTAAATCTTACACACTTCACACAGTTTAACTATAGAACATTTCAGAGACACGTTACTTCAGTACCTTTGTCATTTCTTCACTGGTTCTTCCTGCTTGCTGACTATCTCTACGACTGTAACTTTAACACTAAGCTATATTGACTCAATGCATTTTTAATGTGATAATAATGTGGTAATAATAAAGGAATTCAACAATGAATCACATATGTCGGTGCAAATTAATTTTGTGATTTATGAACCACCAAAATCACTCACCCCAAAACCTTTCACATTTTACAATAATCTTCAGGTCTGCATAGGCCAGAATGTTGTGGTATGCAATGATTTACTGTATTGCGGGCATTAGCATGCTAGACAAATTTCATCCGCTTATGATTTATGAATGCATGTCAGACAGAACCAGCCAACTGACACATTCTGAGAGGGGCTGCATGTTGCAACATACAAAGAAGATGGTGTGATAACATGTATCATATCGAGACTATGATATTATTCAATCCAGGGACGCAGAGTATGGAGGAATTGTGCGTGGGATATGATGGGCAATTGCATGTGAACTACGGTACAAATTCTGTGGTCAATTCTGAATATGTGTAATAGCTACTTCAAGATGTAAGTGATATATTTTCTCCGCCAAACAAATCCTTCTCAATGACACTCTACCCTTATGACAAATCCACATATATTGGATCCTGGGAAAATGCAATGAAGCTGAAAGAAAAAGACACTAGGCTTCCAGATTAAGCTAGCTACTTAGTATACAACCACATTTTTTCTGAGTTGATATGTTAAAATTCCAATTCAACAAGTGAAGAGGCAGCACACTAAGCTACAAGTAATGCATTACTCTTACAGCCCACTACTATGGTAGCTACCAATTAGACCAATGACATTAGTGGCCAATTGGAACACTTACTGTCACTTAAGACACAGAATGGCTTGAAAGAAATATAGACACCTCCCACCCCTCTGTTTCCATTTGAGATCTGGATTTGGATCTCATCAGCATGCGCGAATGTGCTACCTGTTGTCTGGCATATGTGTACAGCCATCATCATTTGCAACGTACAACCAAAGAACCTTGCCAAAAACAAACAGAAGGAGAATTTTCTTTGGACTGAATCAAGCTAGGAAACACATTAACTGAGAACATGCTAGCTTAATCAACTATTTCTGCACCTTTATGCATGTTTTTGGTGCAAAGCACAGTTCAAGCATGAACAGGAAAACTCCTAGCTATAGAAATACACTTAAAGCATGTAGAGGTAGTAAGCTATCTTTGAATGAGTATGTTAAGTTATAATTTGAAAAGGCCTTTTTACATTAGGTACATTGTCTTTAGCGTAATTGCCATCGTACAGAGATAGCTAACATTAACCCACCTGCTGAGACTCTACATGTGTGTGTGAGAGAGGGAGAGCACAGGCAATTTGTGGGCATCAGAAGGAGGGAATTGGAGGACATGGCGGTGTGCTTTTGAACAGATGTCTACAGTCATTACAGTCCAGATTTTGTCAGTGCCAAGTCATTATTAAATTGAACATTACATTAATGCAGTTAAGTCTTTATTGTTAAAAAGGAGTGGCGGCTTTTAGGGATGGGAACAGCATTTGTTTTTGCCTCTTATGTTTTTTCTGTTTTTTTTTTCTGTAACTGTTCCTTGTTGTTGAGACCATGTCATGACCATCATACTAGCCAAACCTGCTTGCAGCACATTACAAATACGAATAAAATCACTATGGCTAATTTCCGTCCCACTTTTAATATGAAATAAGAGGTTAATCTACATTGCCTGATACATTGCTCATACTACGTCTATGTCAGTGCTATTTTGTCAGTGTGGACCCTTTCCCTTATAACACACATATCAAACCGAATCACTTTTTAAATCATAGCCGCATCTATGTTGACCCAGCATTTCATTTTTGTTTCAGGGAAAGTGTATTTCACAGTGCCACTCTGTTCCCATGTACCGTAACAGTAAACAAGGCTTAAGGATGTGTTAATTTTGTTTATGTCACTCTGTTCGGCGGAGACGAGGTTTTTACGTCAGTCTCACCGTTCTCAGACCGGGCCTCCCCAGGGCTGAGACTTACAGAGGCGGCAGGTATGTAAAACTGTTTGTAGCCGCAGGCGACTGCCGCAGACTGGCCTCCCGAAACATAAACAAGACACCTTTTAATGCTCCTTCCTCGTCTGCGGAGGCTCGGCTGAAAAACACGGCAACAATTCTCCAGTTCCCCATATTGTCAAGTTTGTGTATATCATCGGATCCAATGCAAATCCGAAAGCCCTGGCATGGATGACTCCCCTCTGTAACTGTAGTGTTAATTGATTCCCGGTGCTGGAAAAGCACAGGAAATTGATTGCTTAAGACAGAGCTTCCATCCATCACCAAAGCAGCAGCTTCCCATGTCAGACAAAAGAGAAATCCAGGAAAGGTCCAAACAAGCCATTTGACATCACACCTAAATGTGACAAATATATATATTTTTTTTTTAAATAATAAAATAAAAAAAATAAACTTTGCAAAACCGATTCCCTTTTCTCTGACACTTTGACACAGAAACATACCCAGCCTTCATCACTCAAAAGGAAAGATTATGCTGTATCAGTAATACATAGTAACCTGGGCAGACCTGACAGCGCTCGTTTATTTCACTGACTGCATGCTGCATGTAGCACACAAAGACGCTAAGATATCATTAGGTTAGCGTAGGGCTAACTAGCCGGCACATGATAACATGGTGTTCCAGGGGAGGGCAAGACGAGCAGACCCTGCCTAGAAATTGAACTTGACTCGGCTTCACCACCAGGGAGCTGCTATAAAAAGCATCCATTTTCTAGTATTCAACAGTAGCGGACACAGTGCCACGCTGGAAACCAAACAAATGGCTGCATTGAAATTAGAGACACCCAACTCAACCCAGCCCATAACTCCACACAGGCAAGCGCGCGTGCGCCATCCCATCACTTTTTACGGTTTCACACTACACACCTCTCCCAGGTTTTACATGCTCACCCCCCCCCCCACACCCCCACCCCCCCCCCCAAAAAAATACACCTTTTGGTGCAAAGTTGAAAAGCGTTCAAGCCGCAACGCGTTTATCGGTAGGAACACGGAATGAAATAAAAGCAATCCCGTCGGCTGAAGCCATTAAATGTACAGACACATACTGATTTGTGTTTAATGGACTGGAGGATTGCCATCCCCACTGAAAAAAAAGAAAAAAAAAAACAAGCAGGATGACTCAGAATGTAATAATGCAGAGGAAGCTTCAGAAATGGAGGAGTTTCCCCATGCTCAGCAGGCTTCAATCTGTACGCTACTGATGCTAAATTATTCCACAGATTAACCTGCATGAAACAGATATGGCCATATGTAATATGTCCTGTCACACCTCTCTCATTCTGTTGAAGGATATTCAGCAGGTGATGGAGGGTTGTGCAATACGTTTTGTCTTGATGAAACACAGGAATTTCTGAAAACATGCTTATTTTGGTTGAATTGGGACAATTTTGTTGTCGATTTTGAAGTGCATCGCACATTTAAATAAACAAAGGAAACAGACAATACTGGTTAGTAGCTGTTCACTTGATATCCCAGCCTGCTCAATACCACCTGAGTCCAAAAACTCACTCATCATAAGTTTCAGTGTTGAAACCTATTAATATTGTTTAATTTCTCCATTTTCTCCACACAGGAGAATTACCAGATTTACTCTGTTATATATCCCCTTGTATTTTCTAATATGGCATACGTTTTCACATTGTTAACAAGATCATTTCAAATATGGACATGAAGAGATGCAGCCTAAATATTCAGTAAAACACATCAGTCGAGTCAAGTCTGAGTCTCTAATTTCCAAACTTCTCCATGTCTCTCCATTTGCTACACTTATTCCACCATCATTCTCCCCCCTAATACAATTAATTTTCTAACCTTTGATCTTCATTGTGAAACACATGCTTAATTCACTGGATTAAGTTGATCTGAAACCAATTCTAATTGCTTTAAAACACTGTTAAGTTACATTTAATTCAGCTTTCATCCCTCCAAAACCAAAAAGGCACATTCACACCTACGGTACAGCTTTCTGCTACACAGCGTAAGGCACTAATGTGATTACACAACGGCTGCTACCTTTTT
Organism: Megalops cyprinoides; assembly: GCF_013368585.1. Lineage (NCBI taxonomy): Eukaryota > Metazoa > Chordata > Actinopteri > Elopiformes > Megalopidae > Megalops > Megalops cyprinoides. Next base: position 9,257,453 of record NC_050589.1, read on the forward strand.
TTTTTATTCCCTATTCAAATGCTTACCAGCTGCATGGTACAGAGTGCAAAAAATACCATGCTTTCAAGTTCTGTGACACCCCTCCTAAGCCTCCTGTACTGTATTCAATTCTCATTCATCACACAGATGCAGGGAGGCTGGTGCGTTTGATAGTATTAGCCTTCAGATCAGTGTAGGTGTGGACTGGAGGTTGTAGCTGGGGAATGACTCACACAGAGCACTCTGGGATCTTTTTGAAGAGTCCAAGGCATTTCTCTGGGGTGAAGACAAATCCACTCTTTCTCCTATTCAGCTGTAAGCTGCTACTATGACTTCACACCCATCAGTCTGGAAAAGCCCCAGAGGGTCCAAGGGAACACCTTAGACTGAGTGGATTTGTAACATGGGACCATTCAAAAACACCAACCAGGTGTCGGTATCACTAGAAAATACAAAAAAAAATCCCACAGAGGGCACAAGACTCACCCCAGCGTCGTCATGGTGACGATGGTGTACCAGAATGAGGCGGGGATGCTGGTGAAGTTGGTGCCCTTGGTGCCCTTCTCAGCGTAGAACATGACGGTGGCGAAGATGATGATGGCCATGGTGAGGGAGAAGAGCAGGAAGCCCAGCTCCGAGGCGCAGCTCTTCAGCGTGTAGCCCAAGATTCGCAGGCCCTGCGAGTGGCGGGAGAACTTGAAAATGCGGAAGACCCGGAAGACGCGCAGGGTGACAAAGGCGCCGCTCACGTCCTCGTTCTCCGGCATGACCAGGCCGATGTAGTAGGGCATGATGGCCACCACGTCGATCACGCTCATGACTGAGCGCATGAACTTGCAGCGGCTCGGCGCAGCGAAGAGCCTCATCAGGTACTCGAAGGTGAAGATGAGCACGCAGGCCGTGTCCATGCAGAAGAAGGCCAGTGAATACTTCTCACCGCAGGGCAGATCCTTCACGCCCCCCTTAGCCGCTCGGCAGGGGACAGTCTCCACCACGTTGGCGATGACGGAGACGGCGATGAAGAAGCCTGTGACATAATAGAAGACCAGGGCCATGGTGCTGGTGTGGGGGTTCTCGAAGGCCCTCCACAAGCGCTCACGGGAGGTGCTGTCGGGGGGCAGAGGGGTGTCGGTGGCCATCTCGGCCTCCGTGTCTTCGGCCAGGCGCTCCTGGTTTTCCTTCTTGCGGTCGCGGTACTCTTCCATGCAGCAATCGCCTATGATCTCCGGCACGATGCCGTAGAAGGCCAGCTCCTCGTCGAAGGCCTGGATGCACTCGTGGCGCGGGTAGTGGAGCTTGCCCGTGCGGTAGAAGTTGAGTATGTGGCGGAACATCTCGGGGTCCCGGTCGAAGAAATACTCCTGGGTGTCCTCGTTGTAGAAGAACTCCTTCTCCGAGCTGCCCAGCAGAGTGTCGGGGTAACGGTCCAGGGTATTCTTCCACGTCTGGAAGCGGAGCCCGCTGACGTTGACGAACAGGATCTCGTCGCTGCGGCTCTTCTTGTCCACAGGCGGCTTGGGCATGGTCTTCTTGGCCAGCGGAAGCCAGCCCACGGCTGCCGCCCGGGCAAAGGGGAGCCAGGTTGCCACTCCGGCGGCCATGTTTGTCTCAGTGGCTCAGCGTGGTGTTGTTGGAACAGATGGGGTGGGTGATGGATGAGAGGAGAGAGGGGCAGCGGGGCCCAGCGGCTATCACGGGACCTTTTCGGATCAAGAGGAAAAGCGCTGGTCTTCTCGATCTGATCATCCGAACTGCGGGAAATCCACGGCAGGTCTGGCTTGCAGGATTTACGAGTTCTTTTCCCCCCAGGTCTTTCTTTCTTTGTACTTTTGTTTCTCAAGGAGAATTTAAAGCCAGCTGAGGGACTGTGCTTTTTTTCATTGTCAGAGCTTGAGAAAGGTGACAATGGATGCCAACAGAGGACTGAACTCAAATGTCAGGCCATTGGAATAGCCAAAGGAAAACCAGGCCTAAGGCGAAGAGAAACTGGAAAAGGAGACCTCCTTTATACAGATCCACACAGAACTCTTCTCCTTTAATAGTGATCTTTGGCTGATAAATGATGCTCTGAAGGCTTTCAGGAAATCAAATGGTTAAGGTCTCTGGGCCTCACTCGCCGCGTCTCCTCACTGAAGACAGATTTGATGCAGTGCTGTTGCGTTTCAGATTCACATTAAATTGTGATGATGGTTTCCGAAGTTGCAAGATAGACAATTTTTCCTCTGTTGCTCTCTCTCTCTCTCCCTCTCTCCCTCTCCCTCTCTGGATAGCTCTCCGGCTTTGAGTATATGGGTGTCTCACTCTGTCATTCACTCTCTAGCCAGCCTAGAGAGAGCATTCAGTGTCCCTGCTGTCTGAAAGGCCCTTGTTTCGGCGTTTCTATTCCTTGTATGGTCGGCCCGCTATATACCTGTCAAGACACACAACACATGCAACTTAGATATTGTGCAGGACTGGCTGGGGGGGGGGGGTCTGCTCTTTCTGTTTGGTTTAAAAAAAGGCAAGCTGCACTATACAAACACACAAAGGTGCCTCACATCCAAGACAGATCTCATTGGCTTCAATCTGGACAGTGACCTTTAGCCCTGAAGAGGGTCAAATTTATTTAGTAAAAGCTGGAGCTGAAATTAATCCCACTACTTCAAGACTGATCTTTAAAAACAGAAATCAGGTATTATATCTGGACCTAGATTTAATGGACTTAGGTTTATGTAAACCTAACGCAAATTATCCTTATGATAAAAAGAAGGGAACTCACTAATAATGATGCCTAGTATGATATGTAGATTACAGCAACTAACAGGAAGTAGACTGAGGATCTAGATTCCATTTCTGAAATACGAAGTGGAAGGTTTAACATACTGCAAAGCATTAATCAATACTAATATCAAAATTACGAGCAGAACAAAGCCTAAACCTCCGAATAAAACCAAAAAATCTAAACAAAACTGAAACAGGAAATCATACTACCAAAAATATATAAATGACTTTTTTTGCTATCACTAGAGTTGAAACAAGTGAAACTTGTTCATATTGAAATATTGAAAAAAGATCGTACTTTTTAATATGTAATGGTTGCCATGAGGAATAAAAAAACTTTTACAGTCCAGCAAACTTGAAAAATAAAATAAGTAAACAGAGTGCTTATGAGGATTTTTTTCTCTTTCTTCTTGCTTTTTTGCCTGGGGTTCTTTTACCAAACATCTACAAGCATTTTTCTTATTGCTACTTCAAGACCAAATTCATTTCAATCATATCAGCATGGCCTAACCTAAACGTAAGCTAACGGACAGGCACCCACAACGAAACGCATTCCACAGCCACATGTACAACGTGCCCCTTGGTTTGGACCATAACCCTGCTCAGCAGACAGGTGACCCAGCCCAGCTACGATACTGTCAGCACAGAACATTCCTCTCCCAACGAAATACCAATCTGACTACCCACAACCACCAACAACAGACAACTCCTGTTACGCTTAGCATAGGATAAAACAGAATTTAATTTAATTTTAAAAATCAAAAATCAAGAAAACCAACCACTGTCAGTGTGACTCAGATGTGGTTTTAGGAGTGAAACAGCATTCCTGTTTTTATCTTCTTCACCTGTTTCTGAAAGGGCACAACATTACTTTAAAGATTTGCCCCGGTCTCAGCAGGTTGCAGCCTAAAGCCGAAAGGAACTGCTGATGCAGTTGCTGCAAATTAATAGTAATATGAGTAAAAACTAGCTCTGTGCTGTGTGCACAACCACCCATCCTTAAGCATGCTCTCATCAGTTGTCAAAAATAGACGCTAATATTTCCAATGCAGATTCTACTATGTCTCTGCCTGTGTTAATGTATACACATACAGTTGAATGTGCAACATATTCCTGCATGCATGCTTTTTTAAATATATACATATAGGTATGTTTAAAGGCATCATGCTGTATTCATGACTTTTTAAAATTCATAGTTACCTTCATTGGAAGCTGAAGAGGAGACGTGTGAAGGGGTCCAATTTGTCAGAACAGAGGAAACAGGCAAAAACAAGGATAGAATTAACAGGCGAGAACCAGCCCCCTCTGCTGCAATCGCACCATATCCTACATAGAAAGTACAGGAGTGATTCCAGCGATGTGCTCCAGCTTCTCCCTGCCCTCTCTCTCTCTCTCTCTCTCTCTCTCTCTCTCTCTGTCTCTCTCTCTCACTCTGGTCTGTGCAGACTCTAGCTCTCTCTCTCATTTGCTTGCTCAACCCCCCTCCCTATCTGTCGGTTCTCTCTCTCTCTCTCCCTCTCTCTCTCTCTCTCTCTTCTCTCTCTCTCTCTCTCTCTCTCTCTCTCTCCTCTCCCTCTCCCTCTCTCTCACTCTCGCTCGTGCTCTCGCTCTCTCTCTCTCTCTCCTTAATGTTGAATACTTCAGGACACGAGAGAACATCTCACATTATGAGGGGAGTGCTGGTATAAAGACAACACTGATAGGTTTGAGAGAATTCCAAGATCGTGGCTGGGCTCACGGCAGTCACTGTGCTCACACCATGAAAGGATACTGTCCTAAGTTCGACTCGGCTCACTTACTGGCCACAGTGTGACTCCGTGGAATACACTGCCACACAAGATTTCACAAGACTCTATTTGTGTACTCTTGTGCTGTAGAGAGAGGGGGAGAGAAAGCATGAGAGAGGCAGACGACCAGCAGTGGCTGATGGTATTTTGAGAAGTGTTTAAGCTTTAATTACCAGAGGAGGAAGACGAGGCAGGCCTGATATTCCCCAAGCACTTGGCAAGGTGGTATTGAATTTGCACAATCGTTTTCGAGCGCGATAGGAAAACTCTGACAGCTGTGGCGGGAATACACCTGCAGAATGTGCCGTGCTGGTGTAGCGTATGGAAAAAAACTGCAGAAATTTGACGCTTGCGACAGTCACCGACATGAAAAAACAAACAGGAGGGAAAAAGCAAACAAAACGGCAGCAAGTCTGTATTTATCGCTCTGTTTTAATTATTCATAAGGGCTAAAACTGCATTCAGCAGCCTGACACTCGCTCACTGGCCATCTGTAACCGTAGCCAATGACCGCAGCAAACAGACAGACAGAAGCCTCCACTGTCACTGTGATGACAATTCTAGACAACCCATTCTAGACAACAGCACCTCAACCATTCTGCTAGATCCTTTTCCAGACCTTGCGCACGTAAAACTTTGCGCACTGTTTTAAATGACTGAATCGAGACAGCACCACCAAAAGAAATCCTAACGTAGAGTCAACACAGCCTTTGATCAACTTAGGATTTCCATATCATGGAATACAACTGAGGGCCGAAGAATCATTTTGCACAATGCATCGTGGAGGCCAAACATACACTGACGATCCTTTAAATGGATCAACCTGCCTGTCAATCGGTAATCAGGTATCAAAAGGTATCGAATTTATTTCCCCACAAAGTCCTCAGTTGAGTGAATTTATTTTTGCAGGAACACAAATGAGACTGACCTTACAAAACTGCAGCACAGGTAGAAACACCATAAGCAGATAACAAAAAAAAAAAAAAACACCAGGCTGCATATTGGCCTAATGCAGTTCCGTGCTCGATTCGTGCCTCAGATGCATTTCTTCTTCCACTGAAGCCACGCTACGCATTCAGTGCTGCACTGCTCACGTTGCATAGAGTCCGGCTTTGTCAAAATGTGCAAAGTGCATTTCCTGGCCATCCAGGAAACTGTAACTGATAAGAGAAATGCAACAACAATAACAAAGTGGATTCTCTCACAGGAGCCAGTATTGATCTTTTATGGGATGGCCGCCCCTCGTTCCAGCACTGAGGAGGCAAATAAACGACAGATGCAGAGGTAGTGTTTAGCTCTAACAGGGCAGGGGGAGGTGGGAGGGTTGGGGGGGGGGAATGGGCTCCTCATCGAAGGATGGCCGAATTGATTTCCGCATTCCTGCGATGATTGACTTCATAGGAGGGGGGGGGACTACTGAGAAAAAAAACGCCTATGGTAACATTTCAGTGAATATGAGGCATTTTGCATTCAGTATGTAGAAAGCTGATTAGATTTTTTTTTTTTTTTAACGTTGATTAATTTTTCACACGGGATGATTAGTCGACCAAGTTATCGCTTTTGAAAATGAGTAAAACTGTTTCATGTGAGACTAAGATCAAGGACTTCATGCTGAAATGGCGCTGCCCTTGATCAGACCACAACAAAGCATTCCCTAACAGCGTTTAGGTTGATGCATTAAACCATAGCCCACAGGCCCATATCAAGGTGTTAAAATTTCATTTGAGAAAACCATATTGAAGCATAAGACTATTAAAAACCACTGAGCCAAAACAATCAGTTAATCAAAAAGATTTTTCAATTCATTCCTACAATCATTGTCTCTATCTATTTTATTCTTGGAACAACACACTTAATAAGCAGTCTCCTTGGCAAGTAACATTGACATCTAAAACATAGATGTCAATGTTACTTGGGTACACATGGGTAACAAGCACTATACACTCAAACAAAAAACTGATCAGTCAAATGTACTGAAATGGATTGATCCAAAAGATCCGACTTCACACTGGAAACAGCCGGGACACGGCACATTGCCCAAAAATAAGGTCTTGATGCCCTGCCATTCCCAAGTCAACAGATTTAAAACACAATTTAAAGTCAGACAGTGTGAGCGGTTGTACTGTGTGAGGATGGAAGGCTATTCTCCTGAACAGGAATTGAGTGTACACAGCACACAATAAGCTGCAGCCCTGGCACAAAAGAGCAGAATAGAGAAGGAACAGATACATTTTAAAGGCTGCTTGTGCAGGGTGCATGAAGTTTATCAATAATTTACGGATTTTAAAAAGATCCTCCGCTGACAGAAAGCAATGGGATGGAAACATTTAGTGGTGGAGTGAAAAGAAAGAGAGACAGAGAGACAGAGAGAAAGGGGGGAGAGAGGGGAGAAGAAAGGAGAGTTCTGAGGCCAGTTTCCACCTGACTCTCCATTACACTGCTGTTTCCACGTTGGTGTTCTTCTTTGTTGGTTTGCAAATGACCTCCCTTTGTTGGGGTGGCAGTGTTTGGCTTGCACGCCACGCGCCCCGTGTGGCTCCTCGGTCCCTTTTTCACTCCTGTCCTGTCCTCATGGGACGGTCCCTGGCGGGCCTTAACATCCCATTCACTAAGCTGAGAGGCGTCAGCTCAGATAAAATTCAAACAATACAATTTCCAGCAGGTTCAACATCCTTGGGTTACAATAAAGTGAAAAAAAAAAGCAATTGGTTTCTCAAGAAAGGGATGACGTGAGCTACCGCCCGTGATTGGTGGCTTTTACAAAAACATCTTCAGATTGACTCAGTGACACAGGCAAAACATGCACTGTTTTCATAGATATTTTCCATTTGCAGCTGAGTCTCACTGGGCTGTCCATACTGTAGACTGTGTTGTAACATCCATTCCACTTAAACAGTGAATTCTTGTCTTAGAGAATAAATCTGATGATCAACAAACTTTGCATTCTAATAGGAATGCTTTAACCATTCATGGTCTGGGGACAGAACAGCAAAAATCCCGGTGCAAACAGCTTTGCATTAAGACAAACAGATCATTTTGCAGTAGTTTAAAAAATATGTCACAGGGATGTTGTCATTCCTGTGATGTCATCAACCATCAAGTATTGATTCTGGATTAGTGGGGCTTCAATCTCAGTCATCATCAATCTCAGTCATCGAGGTACTCTTTCATGCATATATGTATGAAAACCACAAGAACCAGAAGTGGCCACTGCATCAGAAAGACACGCTCACCATTTTAATGTTCACTTCTGACACCAGCCTGCCATCCAAGAGAGACACACAGCAATATAAACAAGGGAAAGTATACTGAATGTTCAATGGCAAAAACACTTGGATGATCATATTACACTCATCTACAGCAGCATCCTCCCATCAGGATATTCTTTCTACAGCTCACACACTTTGATACTAAAAATAAGATGGTACAGGTTATAACACAGACCAGCAGTATAGCCAATACAGGATAGCATTAGCAAACCACCAGACTCGGGTTCAAAAGCCCCATCATTTCCATTTAGAATGTCTGCGGCAGCTGGGATACAGTTCTTACTGAGCCTGCTTTCCCACAGAGCAAAAAGTGGTATCTATAGTCAGAATGCAATTTCTGAAAATGGTGGTTTTAAAGGGTGCGCCAATTCAAATGTGATAATACAGGTTTCACGACAGGCCAGCCTGGATGTTGAGTTCAAAAATGTTTGGCGCTTGGATCACCTGTGATTTTGAAAAATATATATATTTCAGAAAAGTTTGATAAAAATAATAAAATAATAAAATACTCATTTGGTGGTGGAGATCAAAAAATCAAAAGCAAGTAAATGAATCCATTTCATACATTTAAAATATACAATTTAAAACGTATTCTACAGGAGACTTGTTTGACTCAACTTTGCTAATTTTGTGAAAGAAAATTCTGTGGTGGTTACCGTAGTCAGATATTTTCTTTGTTGGCTTTGTCTGTACCACTGCTTTAGCAATCTGAGAGTAGAACGAGCAGCATTTTGTAAACTGCATAATCATAACATTTGGGCCAACATAGTAGTTTTCCATAAAGCTCTGCAATTGTGCAAATTTATTACAATCATCTCTTATTGCACTCTTTGCTGTAAGTGTTAGCTGAAGCTGGCCCTTCAGTTCGTAAATGTAATGGGGGTAGCCAGCAACTATGTAAATGCTGATAACATTAGGGATTCTCCACTGGATTTGTGCTTAGTTCAGGCAAATAATTTCTGTGTAAGTCCAAAGTCAAATCTGAGTTTCAAAATTGACTTTGAAAAGAGTATTTTCCATTCCAATGGAATGACAGGACATTTTATACAAAACCAGAAAAGACATCCTTGGCAGGTAGTTTCACCAAAAAGTCTACAATGTATGTAGACTTGAAAATGAACATTTTCATGTATTCAGGAAATGAATTTATTAAATAAATACAGTTGAAGACTCCTTATATAAATGTCAATGTTAGGTACAGACACAGTTTTTTTAATTGCGTTACACTGCCATGTGTTCCCTCTGTATTAATTACATCAATGACGCTTGACATAATGTTGTTAGTGACCTTGAACAGCTAGTTCTACAACAAATACACTGCACAACAGCATGTACAATAAAGTGACTGTCACCCTATACGCTTCTCCTACTGTCGCATAGCAATGCACAGAACAGCTAAGTGTCACCATTAAGTCAGGGTGTACTTCATAAAAAAAATCAATATTAAAATGCTGTAAGTGTAAGAAGTGGGTGTGTCTAAAAGAAAAGGCATTGTCAGGTCTGGCCTGCTCTGCAGACATGATGGAGTGGAATTAATTTTTCAACACTTATGTGTGTCTTTATCACTGTGTTGCACCTTCAATCATTGGCTGCAACGGGGAGACATTAAGGCACTGTTCACACTGACTGAAGGCAGAGATCAGGGAAAGGGGAGGTGGCGAAAATTTGTTTTGAGTTTGTTTGAATGGATGCACTTAAGGCTGAACCAGGAGTGGAACATCAGCAGAACTAAAAACTGCTTTGGACAGGTCCCAGAGAGATCTCTTAAGATTACAGAGCAGCCGTCCCTGCTGTGATCCGCGCAGCCTCCACTGTGACTGTGTCATGGCTCGGTGCACCAGATTCCAGACTGCATTCTGTTTGCCTTCTATGGCCAGGACAAAGAGAATCTGTTCAGTTCCTCATCATTCAGTTATTCTTCTCAGCTTGTAAAAATAAATGGGACCAGAGAAGCATTATTTCTTGCTCCGAACTGAACTGTGTGAAAGTGCTGATGATTTTTAATTCTCTTTAGATGCACCTGGATTTGTATTTCAAAATGCAATTTAACAAGCATTTTTAAAAGCAGATCTAAAGAAATATGATAAAGCAATATCCTGTGAAAATGTCCAAAATGATACAGTAGAGCCCTTGAAAAAAGAAGCGATGTCAGAGATCCTCAGGGCAGCATCATTTTCACTTGTGCACCTACACTTTACCTACAGCAGCAGATTCACATCTTAGAGTTTACTGTAATTTCACACCACGCCGTTAATTTCTTCTGATTCAATTCATTAGTTTGATGTGACATGTTATGTCGTATAGCATATTCTAAATTGTCAGCTCAGGTTTTGTTCTGTGCAAGGGGCCTGGCTGGGTGTTGCCTGAAATAGCATGGTAATGAATTTGTCCCAGAATATGTTGATAGGCCAGGATGCATTTTCCCTGGGGGACACTGCTCCGAAGCAGATCAGAGATCGGTGTTGCTGAAAGGAGTGGGACACAGGATTGATAGTGGGAGACTAGGGCAGCCCAGGGTTATCCGGGGTACCTGTTTTCCCCCATTCGCTAACCCATGGGGTCCATCTCAAGCTGAATATCCCCCCATGGTCACAGCAGAGAGTGAGGCTAAAAGCATGCCTAATGCTATGGAAAGAAAGTGACAGGCAGAATACAGTGTAAATGAATACAATGTAAATGAAATAGCCTCCAGACAGAAAGCTGGTTCGGTCTCTGTCTGAGGACTATGGACTCCAGGAGTGAACAGGAGAAAGTATAGTCCCCTCACTGCTGCACAAGGTAAATTGCAGGTGTATGTATTTTCATTATTATGAAAAAAAATTATGGAAACGGGCATGAGAATGAGACTATATCAGCATGTGACTGAATGTTCTGCAGGCTTACGTAATATGCATGACAAGCCTAGCAGGGCTGATAATATAAACCTATGTTCTAACGTGACTGTAGCGATTGATTATTTGAGGAATCTAATAAAAAAAGTTTTCTGCAGGGGATTAAAAGTAAACTGAAAAAAAAAACTGAATGATGCTCAATCTTCTGTGGGGGGAAGAAACTGTAATGAGCTTTCCTTAATGAAATAACTTTTGTACCTACCGAAATGACACATTTTATGTGTACAGTATGGTTTATGATCCATGCTTTTGCTGCAATCGAAACTAAATAAAAGTTTTAGATCCCAAATTACCGCCCAAAAATGAGTCATTAAAACACTCTGGGGGCTTGGGGCCCGCTCCTCCTTCATAGTAAATCTGATCCTGTCATTTCTCTTTTGAAAGTGTATAATGAATTACAGTAGTGCAGTAAAGAATATGAAATAAATGACATAATGTCAGGTTTTCACATGTATGCTCAGGCTTTCTTTACTCATCCATTATGTCTTTGCTCAGAGAAGTTATCTTTCAAATGTTGGGACCCCTTTGTCAATACATATGCTTTTTATTTTTTTTTCCAGTTTTTGAAGATTTCATGTCACATAACTCATTCTAGTACTAGTTACAGGTTAGTACCCCCCCAATTTGATGTCAGAGGTCATGGTAGGATTGTGTGGCTATTTCTATGTTTTTGTTTAACCTCCACATGTTCTGCACATGCCTACAGGGATATGCTATAGGCAGGTAACATCTCTCCAGTCATCTTGTAAAGCATGTTCTCACATTTATAGCCTGGAGCGTTACTGGCTTCACAACCCAGACAGACAACTCTGACTAGCATACTGTGAATTCAGTTTATTCATGAATGGCTGAAAGTCACAGTTCACAGTTCAGCATCTATTAAAACACTGTATTCGCCACCGGATGCTATATTTTCCAGCAAAACTCAGCCCTCGTAATTCTAACTACTTCAGTAATAACCTTCTTCTCATAAGCACCATTTGCTTATTTTTAGTTGCCTCTCGCATAGAGTACCTTGCGTGCTCGCCTGTAGCCCGAGGTAGGGTTTGTTGCATGTTTAATTTATTTGTGTCTTTCTATGAATGATTTAAGCAGGAGTGTAAAAAGCCCTCATGCGGCTACTGGAACTTCATTTCAACACTCGAGATGTGGCCTCTTCGACAAATAATAGCTGGGACCGTGATACTTACACATTGATACAGAGCTCTGCAGCTCTCAAACAGGCCTGTTAACAGAGATGGAAAAGGAGATCGAATCTTAAACAGGGACCATGAATGAGTCCAGAATAGCTGATGTGTGTAACCACATTAGGTGCTCCTTTACCTGACCGGTATATTATTTCTTCATGAGGTCTGTTAAAAAGCTTCTGCAAGCTTTTTCATATGAAAAGGTCTTGCTACCATAGCACCAGAATAGCATTCTCAATGAACAGGTGTTGTTTGGATCCTATTAATGACAATATGTTCTGAGAGAAGGGGTGGCAGGTGGTTGTGATGATGTATGTGTTGCAATGATTAAAATTTAATCTTTTCTTTTAATATCTAAACAAAAAACTTATGTTAACTCATGTAAACAGTTTATTTATTCCAAGCGGCACTATAAAAAGAAACTTTAGAGGTCATGAACTAATTAAATTGCAACTTTTCCATTAAACACATAAACACATCATTAAAACAGTTCAAGAGTTTGGCTATATGGGTTTGCTCTATCATTTCAGACTGCCTCAGGTTTTTTAAGCTATAGAGATACCTGAGTAATACCGGCAGGACTTGAAGGGTCTGAAAGTATATGTTTAGTTAAATACTGCAGATATTATTTGAAAAATCACTGGCCAGAGAGTCCCCACTTGGATTAATTCTTCCTTTGCTCTTATCAGATTCCCACAGCTCAATACTCTCATATAAACTAAGATAAAAACAAATTAAAAACAATTAAAAACTTCAGTAAAACCAGAGGATTTATTTGCCAAGGCAAGTGCCAGCCTGTAGCAGAACAATGAGAATTAAAAACACACATAACATGACGTGGTATGATGGTGTTAACCATATTCATACGCAAGGACATCATCCAAAACGGCAGGGTCGTTGTTTGTCATTTGTTGGCAGGTAAACTAGGAAAGATCCAGACTCTCTTCTGTACTGGGAAGCTCTCTGAGTGATACCGTGAAAAATTTATTACAGGATAGGAGCATGGAAAAATATTGAGAGAAAAAAATAGCATTTCAGATAGATAAATTTAATATGAAAGGTCCGCATGGAGCCGCTGGAATTTTGCTAACTTATGAGTTAAAAGCTTTGAATATGGAACAGAAAGTGTGGTGGAAATTGCATTTGACAGCACGCTTAGAATTCAGAGCACAACCTCCCAAACCCCTGCTCATCCTCTGGGAGGACGACCAGCAAAACACGAGTTCATTTTATACCGCCGAACGCCAAGGATTATACACCCGCGCCCTTTCATCACACACTGCCACTTCTGTGCTGAATATCTACATGTACAATATATTATCTTTTTTTTTTGGTATTCATTTAATGATAATGATGAAGACAACTATTCATTTAAAAAAACAGTAACCCTCCTTGCAACAGCAGCTCGGTCCCCTTATTATAAAACACAAGCTGCAGTGCATATGAATATCTACATATACAATATAGAGTATGATCTTTTTTCTTTGTATTCATTTCATGATAACTGACAACTATTCATTAAAAAAGAAATGCTAACCCTTTCTGCAACAGCAGCTTGGTCCCCTTCTTATAAAACACGAGCAGCAGCACATTACAAATGCCGGGGGTCGATTGCTTATTTTGAGTACATTTGTAAGGTCAGGCGACAATACGACTGTGAATACTTTTCTGCCGAGTCAGCTCCGCATTTACAAGAGCCATGAAATGGCCCGGAAACAGTAGCATTTGTCATGTCAATATCTAGTCAAACACATTAAGCTGCTGGGGGTGTCTTTCACCGAAGAGCAGCTTAGCATTAAGGACTCTGAATTCCTATAGGACTCTGTCACTGTGGTGTGTGGGCATCTCCCTAGCGGTCTGTCCTTACTCTGTGTAGTGCTGCTTAAAGAAATTGGTGGCTCTGGTCCAAGTCACAACCAATAAACACCTTATCATATTCTCCACCATAATCATAATAAACAGTCTCTTTTCAGGGGGAGGCATTAGCAGGCACCTTGGTGGTTTCCCTTTTCCCCAGCATGCATGTGACCTTGAAAGGTAAGTGGTGTTGCACATGCAGATGTGCTCAGTGAGAGACTCTATGGTGGCAATCTAAAAAAAAAACAATTCTATATCGCAGTCGTATAAGCATAACATCAAGTGAAGAGAATTTTGATTTCTTATGTGGTTCCACACATAAAACAACAGTTAACATACATTCTTTCTTATCTCAAATCAAACACAGCAATCTAGAAGCAGAGGCATGCGCTTAAAGTGTCTACCTCACCCAGAGAGATAGACTCTACAGCAGCCTGTGTGAAGGGAATAGGAGGTTTGGAGCATTTTTAGAGATTATTGCTGAGTAAATGCATCGCAAGTCTCTGATGCCTGAAGAGCTAGCGTGGCTCTGAAGCAGTTGATTTTGAATGGCTACTGGTGGAGTTTGCCCGTGTGGATGGCTGCTGCCATTTCAGCACTTTAGCTTGTTTAGAGCCTCTCCCGGAAAGCGCACTCAGAACGCTTCACTTTCCTTTTCAACTGTGGGCTTTAGAAAACCCAGCCCAGTGTCTCAGCCCGTCTCCACACTCCCACTGCACTGCTGTGAGCGTGCGCATCTCACAAAACAGTTTCTCTCTCATGCAATGCTGACACCTCTGTTCCAGACAACCAGGGTCTGCAAAATAACGTACACCTATTGCTTATTACACATATTGCTAAAATATCCCTGAATGATCCAGGGATGCATTTTAAAGTTATCTGGCTGCAATGTTAATAGTCAGCTGTATAAATGGATAACATGTAAGACTGTAACCAATGTAAGTTGTTCTGGATAACAATGTCTGCTAAATTCTAATTCTAAATTTTAAATTCTAAATGCTAATTCTTCAGCCATGGTTCATGGGACCAGCTCAACAACACTGATCAATTGGTCTTTGGCCATTTCCTTTATTTGAGAATTAACCTGAGATTTTTGCTGCTGCTTATGTGTGCTAATGTGTTTTGTTCAATTTCAGCAATTGTTTTTTTTATAATTATTGGTAACTGTGTTTGTCTGCTTCATAAATATGTATTAAGGATAGCTTCTCCTGTTGTCTGTGTTATTTTCTGCTGTGAAAATATACAGTATTTGTGCCCTTTAACAAAGAATTTGCTAGTTCAAACGTTCGTTGGAACACCTGGGTCTGCCCATTAAACCAACCCATACAGTGCCTATTTGTGTGCCGACGTGTGCCCAAAACTGACAGCCGTCCCCGACCACACAATTTACCGTATCACCCAAATCAAACCAAATTACCCACTTGCAAATGAATGGCAGAAATTTGGCCACAGAACTGTGGCAAAGGAGCTGGCAAAGGAGTGACATCCAGAGAGGAGCTACTGTTGCAGCTGCCTCCTATTAGAAATGGCACCCAGGCCGGAGACAGAGTAGATTTAGAGAGAGCCTTGGCAGAGGCAGCTTCTTCCTCTAAACAAAAGGCCTCTGTACCACTGATAAATGCATTCCTTAAGAAACCCATGGATCATTGCCTGAATTGCCACAGTGATCTCTGCAGGACAGAACCGACCTGAGCAGAATGTAGGGAACTAATAATTCAGATCATAGCTGTAAATGTCTTCAAAAATAAGACTTTATGTTATGTTATTCATACGCCTGCCACACTGCGATCTCCTTTATAGCATAATAGTAATGCATTTGTTTACAGTCAAGCTTCACACAGGCATGGGGTCTGGAATGGAACAGAATAGAGAAAATACGGAACAGAGCAAATCGCGTATTTGACATTTCCCTTTAGAGCAGTAAATCCTCTTACCCGCCTCTGTGTCACCTTTATATGATCTACCTCTTTAGCACACCGAAATCAATACAGATAGAGAATCCTGCTCCTAACACGAGACGCTGCGTGAACTCTCTTCCAAAGAGACTGATCCGTTGTTGTGACTTGGTGTATTTTTCCTCACAGCGCACCTCCATCAACACAGCGATGAGCACACTGGTTGCATGTGGAAAGCATCTGTGCTTATATGGTAAACATCTGTTTCAGCAAACATTAAATATCAATAGCTTATCAACAGATGCTCATATATTTCAGTGCTTCAGCAGCATAGGGTCAACTTAATCAATTTAGCTTTAAAGACGCGCACAGTCAAGAATGTATTTTTCATGTTGACGAGGCACCATAATTAAAAAAAATATACACATATATTCTGCTAATGGAAAGCACAATAAAAAAATACTTGAAATTAATGCTTTAATTTAGGTGGGAGAAATAGACCAAATTCTTACTTTTCTCATTTTAGAAGTGAGTACGCCTAGATTGCTTGAAACATGGGGCCAACCATATATCTTTAACATTACCATGCAAAGACTAGGCCAAGAGAAACACAAAGAGCTGGGGTCGATTATTTATTCATTCATTCATTCATTTACTGATAATAATAACTCTTGTATGCATGTGTGGCCGGTCCTGCATGTTGTTTATATTTACCGTACTACCAAAATAGCAAAGCAGTGGCATTCAACACACACAGTCTCCCCCCGATTCTTTTATGGTCACAGCCCCTGAACATCTGTCAGCATCAGCAAAATCCATTTTGCTTGAAATGTAAATGTCCCATGAAAGCAATCAGCTATGGCCTCCCTTATGATCAGCTCTGGGATGGTCCATATTGGAGAAAAAAAAAAAGAAAACGTTAACTAGGTTTGCAATGTAGGAATCCAGGAATCCATCAATACACGCATGCAACATGTCCATCAATAATTCCAAGAAAAATACTAATTGGAAGCGAGGCTTATCTCCCTAAGGTATTTTTTTTAGACTGACCAAATGTCAAGTCATATTTCAAACATTATTCTATGCTTTTATTTTCCAATGAAATCACACAAACATACACAGCATTTATCATTCTCAATGAAGCATCTCACATTTTTATCTTGTGTCTTGTCAATATGCTAAAAGTTCCAAAATAAGTAGAAAAACACAAAAAATTGTAAAAAAAAAAAAAAAAAAGTAACACATTCTAAATGAAACAGACAGTTCTGCATATTGACACCATCGTTCCCTTTACATAAGTTGGCTCTGTGCAACGGACCACAGCTTTTATGAAGCGTTTCTCAAGCCAAGTTAATCTTTTTAGAGTTTAATGGCAAAATATGGAGAGGCCACTGAAAAAAAAAACATTCCAACCAGCTACATCCAGATAAGGGTTTACAGCTAAATGATAACCAGACACACAGTCTTTGCCAAATTTGTAAATGGCCTTAGATCTCAAATATCTGATAATAATATGGAGAGACTTGTGGAGTCTCTCCATATTCTGGAGTTCTGGAGGCTTGGCCCATAGGCAGACAATTTATGGCTTGTGTGCCCTGACATTCACTTTATCCTATTTGCAGTCCTTAAATGATGAAATGATGATCATTGTCTGTCATAAAGAGCTCAAGTTATTATAAGGGGAAAGAAACTAGCGTTACTGACACTCTATATGCTGGAACCATTACTTGCTCTTAAATGAAGTCAAAGGGCATCATGTTACTGACAGTAAGTACTGTAGTGGGTTATCATATAGTTATTTATTGTGCAGGATCTTAAAAGGACAGAACATGCAATAGCAGCAACCTTCCACATGCAGACATTTTCTGCTCTAATATATCTTTTTCCCCCTTTATTTAATACCATATGTATGATTTGTGTATACATGTTTGTTAAAGCAACCTCTGTATCTAACAGTGTATAATACAATTCTAGTTAACTGCTAATTTTGTTGTACAACAATGTTCAATGACAATAAAGGCATTCTATTTCAGGTGGAAGATATGGTTCAATTAATTAATAAGTCACTGGAGACGCTACCATTACAGTAAAGTAGATTGTCTATAACATGTAAGTAGGATTTCCCATTTCTGGACCATTTAACTTCCACAGACCATTGCTTAGTCATGTGTGCTCATTAATACTGCCAATATTGGAAATGACCATAGCATTATGTTGACGTAGTAACAAGAATGTCCTGTGGTTTTGGAAAGTATTTAACATTATTTCATGTGTTCCATTATCGCCATAGTGATAACAGACCAAATAGATTTAAATTTTATGCTATATGTCTTTTCAGTGCATTATGGACTGTTGTTTTTGCAATTTAATTTAAATCCAATGACAAGTTATAATGATTATTAGATTCCATGACACTTATCACAAAGAGTAGGGGGTTCCATGGTGTCCTGGCTAAATTACCAAGATCTTTCAATGTAACCACCATATAATCCCCTGGGTTAACTGACCCTTTATAATTCTCTTCCCCACATTGTCATTGCAAAAGAGAAATGGTTCATAACTGACCTTTTCTAGTAAACAACAGTGTTAATTTTACAGTTAACAGTCTTTACAATATTCCACTGTGTCCTCCTTGAGAAAAGACTATGAAAACAGTTGTCAGTTATCTGTTCTGTATGTTACACTGTTGGGACACTGAAGCTACTGTAGAAGAAATGAGTTAGTTTCCCTAAGTTAACTTCCCTAGGTTTTGGACGGCAACAAAAAAAAACAACAGATATCTGTTACGCCTAAGTACAGCATAGTAGCATGCTAGGTTTCATATTCAGTGCTCACAAGCAAATTCACAAACATGTTCAGTCAGTAACTAGCAACAGCCAGCTATTGTAACATCATCACAGAGGGGAGCAAAGATTATTTCAAGCAAATGCTGGCAGAATATATGTTAGGTGCATTTTTTTTTATTAATGGAGTGTGTCTCATATCTCTGTGCAGTTGTTTTTTTATCAATACTTGATTTTAATCAATAATTAATTTTAAAGCTTGTACAAATATCTCCTACCTGTATAACAATGTTATCTATAAAACATACAACCATGGGAATGGCAAAGAAAATATAGGTTTTAATTGACAGCAAGGGCAAATTAAGATGAAAATTAATATAAGGGCATCACAGCACTCTGCCTTGGGCTATACTACCCACTCCACTGACCAGCTGAGTGGTGGAGTTATGCCAAATATGGTACAGTACAATTTAGCAAAGCAACGCATGGTTGAAAGCAATGTCACAACATGTGTCAAATAGCAGTGCTGTGACAATTATACGTTTGGAATACACTAACGTATGCTATCATCAGTTGAAGATAATCAACTAAAAGAAAACTTTAACCTCACATGTGAGAGACCCATTTATTAACACTGAGCAGAATTGTTTAAAAACACAAGTACAACCTCATAGAGCCACACTTCTTTACAGGTACCCCCCCCCCTCCCCACCAACACACGCACACGCACACACACACACATACAACTCACTGTGGAGGTGGGCTGACTTGGGGTCAGTTTAGATTTTTAATCTTAAATCTACAAAAAAGCCAAAAACTTGCAAGGTAACCCTTCCCCACTTGCACTTTGGTTAAGATTTCCTCCTTCGTTCCCTTTCCAAAGACCCTGACCACAAGAATTCAGGATATCACTCAAAGGTTCCACTGTCTGTATAATCTCCAGAAGCAGTGAAAAACCTCAGTTCGAGACAGCCTTACTCTTAATGCAAGTGGTTAGTAAATCAAGAAGACACATTTAATCATAATTAAGGGACCGTAAAGATTTTGACTTCAGCAGGAAAATAATTACAATCATTTCATTTCAGAAAGGCCAAAGCAATAAAATGGCTACCACATTCGTCTGTACATGAAGAATTCAAGTTGGAAAAGCAAATCTCTTGGCTGGTGGAGCGCTGGTGAATAAATTAAATACCTTCTGATAGCTTGAGTGATTAAGTCCACTATTCAGAAAGATCCCAAGTCACAGGAACACCAGGTAGTCTGCCTGGGAAAGGGATGTATGGCCATAATCTTGATTTTGTCATGACTGGGCTGTTTTATTTTGTGATTTCAGTACTGTAGAAATGTGCAGGAATGAATGCTCTAATGGATAACTTGTGTTTTATATATTGATAGTTCTCTTTGTCTTGTATGCATGTGCATATCGATACTTGCTGGCATCTGCTGATTTAAGTAAATACTGGAGACTACTCTTACAGTGGGTAAAAATACCACACTGCATAACTTGTGTCATCTGATGTCTTTTTTCAATCTTATTTGCATTTTTTTTTTCAGAAGTTGTTCAGTTGAGTGTGACCAGCATAGGCGGCTTCATCAGCGATTTCCTCATGGCAGTTGTGTGCCATGTGAACAGGTTCTTATGACGCTACAGTAAGTAAACTTCTAAAGGAGCCACAAGAGCACACTGTACACATCCAAGCGCTGGCCTCTGAGTCCTGTGTCCAACACTTGCTCTGATTAAGGGCCACTCTCTCTCAGAGCACACAGGGCTTTATCAAGAGTCCAGACGTTCCTTTAATTTGTACCTCATTAAAAACTGCCCGCATGGCAGCTGTGTACACTCACCGTCTGCGTCGTGGAGGAGTTCTAATTTCAAAAGCCATCAGCAGGTTCTAGGCCAATCTCATCTGGGGTAAACAGAGTTTGCAACAAAAGTAATTAATCTTTAATTAAATTATTTATGAAGTCCTGCAGACCTCTAGTTAGAGAGCAAGCTGGCCCCGAAGACCACGGGCATCTGGATAAGCAAGCAAATCATGTTTGACGTCGGAGTCTGTAGAACAAAAGAAATGAAATGTAATCCTCTGTGCCAACATTATCATCTTCACTCGCTGTGTGATGGCTTAGGTGGCAATCAGAGGGAACGACTGTCCCTGCTTCTCTGGTTGCATAACTTGTTGTTTTTCAGTGTTTTCTGCATCTGGTTGGATCTAAAAGTAGATTCAGGATGCTGACTTGGTGGCCAATTCATACAATTCATATAAGTGTGCATAAATCTCATTTAAGTACCTGCCAGAATAGTTGCAAGAGTGGGAAATGGAGGTTTGGGGTGTAGTTTGCCCAAAATGTGCACAAATATGGACAACTGAGTTCATATTTGACAAATATTACACGTTAAATTTTAATTCATCAAATATGATAGCCCAGCACAACTGTCAATAAAATGCAGAATGTTTACTCTCTATAAACATAATATCCTCTCTGAGGTCTGAAATATGGAGGCACAGAAGGCAAATAAAATACATCAGCAAGATGCATCCCATTCACTGAGTTATTAATTAACTAAACCAGTGTGATCAATTAATTTGGCTACACTAACGTGCTCATTGACCATATGTGCACAAACAACATCAAATAACGTCCTCTGTCGTGCAGTGTTCTATAAGAACAAATTACCACGTGACCTGCACTGCACGTTCTCACGTTCTTGAGGTAAGCTATTCGGCAGTAAGACATTGTGGTCTGCAGCCTTTGAAACAATAACTAGCTAGATAGCAAGAACCAAAGGAAATCATTTCACTATAGCAGACTGTGTTTTAATGCTGTTTGAAAGGGGAGATTGACATGACGATTCAGTTTTCCATTTGACAACATCACTCCCTACAGCTTAAACAACAGCCAACCGGAGAGGGCACAATCTGTGAAAGAGCTGACAGTTACCCAGGGGCAGTCAGAAAATGTCAGGGACCACTATACCAGCTAGCTCCCAAGATAGCTAAAGGTCTGGACCACAAAACACATTTCAGCCCCCTCTGTGAGGCAGTGGCAAAGGCAGCAGAGATAACAAAAAACAGGAATGAGCGAATTCCCAGGCCACACTTAGATGGTACAAGGTTAACAGAGTGTCCAGCACTTTTGGCTGGACAAAGCTGCGAGGGTTTATTCCAGCTTTCCTCCAAAGACCAGAAAGCCAAATAACTCAGCCCACTGCAATCCACCACAGTCCTTTTCATGCTGAAAATAACCTGTGTACTTTCAATCTTGGCCACAGGGTTGATGCAGAGAGCGTCAGGGGATGATGTTTGCACCTTCCAGTCAACACTGTCAAGGTGCTTAAGCCAGTCAGTCTGTGGGACACTATAGCTCACAGAGGCCTTTTTTGGTATTGACATTCCTATTATTTGATATTGACATTTCTAACTTCATCGTTTTATGCAGATACGTTGAAAAGGCACAGCTCAGCAGTTCCAGAAGCGTGTCAGTTTCTGAGATGTATCTGCTCGGATTTCATGATGAAAGTCGTGTGTTCTGTGGATGGGTTCTCTGAACATGTGCATAAGGACAAATGGCTGTTACTCAGTGAGAGTTTGTGTTGGCCACCAGGCTCTCAGAAGTGAGGTATGGTTTCCAGGGTGAAATTACTTTATTCAAAATGCATAACTTTAATCTGCCTTTTTAAGCGATACACACATGTGTAAGCTACATCTGGCGGCTGAAAATTGAAATTAAGGTAAGCAAAGTATGCAAAAAAAAAAAACCTTAATAAGATAACTGTGCATTGTGCTGACAGCACACTTAACTCCACATTACCTGATTGATATCCTTCCAACTGAAAATGATCATCAATAGGAGCACGTAACGTTAAACTCATAATCGTTACAATAAACACTGCCACTTCATCACCACCTCTTTATATTAGCCAGTGAGGAGTACATAATGCGAAACGGGCCCTCAAAGCTTATTTGTTCTCTCGCATTACTGTTTGGATTCAATAGTTTTTTTCCTGATTAATTTTCCCTATGATGGATCAGGTAAACATCACAACACAACAAACTCAGATACAGCGAAATGCAAACTCAGCTCCAGCCACAAATTGATACCGATTGGTTGGAAGTTCAGCACCAAAGCTGCATGCAAATAGCCTAGGGATACTGCAGTTCAGGCTCACAGTGTGTGTGTGTGTGTGTGTGTGTGTGTGTGTGTGTGTGTGTGTGTGTGAGAGAAAGAGAGAGAGTGCATGTGTGTGGCGATACATGTTTATAGCTAACTGCAAGAAGCAACTGAAACAACAATGTTATCAAGTAGACAAATAGGAATGCTTACAACAATTCATATTTAAATTTAGTTTGGTGTATTTGTTACAGAACAGTGTGGAAAAGGGGACAGAGTGTTGCAGGTTCATTATAGTACATCTCACTCTGTCAGTGCTAACGTCACAATAATTACTTGGTAGCCTACGTGGTAACATTTTTAACAGAATGGGAAAAGGCAATATATCACTGCAGCACATTCACAACGGATGATTGAACGAAAGCAATTATAAGCAAACGACGAGAAGTTCTTAAAGAATTTCCCAAATAAAACTGCAGAAAAAAAACTCCAACACTATTGTGTGAACTACGTCTCTCAGATTCTGGTTACAAGTGGACTAAAAAGAATAAAATTAAGATGTACTGGAAGTACTATAAATAATTAGTCTCAGCATACGCATATTAACACCTCTTACCAGTACTTCAAGCCAGTCGTTTCCAAACTTTTTCGGATGGCGGCCCCAATGTAAAGTTTATTTCACGGACGACTCATTGAAGGAAGGAATGAGTGAATGAATGAATGAATGAACTACTTGCTTCAAGTGTATTCACAAATGAATACACTTGCTTATTTAACGGTGGAAACTACAAATATAACTATCGAATTACTGTGACTAAACCATTCTTACTGCACTTACCCCGTCCTCTCCATATTCCATCCTAATGCAGCGAGTGGTCCTGTTTTCATGTGATGTCTGTCTACTGTTTACATCTCGCATCGGAGTCGGATTCAAATTTGAGCCGCATTACTTCGACTTTAGCCAGCACTCTGGTTGAACGGTAATGAGCAGGAAAGGTTGCTAGGGCACTGCTATTGTACCATTAGGCACGGTGCCTTTCCCACAATTGCCTCAGTAAATATACAGCTGTATAAATGGATAAAACTGTAACCTATGTAATCGCTCTGGATTGTATGCTAAATCACAATAACGTAATGTAATTACTGTCATTCGGCTGACCCGCGTTCATCTCGCTGTTTCAGCAAGAATGAGAAACGCAAAAATGGGATAAACTCCGTTTTTCAACTGAAACGTAGTTACTACGTCGCTAGCTGGTTAGCTACCTAGCTAAAAAAAAAAAGAGAGAGATACGTTACGTTACGTAGCTATCCATAACTAATGTCTTGTAACTACGTTACGTCCGCTAGCGAGATATTTTCAGGCACGTGTTGCTAGCATTTTAGATGTTGTAAATATTGCTTATTGCTGATGTCTAACAGTTGCATGTGCTCAATTACAGGTGTAGTTTAAACTATCAAATCAAATCAGTAACACTGTAAATTAGGCCTACATACTTCATGAACTTGGATTGTTTAATTTAGCCATATTGCAAACCGAATTTACTGTCGACCTCTGTTACCTCACGTGTAACGTCTTATTGACTATAATCTATACATACATTTAATGTTTTATAAACGATTTTTAAATAAATCTGCATCAGCTGCCAGTCCACAAGGAACACATTGGAGTACCACAGTTTGGGAACTGCTTTAAGCCCCCTCCTAACTTCAGAGACTGATGTTACTGTGAGGTCAAAAGGTCATCACATATCCAGCCCAAAGTACAGTGGTCATGCAAGTGCAATCTTGTAGCATTTCCACTGTACTTACAAACAGTAACACAAGAAGGATGTCTGTATCAGGACAGTAATTAAGGCTGCTCCCTTCAGTGGTGGATAAAATGAGGATGAAAAACTCTTTGAGCTGAATTTCCCTCCATCCCTATTTTGCCATTATTTGTTAAGTGTGTTTTATTGTGATGGTGTGTGTTGAATCTGCCTAATATCTGGCTGTGGCACCGACAGTGCCAGCTATTAAGAGTTTCATTTTATTGTGCATTTAGCTGTTTTATTTTTGATTATTTTGCTCTTTTATCAATGATATTCCCAGGCCAGAAGTCCTAGTGCTTGGATCGACACTTTTCACTAATGCTGTTTTAAACCCATGCTGTTCAGCTTTACGGAAACTATATCCAGTGCAGGAAGAGAAAAAAGACAGGAGTACTCACGACTGGCCATCTTTGTCCTTGCATGTGCCTGATTCATTTTGAAAATAAATTTATGAAAAAGGATAATAATATTAATAACAGTGCTTCTCTGCGCTAACACCATTATCCATTAATCAGTGGATTAGGAACTGAAGACATGCTTTAGATTGCAATTTGGAGTATTTTTTAAACCCTCTCTTACTCATCACTGCCTTTATCATATTTGCTGTGTGTAATTGGTGACTATGAAGTAAAAGCTGTAAAATCATTAGTCCGCACTTGTTTCGTGGTGGGATTCAACAGTTTGAGGTAACATTTAATATTTTCACAGCGCTAACAAGCGAGACAAACTGGTAGCACTGCATGTCTAGACACTGTAGAATCCAGTGTTTCCCAAACCTCCCCCGGAGGACCCCTTGTCCTGCATGTTTTAGATCTCTCCCTGCTGCAACACAGCTGACTTAAGTGATCAGTTTGTTATTAAGCAGCTTCAGGAGTTCGTAACGAGTTGATCATTTGAATCAGCTGTGTTGGAGCAGGGAGAGATCTAAAACATGCAGGACAAGGGGTCCTCCGGGAGGGGTTTGGGAAACGCTGCTGTAGAATGATGACAAACACCGTTGTTTTCCTTTGTCACAGGAATGCAATTTTGGACGAGGCCACATTCATTTTTTTTAAGCAAAACACGGGGGTCAGCACCTTTTTGGACTCCTGATATAGCCAAATGTCAGCAGTATCCGCCAAAGTTGGCATAAATATGGCAGCATGGCCATATTTGCTGAAGTGAGTTCCATCACGTACTCCACACAGAGAACATTTAAAACTTTTTTGTCTGGAATAACTGTAGAAGCTCTGTAAGTACAGAGTACAGAGTCCAATATCCAGTCAATGACAACAGGCAGAGAGCAGCGAAATCTAAAACAGCTTGTCCTAATTTAGGAGCACTGGAACACTGGAAGAATATGTCTCCCTACCAGATGCAAGACCAATTTGGAAGAAAGCTTGTTTCTTTCAAGTGGTAATTAACCTTTCAAGCCAGAATGGATAAAAATGTTTAGCAGCTGTTTGCCTATTGTTCTTGTACCCTTTCTTATTTTTCCTTTTATTTTTTTGCCTGCATCACAACTCATTCTGATATAGACTGAATCCAAGCAAACCTGGTACATTTATTTGTTTTTTAAAAAAGACTCCCCTTGGTCATACTGAATATGCCTGAGAATGCCTCTTTTTTTCTGTGACTTGCATGAAGTCTCCAGGCCCCTGGTTACACTCAGCTATCCCCAATATGATAAATGGTACTGTGGTCTGTATAATTTTATTTTCTGATAAAATATTTGACAATGAATACAACATTTCTCTAACGCTCTATAGATGCACACTTGAGCATTGCTGAAAATCACCAGCCATTCAGCTTACAAGCCTTGCTGTCTGTGACCTCTCGCATGTACCTGTTTTTCCTCCCCTGCCAGACTTAGACTGCCCTCTCTTTAAAAAGAAATTCCATTTCCAAAACACACACAAATACACACCAACATGTGTTCAATAGGTGTATTTTAGAAAATGAAAAGAACAATTTTCATATGAAATTTTGATGTAGGGAGGGCAAGGGGTCTCATACAGGTTTATTTTTAAAGACAAAAAAATGGTGCAGTAATAAATATTTTATCGATGTGCACTCTCAACCAGTCAATCAAATGATCGGTGACTCCAGCATCAGCATGTGGGGCAAGGCATTCTGCTGCAGGAAAAAGTCCACCTGGTCAGTCATCAGACCTGGGGGGAAATAACAGCCAAGAGAGTGGGGGTGAGGGGTCAAATTGGTAGTAGTCCAGAGTGGGCATTCTGATCATGTCAACAGTGCAGCCCGCAGTCTACAACCAGTACATTTTTCTTCAATGAAAAAACCCTCTTCTCTGCTCACCATTCTGCAGTTTATTTGCGGCAAAACAAACACAAGAACAGAAGCATTTCCATGAAAGTTGTGTTTGTGTGTCAGCCAATCAGAGAGTAAGAGTAAAAGTGAGTGATCAGGACAGTCCATACCCTCTGACCAGAACCTTTCCCACTGCTTCTGTTTTTGTGCAAGCAGCCCCAGACATTGATCTGCACTGTGTCTCTGTTTGAGATCAGTGGCGCCAGAGAGACATCTGATCAAAGAGGTGATCAGGAAATAAATGTCATTCAACAGTCTTGGCGTCCAATCAGGCATGGGAAGGTGGGGCCAAAAAATAGGTAACAAAAAACTATGTCACTGCTCTGCACTCCTTTTGGCCATTACAAGTGAATGAATGGGAAACCAAAATACGGGTCCTACAGAACTCTCAAGTGACTCTAATTAATATCATTATTGGTCTTACAATGGTATGGTCACATATGGCAACTATGAACAAGTGAGAACAATATAATAACACTGGTCTGAGAATAAGACTAAGATCAAGATACTTTGAGTTAAAGACCAATACCAACAACACAACACCTATTTATGTGCAGTGTTGTACTTACAGTTGTACCCCAACAGTACCTTCGAATGTGGACACATTTACTTTGTTTTGTACTTGTCAGAAATATAAAGGAATGTATGCAAATTGACATAAAGACCACAGGCAACAGGATTACAATATACAGCCTTGACCCGATATCAGAACAGTAATTGTCTAGCATCACCGTAATGATTAGACTTTGCCGTTGATCACACCCATAAAAAATTCAAATCAGCCTTTCTTAAGAAAATTCAAAAAAGACTTTTGGCAAGCATATAACACTGTTTTTTTAAACAAAATCACCATTAGGGCAATTTCATGCTGGTAATAAACACTATACCAAGATAATGTATTGTGTAAAGATGGTTTGTGAGCCTGTGCTTGAGATCAAACTTCAACAGTAGTATAGTAGACAAACGGAAGCTCCTCAGATTTCTTAAAATGTACTGTTCTGGCCCAAATACTTTGTCTGCCACACTAAAAAAAAATCACCATACCTGCTTCATCAGCACCTGTGGAGATGTTTTCAGGTTAGTCAAGCTAAAATAGGGCAGCTGTTCTGGCTTTGCTTTAGTATGCCACTGTCTCAGCATATTCTGACTGGCATGGTTCCTTCAAAAGCATATCATCTTGAGCAAACATCTTAGTGATCGGTCATGTATGAGGTTTTTTGTTTTTTATGAGGTTATGACATTTTTTCCCTCATTTCCTAATGTGGGGGGGGGGGGGGGGGGGGGTGTTAAGCCCTGCAGCGTGGATGCTACTTTTTGATGCAGAAAGATGACCTTGCTGATCAGCAGTTCCTTGATATGCTTTACTACTGTGCGGTTGTAACAGATTAGCAGCTTGAGTTGAATTTGAAGTGATCAAAACTTTCAGGAACTGTATCCTGGCCTGGAGTCACAGCCTGCTGCTGTTTGGAACAGGAGATGGCGCAGCACCATGGACAGCGCCCACCTCACCTGGGCTGCGGAACCACGGAGGGCCCTGGCCCTGTTTCTGCAGTAACAGCCAGCACACCTGTGTGTAATGAGCCAGGAGGGAACTCTGCAGGTGGCGGCTTGTTAGAGGGGCATGGAGGGCTCTCTCTCCCAGATTAAACTTCCTTAGTTCTCCTTTTTCTCCTTTTGATCTTTAAATATTTAGAAAAGAACTTCTGGAAATGGGCTTTCCGTTCTAGTTGTTTTCAATAGCCTCACCAAACAACTTCCACAAAATCATTCTTCCTCAGCCTGGCCGAATGTTTTCATATGAATGTTTAAGGTAGTTGTTACTTCAATGGAACTTATAGTGTATTTCTGGTAAAGAGTGGAAGAGTATTGTGAGATACATCTATGCACCTCCCATTAAAAATACGAATTTTAGACAGAGTGGGGTTATATTTTCTGTGGGGGAAGAAAATAAAATTATATTTTCATTAACTGTAAAAAACTAACTGAAAGCCATAGCTAATGTTTTAAAAGTTGAAAAAATCTATATATTCTTTCATAGCATTTCTAGTATGAATCTTTTTGGTGTTTTTTTCATATTTTAATATACAGTGCATTTCAGGTTGTAAAAAATTATTTGTTGATTTACTCTACCCCTTACAAAAGCTATGGTATTCAACATGGATTTAATACATCAGTTAACATTAATAAAAAACACAGTAATATTGTTGTCAGTCCCTTTTTTGCCCTAGTTTATATACCAAGTCAAAAGTCAGCATAATTGCCACTGTTATTGGGTCATGCTTATTGTGTTGAGGAAAATCATCAGGTTGTTCATAACTCAAAGACACTGGGTATGATAGCTCTTGCTGGCTTGTTCACTTTAAAGATGCTTAATAGAATTCATTCAAAATTCACTTATCACTTGTTGGCAGGGAACCTTCCTAGCCCTGAATATTAAAATATCATTTGTAAGGAACACATACAATCATTTCTATGTTTTTTTTTTTTTTTTAGCAAGCAAAGGAATTTCAATTACTGGCTGTACTGTGAGCTGCCAAGGGTACCGTTTTCTATGGCGCGGCTCTATGTGATGCATTATGAATGTGTTCCACATATACGTAAAAAGACATAACATTCAGACATGACATAATAGCATCCACACATTAGGAAAAACCATGCCCCAAGTGACAGGAAGCATCACTGCAAGCATTTGTAGATGCTTGCCTGTCACAAGTGATGTAATTCTTTGCAACAGAATTTCATAAGGAAACACTCAAATATGACATAATGCAGTTTGATTGACTGATGATTGATTTTTTTTTTTCAGTTCTTGAAGCAGTGATACATATAGCAGTTGCATTAAGGTTGTTGTCCCTGTTTTTACCCTTTCATACACATCAAATATTATAATTTGGCTGGCAACAAAATAATCAATATAGTTCTTAAACAATACACACATATTCCATACAAAATACCATTAGAATTGTTTGCCATTTTGAGTGCCAAAAAATTACCTGTAGGATGGCCATAAGCAAGGATCTCTGTTG
Source organism: Megalops cyprinoides (assembly GCF_013368585.1). NCBI lineage: Eukaryota > Metazoa > Chordata > Actinopteri > Elopiformes > Megalopidae > Megalops > Megalops cyprinoides. The sequence continues at coordinate 9,287,115 of NC_050589.1, forward strand.
TTCCATTAGTATAAACATGCAAATGATTTTGCTTGTCAGCTGTCCATTTAAATCACTGTTTGTGAAATGGATAGCATTCAGCTATGGTACAACCAAGGCCACAATGAGACCCTACCTCGACCTTGTGCCATCATATTAGCTATTAGGCATCTAACACGGCTTTGTGTGTTGGACATGGAGTTCTGACATTCACCTTGTCAGAAGTCACAGACCACTTTACCAAGGTCATAGACACTTTCGAGACGGTGTCACTTCGCTGAAAGCCTGTGAGTGCGTATGATGGCTTCTGACAACTTCAAGACAAAATGGAGACAAACACGGTTTTCCTTTATTCGCAGAGAAGAATGAGATCATGTTTTCTTTTTTTTTTTTTTGGTGTGGCCATTCCCACAGACAGCTGGCCCTGGCTGTCTTATGTCCCCTCCCCCTGGAACAATACAGTCAAAGGAGGACTAATAAAAGTTAAAGAGAAGCACCTTGGGTTTTCATGCAGTGTTTATGTAGATGGGATAAGCAGTTCAGTGATTTTCACTGCTGGCTGGTGGGCACGGGGAAAGGCGGGGGCGGGCCGATTATGTGAATGCTAGATTGAATTGCCTTTTGACCTGCAATCTAATCTGAGTACGCATAACTGACAACAGAATTGCGTATGATGTGTTTGTGGTTGCAGGGAGGGGGTCATAACGAGAAATGTTTAAAATACCTCATTGATTATTGCCATTGTAAATTAAGGTTATGTTCATGTTTTTTTTTTTTTGTCTGCCTATAATTTATCTCATTCAGTGGCAAAGCATACAACGCAACAAAAAGCACCATTCCTCCTGAGTGCATGAGACCACAGCTATAAAAACACAATCTACACCACACAGGGACATTCTGCAATGAAATCTCTCACGGAAACCATCAACGAAGAAAGAGAGGCTATCATCAGGCCAAAGAACACTTTTCTTCATAGACTATGACAACTAGCAATGCACTGTCTGTGACCAGTGTTCGAAATGTTTTGCTTTCATCCGTCTAAACAGGGCTTGGTATTGCTTGGTAAAATATATCTTCATAAACATGAATATTTATGTTATAAAAGACTGCCTACAGGCAACTTAATTCTTTCAGTTTTATTTCATGTTGCAAATCTGGTTATTTCTGTGGTGATAGTTTTGTCGTTTGTTTTTTAAGTTTCTTAGGTCTTGCCGTTATATTAATTTTACAATAGTGTATAGCATCAGGCACAGGTCATTAGCACCAACATGGACAGAGACTGACCAGTAAGCACAGGTAGGTGCTAAGAATGATACATTGCAAATGCATATATGTATGTATTGCTGAGACCTAAAATGGAAGAAACTACTAGTTTAATTCCTTCTAAAGTGACTATTTATTTCCAACTGAGCACATGGCTACATTTCGGTGCATTTATATTTGTGCCTGTTATTTTTTCTTGATGTATACATAGAAAAATACCCAAACCCAAGATGGTAGCTGGCTGGAGTTTCAGGTAATAGTAGGCATATTTTTTAATGCATAAAAGGAGTTTATTGCAATTTACATAAAAGTAACTTCTTGCCTTTTTTATGATTGTATGGTTTAATGTCATTTGAATTCTGGTTACAAGACACCAATAATGATGATAATGATCTATGACTTTGCAAAAGCAAAATTTTTGAATGTAGCTGATAGTGATCAGAAAACATACAGACACATACCGACACACAGTCACACACATACACAGATGCATGCATGGCTGAACACACAGACACACACACACTCATACACATATACACATAAACTCACGCAAAGTCCTGAGGTGTGCATTTTGTAGCACCGGTCTTAAATGAAGCACATTAACAGGGTCTGCCTTTGTCAAGCAACATCAAGCGGTTACGGCGAGAGGCTACTGATTATGCAAACCTGTGAAATAATGTGTCAGCAAAGAGCAGCACTCATCTAATCAGCAACGCAAACACTAACAGTCACACAAATGCTGCAAGGTTAACGGTGGGATGTTTCAGTCACCCCCCCCCGCCATTCTCCGGGGCCCATTCTTTTTTTTTTTTTTTTGCTCCGTGTCATTTTCAGGGTTAATCTGCGAGTTTAGCCCCTCTGCAAGGAGCCATTGGAAAACTCATCAGACAAGCCACGCATGAGAAAAAAGGGGGAAAGAAAGAATGAACATGCTGCACGTCGGAATGATCAATTTTTCATCAGTCCATTTTTATGGAAAACATTCCCATGTGCACTCAAGTGTTTGTCAAAAGGATGAAAATCTCTATGGCGCTTAAAGAGGTAACAGCCCCTAGGATGGCAAAGTTTTTTTTTCAGCTGCTTCTCTAATTTCATCAATCTCACCTTCACAGACTAATATATAGGGGCAGCAGTGTAGCATAGTGGTAAGGAGCAGGGCTTGTAAGCAAAAGGTTGCCGGTTCGGTTCCCTGCTGCAGCTGTACCCTTGGGATGAGGTGCTTAACCCACAATTGCCTCAGTAAATATCCAGCTGTATAAATGGATAACATGTAAGGACTGTAAACTATGTAAATCGCTCTGGATAAGAGCGTTTGCTAAATGACAATAATATAATGCAATGTAATACCACTCACACTGTGTGTGCACTGTAACCAAGATCCACGCAAGCTGGCCAAACGTCATCTGTAATGTATGAATTCCTCAAACTGCAGGGGTCAAAGCCCTCACAAACAGTGTGTGGCACACAGTGGGAGGTTGGTAAACGGTCGGTCACACAACTCGGAATGTATCCCACCTACACTCACCGAGCCGCTCGCCTGGCCGCTGTGAGCCAGTGGACCGCTCCGCGAATGCCGTGAACGATTTTCGCCACTGTACACTAGAGTACACGTGTAATCATGCCCCACAGCCCGCGGCGCTGAGTGACTGTATGGGGATACAATGAACTGCCTCTCCAGGGGTACACACAAAGGCTTCATCATGTGATCGCGCTGCATCAGAAGAGTGTGCTTGAGGCACAGGAAAAAATTTGACACCGAGATTAGACTGTGGTAAGTGGGAGGTTTGTGAGAGGTAATTATATAAGCAGCATTATGGAGGATTCGCTCCTTAAACAAGCACCTCCTGAAAAGAGGCTACAATAAACAAGTGTAGGGGCGATGTGTACACCCTGAATATACGATCTCGCAACAGAGAAGCTGTTTACAACGCTAGTTTTGCAGAACTGTGATTGCTTTAGGAATTACAAGTTTACAGAAGATTCACAACTTCATTTTCTGCATATTAGACTGGAAACAGTCACATCGCAGGGAAACTACGGATTTTCACTAACATAACACGAAATAGAAGATGGATGTAGTAATCCCAGGTCGTTTGTGTAAAGGCCAACAATTAAAGTAAAAAGGCTTGCCAATAGAAAACCTTTATCATCGACCATTAGAAGATGGATGGGGTCTCATCCTGAAGAGAGTGATCTAATTGCTGAACATAAGCTGATGTTGGGTGCAAAAGGTACCACAAAAATGAGTAGACGAAACTGCTTCTTTTCCCAGAGACTTCAGCACTTGCTCACAGTCGCACAGGACATTGGTAATCCTTTCAAGTAGCAGCCTTGTAATGCGCTCCCATTAGTCACCAGCAGACAAAGCCCACTTCATTGCTGCACAAAAGACTGCTACTCTTTATGAAAACAGAGACAAAAACAGAAGTTTATCAGTGCATTGAAAGGACTGCACTTTTGTGTTCATTCAAGGACCAGCTTCAAGTGATTGCTAGTGATGTTCATGGTGTCTTTGTCTAGCTTTTCAGCTGCTTTCCTGCCACTCTGAAAGACAACGGAAAGCTCTAACTGGTACAGAAATCCAAGCTTATTCACAGTCTCTCAACTAAAGTGGCAACACCAAACTCTGACCCTGGTGAAGACCCGAAGAGGAAGAGGAAGATTCTGAGGAAGATCACTTCCACCGCTACTGGACCAACTACAGTTAGTCCTTTATCACTGAGGTGCAACAGAAAACATCTGTACATTTATAACTTTTCAATGACTGGGAAAAACTCTAGATACACTGATAAAAAAACAGTGCCTGACTGTTGTAGCTCCCACACATGCTTTCACAGCATAGTGATACAGATGCTGGTGAAAGCATGTGGGCATTACAGGTACTCCTTTATCACTAAGGCACTCCTTTATCACTAATGCTTTATCACCACAAGACAAAACGAGGATGTCCTTCCCATAGTAGCAGTGTACTCTCCCCGAGTATAAAGGGCCGGATAATGTATTAGACCGGTACTCTCCATCCAGTGTGAGGGCTGAAACAAGGTCAAAGCACGGAAGGAAATCATGAGAGGAGTGACAGGAAGAGCCTTTATAGCTCCAGAGGAGCAGCTCACATTTCTGTGAGATGACGACAACATGACGCAACTCTCTTCCGCAAATGAATTATCCCCGACGCCGGCTGGAAATGTATTTATAGCGCCAAAGGAAGAAAAGGCTATCAGTAATCAACAATCTCATGACCGTCGTAATGGATGTTACTCCTCTTACTCATCAAAGTGCATATGTCCCTCCAGAAGCTGCATGCTAAGAAGTGGATAACGAGACTCTTATGTTGAAAGCTGTGAAACTGGCTGGCAGAAAATGGCCTGGACATTAAACTTAATATACCACTAAGTTTCTCGATATTGACATTGCCTAACAATATTCACAGACATGAATGAATGATCATATATAAATCTCACTCTCTCTCCCTCTTTCTCTCCTGCTCGCTATTATTAGCATTGCCACTGTTATTAGTTCTATCATTATTACATTTCTGGCCATTTTTCCTCCTCTTTTCTCATCATTGCCATTCTGATTGTGACATCACCATCATTCTAATCACACCTAACAACACTGTAATCAGCATTCAAATGACACTATAACCACTTTCTGGTCATATTCTAAACCCATGGTCTAATCACATTCACACCCTTTTCCTATCTGCTTTCTAACTACATTCCAATCACATTCTACTGCATTCACAACATTCACGCAACATTACTACACACTTCACTAAAAGCTGGTTTCAAGCTATATCAGGGCTCGACCCCCTAATGATGACAGGGTGGAATGTGATTAGTTATTTTAGGGGGCCCCTTGTGCTGAGTGCTTTTTTAAATCACAGCTTGCAGCCACATTTTATAAATATAAAATCTCTTGCACACCATTCAGTCCCTCGTAGGTCTTTTTAAATAAAATATCAGCACAGTCTCTGCTCTGTGGAAGATATTAAACTTATAAATAATCCTCCATTCCTAACTTTTCAACCTTATACTTTGCATTCATAATGTTATTCTGTGATTGTGATTGTATTGTTCACTGATAAAGCTGTCAATTCCACAGTACTAACACTGTTAATTGGATTTTATGTACTATAGGAACCTGGGGGAATTTGCTTTTTTCTGTCAGTTAGTTTTTTTAGCTGTATCACAAAATATCAATGGGAAATGATGAGAAGTTAATTAACCGCTACACAGAGATATGCTACGAGAGGACCACAGCCACCTGTGATGAAGCAGAAGGAAGGGCTATGTGGGTCCATGCCTTAAATACATAAACCAACATTTGCTGTGGAGAAATACTTCTATAGCCTTGCTGTTGTATACTATAATTTATGTAGACAGTTTGCTTACCATGATCCTATGCAGCTCTTATATATGGTGTTGCTGTTTCCTTGTGTTATGTCTTACTGCAAAGTTGTTATGTCATGTACTTATTAAAATGCTTTGCATTTGCTTATCTGTTGCCATTTGAGGGGGTCACTACTATATGGCATAAAATGGCAATAATTTTACCGTTTTGTACATATATTTCTACTGCCAGGTTGAGGTCTATCAGATCTGCTCTAAGTGCAGGGAACAGACAGGCTTTCAAAATACAATTCTATCTTTACCAAAAGTTTACCTCCGCCTGAGTATCAGTGGTGTAAACATCATTCACCTCAAATCATTTAAATCTTTGTATACTTGTGATTATTTTGCATATGGGATGCAACACAACAGTGTCATTCTAAATATAAAGCACAGAGAGGACAAAATAGCAGAGGTGAACAGACTATGAGGGATATTTCAAAGTGAACAAAACAAAAATATGAGATTATGTAAAAGGTAGAATGCAGATATATTTTTCTGTTTGGTCTCCATAGGTTTGACCTTTCTTTGAATAGTTTTTTCCTTATTGTTAGGCCAAGTTATCTGAGAGAAGAGATGAAATATTGGGTAGACTTTTTGAGTGTGTGTGTGTGTGCGTGTTTGCACGTGCGTGCATGTGTGTGTGTGCATGGTTTAACTTGCAATACATGCACTCTGCCTACAGCCACCGAATGACCTTGAGACTTTGATGTGGTTGGTCTTACAGCGTTTGATTACTTAGCAGTAAAGAAAAGGACAGTGACAGTATACCTCGGGGAGGGGGGTCAGGAAGTGTTGAATTTCAGTGATCTAGGAACATTCACAAACTATTTGTGATTCAGAAAAAATAAATATGAATGAATTTGCATTCACTACATAATATCACATGATAACATCTAATTGCTGGCAAAGTTCAAAAACTGATATTTGACATAAAGTACACTGTTTTTTTTTTCAATAAGAGTATTCAGCTGCATTATTTACAGTCAAACATTCTAAGACAATATTTACTGAAATATTTTTCTGACTCAGAAGTGAGACAATTTGTAAAAATATGTTTGCATTTCCAAAACCCAATTTAGACTCCAACTGTTCTGAGATTAGCAGGGATACTGTGTTCTTGGTATCACTGCTCACTGTGACTATTACAATATGTATTACCTAAATGGCTAGGTGTTTACAAAAATAACATCACAACAAAGCTTGCACTCTTTGGAAAACATATTTGAACATGCATTACCATTATCTTTCTGTTGTTTAATATTTCACTGTGATTTAGGAACTGAATGTTTGGTCTGTTTAAAATAGGTGGAGAACCAAAACCGACTCATTATGTAATGGTCTAATAAAAGTTTTTTCTCTTGTTTATTACATTGTATAATGTTAATGTTACAGAAATGTGTGTATGCTCACAATGCATGGTTTCATTAATTAATTTTCCAGCCTTGGGTAAGTGAGTCTGTTATTATTTTTATTGCACGTCTCAAGGTAATTATAGCCATCAGAGCATGTACAATATGCAGTACAGTATTTCACACAAACTACACAATGGGTTAACATTGATCTTTCACATTTTCAGTGCCACAGTAGTTACAGAAACATGTATTTATACTTTTACATTTGACTTGGCCACTGAATTATGCCCTCAATGACAGAACACTCTGTCATCCTTTTTACACATGACTCTGCTTGTCTCTTCAAAATGCTATGGTATGCAAAACAATTTCATAAACTAATTAAAAATCCAGTGCAAGAACTTAACATATTCCAATCATGTGAAGAATGCTCTCTCTACCACATGTCTGTTGTGAGTCTAACTAATCCATTAAAAATTTAAGCCATCTTAACCAACAGGGTCAATGACACAATTAGGAGACAATTAAATCTGAAAAGTGCTGGTGACGGTTATTTTTTTTCACAAATGAAATTACTTGAAAATGTAAAGAAAAAAGTTGAATACCCCAATGTGAAGATGACATAATCTTCAATTATGTACACAATTTCCTTCATGTTCTTTTGTGTTTAATGTATAACTGTTTTTTGCTTGCTCTGTGTCTTCACAGTAGGCAAACCTTGCAAAATTAGAAGCTTTTCTCATTATCAGGTTCACCTTGTGCAAAGCCTGAAAGCATGAGAATGTGTGTGTGTGGCTAGAAAAGTATTGGATAATTGGCTTATTTCTTAATTGAACGGCTGCACCTGCCAGGTAAAGATGCGAGTTTAGCTGAGATAAAAGACCAAGTGCAAAGCTAAGTAGGTTCTGAGAAAAAGGTACAAGACCAAAACTAGGGAGGGATGGGGTTGGTCTGGTTCTTGGTTTTATTTTACTTTTTTGGGAGGGGGGGAAGAGAAAGGGGAAGCGTTTATAAAAGTTAGTGAAAGAATTAGGATATTAGAAGAATCAGTATGTGAATAGTGGGAGCTGATCTAGAATGTGACCAGCCTTGTATGTTTTTGCACATGCAACCAAATAGTCTGATATACATTGTCTCGTGCATTATCACTGTAGCATTAAGAGCTTTTAGCTTTTAGCTTTTTTTTTTTTTTCTCCCCCGTTGATTCAGAGTGTATACTGAGGGGAAGTAGAGTGAATGTGGAGCAGGTGTTAGCAGTGGGTCCTGAATATTCAATTAATATATGCAGTGAAAATGTGTAACATTTCAACAAGAATGATGGCCTCTGAAACATCACATAGTATCTGAGGAACAGGGAACCATTGAGTATACTGAATTGTAACTCATGCAACCCCCCTCTCGTGTTGCACCAAAATTGCTGGCTGTTAAATTTCCAGACTAAAGAAAAGAGAATTGGGTCATACTATCCTGAGAGATGACTCCAAAGGACCTACAGTTTAATCAAGCGGTAACGAAAGCATAGATATAAATCCACAAAGATGACCGAGCATCTGTCTTAATCTAATAACACAAGGGGTAAAGGCAATGTAAGGCTACATTGTTATACTAGAGGTTGCACGCACTACTACAAGCTTCCAAGCTCATTAAGCAGCATTTGTAAAGGGGAACATGAGACATTATTTACAGTATACTTAGGATTGTAGTCATTTGCCTGAAATCACTGTTATAATTTGAAGGGTGGGCCAAATGATGACAATCGATGCACTTTCAGCACGCGTAATACAGAACTTTACATTAACAGTTGAATGATGGGATGACTTTCCCTTGTACTTACAGGGAGCCACAGTGCATTTTAAGCCATTTGGGGCACACAGAGGGGGAGCAGCTATTTCCAAAAACATTTATCAGACTATACAAACAACACTTAGAGTGTTGTTACAATCCATCAATGCATGGGTTTTTTCACAAAAGAGGGAAAAATATCAAAACAGCAGGCTTTTTTTTTTTTTTTTGACAACAAAGGGCACAAATTTAAATCTAACATTAAATGTTATACGCCAATAAGAGTGAGTTCCAGTTATATGGCAATCTGCAGTCTTTTGCCATTGCTTTACTTATCTGGACCTTAATTATTGAAATAGTGAGAGGAAGGTCTTTTAGTGTTTTTTAGCAGATAAACACTTCTGTGGGACCACAATGCATTCAGAAAAAGGGCAAAAATCACGTGCTGGATTTTAATCGCATTGTGATTAGAGGATGAAGTCCATTTTGTTGTGTAGCCCCATGGGCGTTGGGGGGGGGGGAGGAGGAAGCCCCCTTCACTCTTTTCTGAGAGGTTTCAAGTGTATAAACGCAAGTCTAATTCTGCCCCCCACCCGAGAGAGACGCTTCATCTGGAAGGTCAGCGGGCTTCATTAGCGGGAACAGAATCAGAAGGAGGATTAGTGCGTCACTGTCCCCTTTCAAACGGCACGATACCATCTTTTACACGGACAACTCCCTTAATTAAAGCACTTATTTAGTTCCGTCTCAAAAATAGGCCCTTTTTTCCACTTTAATTATTACACCCGTCACTAGGGGGATTACTTTTGCATCTCTTGCCTGCGTTGAAGTGATAATATTTCGCTTTGAGATGCTTGATTAATTGAGGGGGACCAATGTAAGGACTATTTTGTTGAGGACAGATCATGAAAACAAAAGTTCCCCAGGACATCGATCCATAAAAGCAACAAAGATGACCACTTTCAGTTCTGTGTGTTTTATGCAATTCTTTTGCCAAATGATGTGTACCATTGAAATCCTCCATTGCATTTCATTACATTACATTCATTGAGCAGAAGCTCGTATCTAGAGGGACTCCCAGCACAAAAGAACAGAAGTGTGTCCATTCAAGTTGAATGTGCAGCAGGCTAACAACCCTCCCAGACCACTCCCTTCCCTCTAAGTTCCAACTGCAAAATTTGTTCACAGCCCATAACCCATGTGAAGTCATGGGAGGAGGGGGGGGGGGGGTTCAACTCCAGCTGCCATACTGTAAGAAGGACTGTAGTCAAGACAGCAGTCAGCTGCCACAGCATTCCGTCACACTGACATCATCCACACTGATGATTGGGATCATTACATTTCACCATGCTTCCCAGCCCTCTTCTGACAGATTTTTAGCACCCTGTTCTGCTGAAATATCCCAAAACCTCCATGATCCAATATGGCTGCTCAGACAAACAAAAACAAGGAAAGAAAACAAGCACCGTTTTAAATGGTCCCGTTAAAACGTCTTGAGCGAACGATGTAAGACGTTAAAAAGTCTTACACCGACTGATGCACACTTCAGGGCTCTAATCAGTCAGTCCTTTAGCAGTTCTCACTGTGCAATAAGTCTCACGGTAAAAATGCCAGTTTCACTTTTTTTGGAGGAAAGTAAAAAAAAAAAAAAAGTAGGACAGTGGCATTTTGCTTACAAATAACCCCCAGGAGCATGATTAGGGGAAGAGTAAACGGCCACTCTTGGCAGCAGTGTACAGATAGCTGAGTGCAGGTGTTCCCATAAATACTGCGACTGGCCACAGCTTTTCAGAGATGAGAACAGCATGTGCAAAGGTTACAGATTAATAGCAGATCTGAGGTAAGGGTATCATTTAGTCTGTTATGGCAGGGTTTTTTTTTTTTTTTTTTTTTTTTTTTTTTTTTTTTTTTTTTTTTAACAAAAGTGTTAACATGTTATCATGCAAAAAAATACACTGATGAAATCTTGGTGAAAGCCACCCGATTGAGGCTGGTCATTCTGTCTTCATTCTCGTTCTTAAACAGCACTTCTACATAAAATGTGGATATTACGATATTTGTGACAAGACCGGTATCAGCCAGAAATGACACATGAGAAGTAAACCACATTTCCCATAGTGCCTGGGGCTGCTTTTTCACCTCATAAGCAATCGCAGGCAGTGGTTCAGGAAATTCTGGGCAGGCTCTGGTCTATAAGGTCCTGATTATTGATGTCACAGCATACTGCGAGGCAGGTTTAGGGTGTTGTGCATTAGCACTCAGTACTTCTTGTGAAAACTGATTGTGTAGTTCAGGAATAAAACTGATCACTCTAAAGCAACACAGTTCCAAGGATGAGCTTTTGGCTGTATAAACCAGCACAGAATAACTTCTGACAGTTATCTACCAATAATATATCACTTGCTATAAAGAAGGGCAGTGAACTTCTGGAATACATTACTATGAACCCCTGTCATTCTGTCTAATTGCCAGGCAGAGTCAAAACTATTTTAGTGAGCTGTGAGAATCAGGTGGCCATAGGCTGGCTTTGTACTTCTGTTACTGTGACATTTGAAGGAGTTCATTGTAGCTAGCTATATGTAACAGTATTTACTTCATTAAGTGAGTAGAAGTGCACTCTGGCAGGTTTTTATAAAGGAGTATTTTCAGTGTTAAAATATTGATTATTTCAACAAGGCTCGCAATAGCCAGCTGCTTCTGAACAGTTTATTTTGACCCTTTGCTAAATAAAACTTATTCCCATATATCTGAAACTTATTTCAAATTAGAGAGAGGTTTATTGAGTTATGATTTGGTTTATTATGATGGTTGTACTTTTACATTAAGAATGTCTTTTTATATTGTAGTTAAAAGTGTAATTTTATTATCTCATGAGCACTGAATAACTGCTATGCAGTTTTATGATGTTAAATTGTGTAATGAATTAGTTTGATTCTATACTGGAATGAAATGGATGTTCATTTAATGTATTGCATTGTCCTGCCATGTTTGGCACTGAATCAATCGTGTGTTCCGTTATTTGCTTTGTCTTGATTTTAAAATAAAATGTATAGCTACATGGCCACACATGCACATATCAGCTCTAAAATATTGGTGCATCATTAGTTCTTGGAGGTACATGCAGACTGTTAAACTCACTATCTTCCTCAGCAGGACTGGTTTATGCAAATATCAGAAGGCAATAAGCGGTATGCTAAATAGACATTGTGCTTACATGATTTTCCAAATTACAATATTCGGCACCTACTACTTGCTTGTGCTTGCCAAGTCAATTTTTGTCTGCATATCTTACACTTTAAATCAGTAGACTTTTGCAGTGTGTGTGAAGTTAATGTAATGGCATAAAACACTACATTGCATCCACTGAAATGGCTAGTTAAATTGTTATTATCAAAGGTAGGGTAAATGTTGTTGTTGTGTGTGGGTTTTTTTTTTTTTTTTTTTTTTTGTTTTTTTTCATAATTAAAAATGTTAAGGGGTACCTTTTTGGGTTTCTTCAAAATTCTTGATCAAAATCCCAATAGAGGCAGTAATATGTGATGTATAATCTACATACTCTTGCTGACAGTTCCTGTGAATGCACAGGCAGTATATTGTTTGTTTTTTATACACAATTTATATATTCATACATTTTGTATACATTCTAGTTGCTTTGAAGTTCATCTTATATGTTGTCCTGGCACTGACACCAGGTAGAAACTGTAATTTTGTTCTCCTGAATAATGACAGTCTCTTATCTCTTAACTCTTATTTCTTAATGCTGCAGCAAGTGGCTTTTCTAAGTTTGACCTGTGGAAACTTTGTGCTGTTTGCTAATAGCATCATTGTTCGCATGACGATTCATACAATTCCATTACCTACCAGACAGTAGTGCCATCCAAAGAAATTGATTATCCAAGTGATCTGCTTCACATCTAGTTTCCTAGGAAAGCTGATTTTGGACGTATATTTTAGTGACTCATTGGTACAACTTTTTTTTATGGGTGGTTATGGGAAACTCTCTGGGTTGTTTCATGTTTTTCAGGCAGTTTGTAGCTAGGTACATAGCATTTAGTGATTGGCTGAATATTTACAATATCCTTAATGGGTGATCTTCTAAAAGACCACTGTTATATTGGCTTTCTGCGTGATTCACACTCTGCTTTGTTTGTTGCTCTGTAATTCAGCTGGTACTGACTTTTGGACTCTCTGTTCAAATTTGATTAATTGGGTGATTAAGTAAAATCAGTAATTGACTTGTTGAACAACACAGCAATTTTTAAGGTCTCATTGTGGTTGTGACAGAAGTGGCATTTGTCTTTGTCTGTACAGATGATGCTTGATTGTTTAGGAAAAAATAAATAAAGTAAGTATGTAGATAGCAAAGGAGAAATCAAATCAAGGTAAAAGTTCTGTGTGAATGATTAATTGCAGGCAAAGCTGATCCTGAAACCTTCTGCCAACTGATTCTTTCAGCTGCACAAACAATTGATATTCTTTGGTGTTACATTTACAGTTTCAGTTGTTAAAAATGATTTGTATTTTTTCGTGATGGGCTGGTTTTATATTTATTACTAACAAGTGACTTTGTGTACAAAGTTTGACCATTCAATAAATCTGTGTTGCTGTATAGTTTCTAATCTAATTTGTGCACTGATCCAAACCTGTGCATTGCCTTATTGACTTCTAATGTGATCACACTGATGTATTAAGACCTTGCCCTCCTCAAAACAAGGTTGCACTGTGAGGCAACATACCTCATGTTTGCATTATGAATGCCCTGTACCTGTGGGCTAATAACCGTGGCCAAAATCATGGCTGGGGTAAATTTATTCTTAACCTTGATTTCAAAACACAAGGGCCTCCAAAGTAGTCAAGACAAAACATTCTTCAAAAAGAATACCATAATGATTATAGGGTATTGTGAATCTTGGATTCACAAAACTGTATAGCATCTTAGGCTCAATTAGAATTAGTATAGCATCTTAGGATCTTAGATTAGTGCTTTATAAGTGGCTGCTTATGCATTTTTAACGCCAGCAGTGCACATTTAAAATGCATGACATGACAGAAACAAAAGCTAACCTGTGGTTAGCCCTCAGTTTTTATAATCAAATATGAATTACCTCAGAAGTTGTACTCTGAAGTGATGGGTGTCTGATATGTGATCATTTACTACTGTAGTCTGCGGTGTATGACTGCTATCCAGTTTATTTCAAAGCACAACACACAGTGAAGGTAAAACTGGGATTAGTACATATGACCTTTTTTATAGTTTATGATGTCTGTGGGTATATAACAAACGTCTTTTACTAACGGCAGATAAGTAGAAGCAGTATCCTCCAATTAGTACATGATAAGCATCTCTCCTACTCTCAAGTTATGCAAAACCTCGATTCTATACTGTGAAAAGACAAACAGGTTTAGCTGCATACAGAGATGCCATTAGAGCCATGAAAAACCATAAATGAGCAGCATTTGGGAACCTCATTTTGGAATACAAGCACAGCCATCAGGACATCAGTCTGGGTCAAATGCAATGCATTCAACGCAAACTTGCGTAGATGGCTTGGAAAATTTGCATTAATGCATTCCACTACATTAAAGACATTTACAAGAATTCGCTGCCAAAGAAATATCCCACAGTCACATCATTAATTTGAAACAACATGATTTTCAGAAATTACTTGGAGATTATTGTTTGAAATATGATCATGTTGTATTGTCACGATCTGGCAAATTGCAGACTGAAAGGGTTGAGATGTTTAACTCAAAGATACTTGCATCTAAGCAATTCTGTAGAAGCCTATTACAGCTGTTGTAATCAAATACCCAGCATATATGTGGGCACCCGTCATGTTGTATAATTATCTTTGACAATCATAAAGATTTACATTATCTAAACATGTGATGGAGAGTGATTTCCTGCTCTGTGTCCACACAGAATTATGAACAGTGATCTAAAACTGAGGCACAAACCCAGTTATGGCACACACAAGGCAGTCAGTAAGCAAGCAGCCACAATTAATGTGCATATTTAACCTTACTTTGCTCCATGTGAAGACCAACCACAGCTGGCAAGTTGTTCGTACCAAAGGGTATTCCCTATGCAAATTAAAAAAACAAGAAAAAGCTTTCCAATGTATGTGCTTTATATTTGTACTTTAAAATTGACATTAATTAGGTTTCTTGTATAGAAACAATTCCCTGTCATAATTCAGGCAAAATTCCATTAGTGGCAGTTTGAGATTTGTACTGTTGTAACTCGTATCTGTTATAATGTGTATATAATTCGCACTTGTGAATACGTCAGTGGGAAAAAGGAAGTGGCATGGGTAAGAAAGCAGAGGAGAATATGAGCAGATAATTAATTATTTAATTTCAATAAATTGGTAAATGCAGGGAAGCTGGAGGCAATTTTCGTTAAAAGGAGCTGTCATCTCTAAAATGCATCAACGATGAAAATCAGAGGGAGAGGAATTCAGCTTCCCAAACTGAAGAGCACACCCACGTTAAGACCCAGAAACGCAGAAATCTGCATCCTCCAAAAAACGTGGAACAAAACCTGTGAGAACATAAAGAGAATAAAACCCTGTAGGATTATCTCATGCAGGTCTAAAAAGGAGCTGGACAAATCCACCATGTGGGATGTTCATTATATTTGCAATGTGAATTCTATTGTTTTTAAGGGTTTTTAGTTTGTTAGTTTTTGAGGATTGGGGGGTTACCTCACTAAAGAACATGGATATATTGCACAACTCCACTGAGCATCTGCAGATAATAATAGATATTACTCTGTCTTTGAAACCTTTTCATCTAGCACAGAAAAAATATTTCTGTTTGTAAACTGAACTGTCAGGGCTTAGACTTTAGACAGAACTTTTCTATAAAATTCTGAGAATGCATACACCTGATTAATTGTTACTGACACTGTTATGCATTGTAGTATAGGTGCATACCTTAAAGTAATTCTGTTGATATACAAATATATGTCTGTATCAATGGAATTACTTTAGTATATGCTGATAAAGATATTTTCCAACACAGTAAATTGATACAAATCCCTGGTGTGAACCACAGGTCCACAATATTTTAAAGATTTACTTGCATACCTCATACATCTAAACACGTGGCACTAGTTACCCCAGCTCTTGGTAATATCAGTAGTTTCTTGGCACAACTTAAAGCCTTGCATTTCCCCCACAAAGCACTAATGCAAGCAATCCACAACATACTGTATGTCTGAAAGTGCTTATCTTTAGGCAGATATCAGTATCTACATTTTAAAATTCAAATCATACTGCGCCTTTAAGCAGACCGGCCTCAGATATTCTGTTTGGCATTGCGTGACGTTACCTCAGTCATACCCCCATCTCCCCCTTACCCCCTCTGTCTTCCCCATGACCCCCCACTCCCAGCATCATTATAAATTTACCCCAGCTTGCCTCATCGACTCGATTAGATTTCAATTAAGTCTCCCTTTCTTCTACCCCAGTAAATTCGGGAAGGTGGTAAAAGAGGGGAGAGAGAAAGAGAGAGCCTCCTGTGGAGTGCGTGAGGAAGAAGGAGAGGGAGAGGGAGGGAGGGAGAGTGAGAGGGAGAACAAGGGGTGGAGAGAGAGAGAAAGATTGAGAGAGATACAGGGGGAGAAAGAAAGAGGACACATTATTTATTCATGAAACCTCTAATGATTTCTATTACCAGATAGATTGCCCTCTGTTAATGGCCACTCTCTTTTATTTCTATCTATATTTCTTTTCCGCCATTTTTATGCGCCAGAGCATAAAGTCAATGCAGCGATATGCGGAACAGAAGCCTATGCGGTGTCCAGGAGAAGTGAAGTCAGTGGGAGGAGGAGACAGAGCTTCAGAGCGAGGACTTCCTTTGGAGGGAAAAGCCCTGTCCCTAGCCCCAGCTGAGAGGGCATGAATAATGACGATTGGTGCTCTTTAATGACATGTTTTGTTGTTGGAAATAAATGGATCAGACAATCTCTCATACAGTGAAACCAGAGAATAAGGCTCAAAGGGCAAAACTGTACTTTTACTTAATTAAATCTTGAGAAAGTTCTGTGCTTCATTGATAGTCAGGATTTAAGGTTGCAGCGAGTATCTCCCTTTAATCCCTATACAAGTGGAAGCATTCACAAAATTGACCAATTCAAGAATAAACTCGAATGACATGGATCATTCAGAGCTGTTCAAAACTGTGGCCATATTAAGTGGATGTCATCAAGTTTTGACAGAGTACCATCAGTTGCACAGACAAACTTTATGTATTTCAATATTTAAGTGATGGTTAGGGTTCAACTTTTTACTAAAACACTTAGCATATGACTCTCTCTATTCTGACTAGATGGCTAGTTACCTTTCCAAGACTACAGACTAGCTTTTACAACTTTTCACTACCAATATGTGGCAACAAAAGAAGACGCACTCTGCAGCGTGGAGTGTAAAAAGGCAAAACTATCTGGAGTAGAGTACTTTCACCTGTAATGGCAATGCCATCATACAGTTATAACCATGTTCTTTTTGTTATCAACCATTTTCTCTTATACTGCTTGATAAGCAATGGGTTATTTGATCTTTTTGAACACTATTATAAAATATCTGGTTTCAGTTTTCAGGTGCATGAAGCCTCACACAAGCTTTTGTATATAGTGTGTGTGTGTGTGTGTGTACTATATAAATAAAATTTGTGAAAAGCAAGTACTTTTCTGATAAAATGTTTTTAGCCTTGCACAGGTAGCATTGCATTTTGTTGTAAGAGATGATAAGCATCCTAGCCACACAAAAGACAGAAAATGGGATGCACCAAAATCAGATGCTGTAGAGTTTCCAAGATGTAATCCAATACAGGACAGACATAATCGAAAAGCTGATGGTTTTGTGTCTGAACAATACTGGATCTTGGCAGACACCTTTTTTTTTTTTTTTTTGCAGAGGCTAACAGACAGTAAAAAAATACCCTTTTTTTTTTTTGGAGATTATTGACTACTTTCACACTGCACTGGCAGCACTAGGTATCTGTAAATTCAGGTAATATGTAATTTCTGGAAAGGGTGTGTAAGCATGTAAGGGTGTGGAATTTATGTATCTGCTGACTGTACGGACTGACATTTGGTGTTGAATTTCATGTATCTGCATGACAATCTTTCACTGCATGATTAATTGGCTACAGGCAAATACAGTAATGGGTCTTTGCGGATGTAAGTGGAGGTAAATTTGACATTTGTAGAATGAAGATGTACTGCACATTTGGCAGGTAACCAAAGGGGAGGAACACCATTCAAGTCAATGATATTTCATGCTTCCATGGTACCTAGTTGTTTTTATACAAACAGTTCAATAGATATCATTTTTAATACAAAGTGTAAGGGTTACTGTTGAAGAGGGTATGGTGTGCTTATCTTCGGCTTGGAGTCTGATCACACCTTGCTGCAGACTGAGGTTGTACACCCCCAATTTTGGACATCATACACAGGGACATAAGTAAAAAGCGATGAGGAGGGATGCCGTGAACAGCTGACACAAAAGTTATGAGAAGGATTTTTTACCTGTGGATAACACGGGTTTGTTAATTGCATAGGGATAGTCTGCAAATTCTCCTCGCAAATCTTCATCTGGAACTTCAACAGTTACTAAAATAGTACTACTATGTATTATGTTTACATCAAAGTAGTAGTGTAATTGTAAATTTTTTTTTTTTTTTTTTTTTTTTTTTTTTTTTTTTTTTTTTTACCAACTAAATAGATTCAGTATAAATTGCAGCATGTTCTATTTTTTTTTTTTTTTTTTTTTTTTTTGGGAGGTTGGAGATTACTTTAGTTGGCATATTTCCCTCCCTAAGGCTGTTACTGACCAATTTGTCTCTGAAAAAGGTGGAAAGATCATATAAGAAAATCTGGGCCCTATTTAGATCTCGAACCCATTGTTCTTTCATAGTCCACAGAACCCAAGAGCTACAAACTGCCCTCCACAAAATATCCAAGTAATTTAGCCATATGACAACATGTTCAGCTGGGCCATGAAGATCCAATTACTTGATTTTCTGTGACAGCTGTTTGCAAAATGTTCCCATTGTTTATGGAATTTGTCATGTGTACTATAAAAATAGATCACTGTAAATGCAAAACATCAGTCCTGGCTTTTAATGTCCTCCCTGTCCACAACAGGACCACTCTACTTCCAAACAACTTTTTGTTGTACCCATCCATCAAAGCACTGCAAGACAGTAACCATTTATGTACTTTGTTGAGCACACCTCACCTCAGTTTGGCTACATAAATCCTATGAAGGCATATTTTGCTTTGAAAAATAGATGCTCAAAAGAAGGGACTCCAGTCGCTGCAGAATTTTACAAGCATGCTGAACTACAGCCTGCACCAGCGCGTGGTAATCACATCATTTTCGTTTTTGTTGATGGGCACCTGTACATGTGTTCTACTTAAGAGTACATTTAGGCTTGAAATGACCACAGCCTACCTGAATCTGGTTCACTTCACTTTTTTATTTGTCCCCATCAAATGGACTCAAACCCACAGCAACAGGGGAAAGTACATACATAGTGTTTACACTAATAGTGACTGCTCAAAAAAAACACCACACACACACACATCATCAATGCTGTATCTCACCTAATCAAAGTCCACAAATCAAGTCATACTCAGAGTAATCATTTTTCATGTCAATAGCATATAGCTACTTTGTATATTAGTAGGGGTATTTTTGAGATGGAAGAGGCTGCATTTTATATGTGAATAAAAAAATATTGATATGCTGAAATGAAATCAGTATGAGCAATGTAAGGTATGCAGTCCACACTATAGATGTAGTTTGATGTACTACTGCACCATTTCCAGGTGTATCAATAAACAGTGGTCCTTGTAACAGAAAAGTGTGGTGAGTTATTTTATATGCTTTTAGCAAAGCTGGACTGAACAATATAACATTATGCTGTGTATTTGCTTCAAGGAGCTGAATGACTTTGTACTACCCGAGACTTTGTTATTGGTTTTATGTGTGCTCTACTAACCCGGGTTTCCATTTCTATACCTTCACATATGTTGCACATTGAGAAACAGCTCAAGTGAGAGAGGATGTACTCTCCTGGCATTGAAATAGATCATAAGTGTGGAGCTGACTTTATTTTCCACACACACACATGTGTGTGTGGGGAACGTGTGTGTGTGGCATGTGTGTTTGTCTAGAAATGAGTAAAATGCAAAATTGTGGGTTTTTTTTTTTTTTTGACCATCTAATTCAAATACGTCAGTTGAAACAAGCAGACGCAAATTAATGGCATACAAATATTCATATCAGAATGCAGTTTCAATTTGCAATTGTAAGAAATCTATGTAAGAACATCCAGATAAGACATGTCCAGCATTAGTCTTACTACAGTCTTGATGTTTGCTCAAAAATATGTTCCTGAAGCAGTCCTGAGTCTGATGGGGCTTGCCAATAGCTGCTAAGGTTCAAAGCTCTAAGCCACCTCTGTATCCTAAACCTGTATACAGGGGCGGAGGCGATGGCTCATTGCAGAGGGGGCAAGGACCTGTGGTGGACCCTTATACAGCCTATTATAGGCTGTATGGAGATGCAAGACAGATCCAAGGGGAAACGAATGGAGACGGAAGGGCGGAACGGAGAGAGAAGCCGATTATAATGAGGTGTGCTTTTCAGCACACCTCATTGCGTGAGACCATTTTTAAATACCATGGCTCCGTCAGCAGTGACGGCAACGGGAATAAAACAAGAGTCATGATCGCCTAGTTCCTATTTTGGGACTCGAACAGGGGGTGTAATTTTTCCGTTTGTACACTTACACAAGGATACTAGACCGCAAATAAAGTTTTCTGTAACTTGTCTCTTTGCTCATTCAAAATGAATATCGCGGTGAGAAACTTAGCTAGGGCTCGGTTGAAACCATTACGCCCTCAGTCCGACTTTTTTTTTTTTTTGCCACACTAACAAACTTTATTCAAAATATTCAACTAAACAACAAAAATGTTGAGTCAGGCAGATTGGGCCCCTTTGTAACTGGAAGAACCGTGGGCCTGGGGCAGCCGCACCCTCTGCCCCCCGGTACAGCCTGTATAGTAACAGTCCCCATTCAAGCCTTTCTTCTGCATCAATATTGTAGTAACCACAGCAATATGATTGATGTTGACCATCACTGTTGGACTGGAGGTTTGAGTTTTGCTCAAAAAATTTCAAAAAGTGAAATAATAGAGAGGGGGTAAACATAATCTGCTTCCCCTGAGCTGAATGTAATTTGTGTCGATTGTCAGTAAACACATTAAAGGCTGAGAAGAACTTAAGCTTATTTACTGAACGTTTTTGACATTGTGTGCACAATTTCTGCAACTTTGAACTGTGTTTGTAGGTAATTCTGACGTTATTTATTCAGCGAAGATTTGCTCTTCTCAATGTAAATATTTATTCCAATTCCCAATGCAGAGGGAAGAGAACATTTCCCATGCATACTCATATCCCTCCTGCATAGCACACAGAACTAGTACATTTTTATGTGTTCTAAATTGGGAAACCATAAAAACCAGACCCCCAGAAATTGATTTTCCTCTGTTAGAACCCAATGTCTAATGGCAACATTTCTGTCATAAATCCTAATGTGTTTTACTGCCCCTGTCTTTTGCTTTATGCACCGGGTCATTACCCCTAACACAAATTAAGTTTCTTTCTAACACTAACACTACATTGTTGCATAAAAAACATACATCTCTGAGAGGTTCTGGATCGGGGCCTGGGGAAAGTATAAGGCTCAGCATTTTGGGATTCTGTTCAGTTTTTAATGTGCATTTATCTGTGTGATGCCGGGAGACGTGCTTATTAACTGTGTGCCAAGGTGGTTCACCCTCAGTGTGTAAAAACCCGCAGGGCCATCTTTCCACTCCTCGACAACCCGAGCTCTTCAGTCCGACCCTCTTGTCTCTCCTCACCTCAGTTCTGGTTGTTGCGCACTTGTGTCTGACTCATACTTTTCCATAAGAGATCCGGGCGTGTGATTTGTTTAGCAATTTGCAGTTCCTCGACTGCGCACATAATGGGCTTGTGTGAAAGGAGCCTGCCACTTTACTGTAACTTGCTGTCAGTGATATCAGTGCTGTTCAATGCCAGTCTCACACACCGGGGTTTGCTGCCTCTGTTACTGCGGGCCACGTATCCGTTTCATTATTGTGTCTAGCTGTGGCATGTCAAACTTTTTTTTAAGCCTCAGGTAGCCGTTGGATAATGGATGAGGCTGGCTAGAGAGAGCTAGCATTGAGGGTCTGAAACGTAATATCCTGGAACTACAGGCACAGATATAGGAGACAGGGCTTGGTGTTCATTTGGGCCACAGGTTTCTGTATTGTCATACAAGGTACAGAGCCCAGGTCAATCTAATGAATACCTTTTTGAAACCTAAACTGGGTCTCGGTCTGCGGTCCGAGCAAGCCATTGTCATGAGTCCAGATCAAACAATGAAAATGTCCTTCTGATGGAATTAGGGTCATTTTTCATCATGAGGTCAACCGTCTGTCTAGTTGATGTGCTCCATTTGGAGATATTGCAGCATTTTGAATAACCAAGTCATTTTTAACATTTTAGACAACAGTAATGTCTGAATTGCGGTTAAGAACCCATATTTCATAGGTTACAGTCTTTAGAGAGACATTTATGCATATGTTTGGATGATTGTAAACTAGTTAGTGAAGAACATCAAAGAGAAGAACATCATCAAAAGAGAAATGTCAGTTTGAGACATTTTCAGGCTTTGCTTCAAAATGGTTTTTCAGAGAAAAAGCGAAGTAAGTTGTAAACTAAAGGATGAAATTATGATGACATTTAACCGCTACATCATTTACTTAAGGAAATAATTAAGCCACAGGTAGCCGCTGTAATAAGTGACTTTTTGCCTCAAGTACTGAGTGGGCTTACTAATTGCCATGATGACCTTCTCCTCCAGGGGAAAAAAAGATCTGAGGTTTCTATAATACTGATTCCAAATATTCCATCTGGCTATCGCCAGTTTTTCATATTCAAGAGAACAGTCATTTTGACAACCTGACCTCTGAACTTA
This sequence comes from Megalops cyprinoides, assembly GCF_013368585.1. Classification (NCBI taxonomy): domain Eukaryota; kingdom Metazoa; phylum Chordata; class Actinopteri; order Elopiformes; family Megalopidae; genus Megalops; species Megalops cyprinoides. Next base: position 9,309,946 of record NC_050589.1, read on the forward strand.
GTACTCCTGTAAGAACATGCTATAAAGGTAATGAATACACTGTTGTGATACAGGTTTTTGGTACCATTCAAAGGTACTACGTGAGGACCATCTAGTTCAGATTGTCTCATCCACCGTATGCTATAAATGCATCAGTCTATGAATCTATGAAAAAAGAAAAATATACTGTCAGTTTGATCTGATCTCACATCAGAATAGACTGTTGTACCATCAATATTGACTTTAGGGTCTTAGTTGTTCTCCATACATTTTACATAGTGTACACACAACCAAGGTTTTTCATCTTAATTGTAGATTGTAAAGGATTCTGAACTATGAAAGTTTAAATAGTTGGGTATCAGGTAATTCCTATACCCACACTTACTCTCTCCAAACCAATCCAAACAAGCAAATGATATATAAAACTGCCCGCCAACCTCTCCTTCCTGTTGCATCAGCTGTTCCTGTACCCCCACCCCCTCTCCTCTCTCCACCCCTTGCATCTCCTATCCTCCTTGCGGACTCTCCCTGTCCTAAAGCCAGGGGAACTGCCCTCTCCAGAAGGCCCAAAGGTCCCAACAGACCTGCTTCCCATTGATTTAACACTCTGCTTTACTCTAACAAATACATTTCATCCCAGTTTTACTTCCATTTCTTGTTCTAGTGAATGTATTTTGTTGGCGATGGTGATGACAGTGATGTATTGGTGACTTTTGTATGTCTCTGAACTGTAATGTTTTACTGCAAGTGATCTCAAAGTGGTGGTGATGATGGTGATGATGATGATGATGATGATGATCATCATACAGAGCTCCATGACAGCTCACAGTGCCCAAGACAAGGTGATTTAGACGCATAGCTGTCACAACAAAATCGCTAACAGTTGTCTTCAATCCAGAACATGACTTTTACCTAATCCTCATTTTACAGATGCCAGTTTTGGCCTCATACAAATAAGGCTATAATTTGACCGAAGCCCTCTGACATCTGGATATAGAAACAGCATAGCTGGCAGCTATTCAGCCCCCAACATCATTGTTTTGTTATATGGAAGCCAAAGGTAATTTTTTTTTTTTTTTTTTTTTTGATGCCCTGGCCACACATTTTGAAGTTTAACATTTCCAAGCACCTAGAACTACGCTTTGCTTTACAGCATGTAGTGTAACTCATTTAAATATCCTGAGCCATGTTTATCTGACACTTCTGTCATAATTAATGGTGACAAAGCTCGTTCTTTTTTGAGTTTAGTCAGTTTCTCCAGCTGACAGCGTGTTTGGATGGTGTGTCATGTCAGGTAAAATCACGAGTGCTGTTTTGTGTTGAATACCTTTCAGTGACAGGGAGAGTATTTATCTGGTAAGAATCAAGACAGTCGCAGAAGAATGACAGTGAGTCAGGGCATTGTGCAGATGTCTTTCGGTTGTTACCGCAAAAATGGATGATTCTGTTCATTGTATATATTTGCCTTTTTCCACTATATCCATCTACATTTCATTAAGACCTGTATGAATTTTCTGGAATGATGACTTTGGTTCTCGCTTGCACGGTTTTGCTAGGACCATTACACAGCCAAGAGAGAATGGCTATCTGCATGTAACAGGACCTGCATCAAACGGCTGTCACTCCTAAATTGGGAGCTACACCTCACTGCACAGTACATAGTGCTTGGACAAGACACATGGTTTCTCTGTTAAAATAGCTGGGGTGCATACTTGACTAACCTGGAGAATATGATAAGCACAAAGGTAACAGAGTTTCAACAGGTTTCATGGTTCTTTAGGTAGCTTGTCTTAAGCATAAACCTGATGAAAACGGACAACCTTTGGTGTTCCTGCATTTTGTATTTAGAGTTCAGAGGCGAATCACGGTGGGGTAAAATATTGTAATTACAACTTATGTTCGTTTTGTGACAGCATGCAACACTGTGACACTTCAAAATGCAGTAGATATGGATACGGATGATAAAACATGGAAAATTTACTAGACATGCCACAAAATGAGGATATTAAACACAACATCCTGAGCAGAATACTAAGAAAGAAGGATAGTACTTTATACTGGTTGTAGGCTGAAGCAATAACACAGCTCCCAATACAGATGTCCGGGTGCATACTTCAGTTGGACACTTACGCTCTTTCCTGTTCTGCCTCTGTTAAATTCTCAGGCCATTAGCTGAAAGAGAGCAGTGTTCCTCCTTTATAAAGGCTATTTCATAGCTGCTTCAGCTTCACTGTCCTACATTAACTGGCCTCAGTCTTTACTCTCTATTATATAAATCCTTTGCTATGTGTGTCATTATAATGGCTGCTAAACTGATGCCTATATCAATGTGCTCATAATAGAGGTAATGCTCTTTAGTTTTCCCCATTCACAGGAAGTGAACTGAAGAGAAGCGTTTAATTTTACAACATTGTGTATTGGGTCATTATTATATTACCCAGTCATTTCATTAATCTCATGAAACAAGAGACCTGGAAAAGGTGAAGGTAAATAAGTTGAAACTAATTGTTTGAAGTATTTTACGAGTGACTGACACACTTCAGAGGTTAAATAATTTAGGACAACAAAAGCAGTGAGTATTTTGGCTCTCAGCAGGTGCTGAAGACTCCACTCTGATGGGCCAAAATACCCTTTAAACTCCTGAACTCTCCTCCTGTTCTCAACAACACTAGCAGACTTGACAGTAGGTGACTGAAGAGAATATTGAATTTACAGTATTTACACTGAGAATGCTTATCTTTGTGTCGGGGGCCTGTTATGCCAGTCAGGGAGCACTCCCTCCCTTGTCTCCTTCATGTAGTGAGTAATTGGTTGCATAATTGCAGAGGGTTTATACAGTCGTAATGTTTTTGCCAATAGAGCTTTTTTTAGAAGTGCTGTTTTTTTATCACCTTATTGGGAAGCACATCCCGACTCTGTGTATTCTGAGTTTATAAATCCCTTTAGGATTATCCCCCTTCTCTCTCTACATCTCTCATTTCACAAGTTTTCCATAATTGTTTCTCTAAATGTGTAGCTGGCACAAGATTTAAGGCTTTTGCTCATTTATGTCTTGAACCAGTTGGATTGCATTATTATATGGCATTATTGTCATGTAGCAGACACCAATTTACACAGGTTACAGTTCTATTCTAGGTTAAGTACCTTGTTCAAGGGTACAACAGCAGTGCCCCAGTGTGGAATCAAACTAGTGACCATTCAGTTACAAGCCCTGCTCCTTACCACTATGCCACACTGCTACCTATATAGTGTAGTACATTATTTATATGTTTAGTGTAAAAATACTCTCCCCCCCAACATACTATCAATTTATACATCTGAATATTTATGGAGACAGTTGAGGTTAAGTAATTACAGGAGGGTGGAATGCCCAGGATTTGAGCACACAACCTACTGATTGCAGGTTCAGTTCCCTACCCGCCACGCTGCGTGGCTGATATTTAAACATCACAGAGGAGATGATGTACCGGATCACATTCGGTGACCTTTGCTTTTGGCCTTTTCACGATGCAGAGGATTACACCAGTGTGTTTATTGTTGTGAGACACCACAAATTTTATTATCTACATAATGAGTCTCGTTGTTGTATACCTGAAAAGGACAGGGAAAAAAAAAAAAAAAAAAAAGAAACAGCCATGAATCAGAGCGCATCCACAGAGCTGAGTGCACTAAGCGGGGTGCAATGGAGGTATTCAATCAGGAAGGCATTGTTTCAAAGCCATAATGTCTCTGTCTTTGTGCTCCAGCCATTTTCGAGATAATCCGACATGACCGCGTATGCAGTTCAGGCCAGTTATTTTCTCACTCGGATGGATTCTCAAAAAACCCTCATTCCCACAAGCTGCTGTCAATGCTTCACTGTATGAGAGGAGCTGCAATAGGAGGTGCTGCTCAGCATTTTGTTCAGCTCCTGGGACAGGGAGAGAATCCTTACCTCTGTAGATTTGCCTGAAGCATTTTGTTACTCATTGGAGAATGCCGAAAACATCACAAAGAACAAACAGCAAGTGCGACATTTTGTGCTGGAAAATGTATTACCGTTTTTTTTTTTTTCTTATTTTCCTGGCTGCTAAAACACAAGAAAACCCTGGCACAGTGGCCCATTGGCTTTGGGAATTAAATAGACTCCAGTTGGCCAATTTAATGGACTGTCACGACCAATATAACCCCTTCTGCAGTGCATTACAGGGTACGCGTTTACAAGCTCTGCGCTGCTAATCAAAGGGACAGGGTTAAAGGCAAGCTGTAAAATAGAGGAGAGGGAGCACTTTTGTCAAACCAAATAAAGGGAGAGCCAAGAATTATAAGTACTTATGGGAGGGCAGGGAGCAGGAGGGCAGGGAGCAGGAGGGCAGGGAGCAGGGGGGCAGGGGGGCGGGGGGACGGGGGGGCAGGGGGGCGGGGGGACGGGGGGGCGGGGAGCAGGGGGGCGGGGGGACGGGGGGGCGGGGGGTGGGTCGGACGGGGGACGGGGGGTGGGGGAGGGCCGATGCTATCTCAGGTTCGGGGTCTGTCAGAGGGTGAGGGAGTCTTGACCAAGGAGAGGCTGAGGGTTCCTGCTGTATTCATGTCGGGAGACTGTTCCACCCAAGTGTGCCCACACAATCAGGCTACGGTTCCATCGGGCAGGTTCCAATAACACGTCCATCTATGAAAGAGCAGACAGTCCCAGGCCACCCATGTCACCACAACCTTTGGTATGGAATTACACCCCACATGTAAAGGAGTCGCGTGCCTTTTCAGAACATGAAACATCCACCGAGCTGTATATGAGTAATGCAGCCACAAACATGGGAAGATGCAATCATTGCACTTATTTTCACAATGCTTTAAGAACAGAGTAGATGCCTAGTAATGTGCTTTTAACAGTTTGTGTTTACTTAATAGTCCAGTAATATCAATGAAACGAACATTTTTTTGGTTATTTCATTTGCTAAAACTATTTGCCATAATTACAAAGTAATTGCCAAATAACTGTCTGGTAATGGTGCTTGAACAGAAGAAATGCTTGTAAGGTCATTACCAATTTCCCTTGTATTTAACTACCTCAATATATAGGCAGTATGGGCCGTAAACTGTACAGAGGCATAATCCAGTCTGTTCCTGCCCCCATTAGCTAGTGTTGTAATCATGTTTATTGGAAACAACAGAATATTTAGAATAGCAGCATATGTATAATTGGCAAAGGTACAAGGAAAAAGGTATGTAAACGTATCTACAGAGTTTTCCCCATGAATTTAAGTGATTGTTAATGGTGATGTAAGTAGTTTTTATGCAGAACCTGAGAGTAACTACTATGTAATTGGTGTGCTTAAAGCATTTGAAATATATATGCAATGGTGTAGATAGGTAGGTTGGTTGTGTTCTTTACAAATTTCTGTCTCTGTCTTTGAAGCTGTACTTGCTATGATTTGCTGGCTCATTTTGAACACTCTTGAAGGTGCACGTGAACTAAAATGGATTATCCATGGCTAACATTTCAGCACAGACAACATCTGATGAATATCTGGCCATAATATAGAATATCTGTGATAATAAAATGGAAAAACAGCGCTCAAGTTTATTCTCAACTTCTAGATAAGATAAAGGTATTTTCCTGGTACAAAGCAGGAAATGGAAATGGAAAATTGAAGTAATTGGACCCTGTATGTAAATTGCGATTACAAATTATTAGTTGGGAAAAGCTCATTTCAAGTAATTAACAAAATTACAAATTATAAACCAGTTTTGATATTTGGAATTCTATTAAAATGCTGTTGTCGTATGAGCACCTGTCAGTTTTAGTATAAATTGCATGGTAATCCAATATATAAATTTTGTAATAACCCAGTAATTGTGTACTAACAGGCTGTTATTGCTTGTTTATTAAGGCACTGTGAAGTAAAGTGTAACTCCAATAACCATTCCAAGTTGCAAATAAAACAAATACAAGTGCAAAAGCAAAAAAAGCACTCAAACTAAGTGGATTTAAAGGGTCATGAAGGTCTTCATGACACCTCAGAGCTGGAGTATCATGACACAATGCCTAGAGAGTCTCTCTGTGAGTGATGGAGGTGTGCCGTGTTAAAATGGGCGGGCTTGTATTTTAATCGCAGTAATGTCTTTTCTAATGACTGCTCCATTCCACATTTCCTCCTATTGCTAAATTTCTCATGAGACTTAAATCTTCAAAGCAAATATTAAAACGATGCTTCTTACCAGCATAAAAAATTCACACCTCACACTCTGACACATCATATCATGTACCAATCACTATTTGAGTATATTCCTGAATTCCCATCACCAGAAACTTCACTGCCGAGCTTTGCAGCGTTACATGCATTCAGTTTTTGCATGTGGCTGTTCATGGATATGACTTGTCAAGGCTTTGTTAATGTGATCTGGTGATTGGGGCGGAACATACTGTATACACTATAGCCATGATAAGTCAGAGTTAGTGTATTTTTAAAGCTTCGTGGAACACAAATTTTAAATGACGTCAAGTTTTGCCCGTTAAGATTTCTTGTGCAGATTGACCCAAAAGGTCAAAATCTTGGTGACCGAGACTCAAGTAATGAACTCTACCATTCATACAAATTTGGCATGCTTAATGAGTGCTTATACCTGGTTTAGGTTTGCATAACTACAAGGGCTTACATTTCCAGGGAAATACAGATGTGACTATTTATTATATTTAAATGTGGTGCATATTTGTGGCTTGCAATCACTTTGACCGCAAACTTGTCCATTAAAATCACATCACATGACAAAACACATACTGAATTAAAGATGAACCCAAAATGAATTTATTTAGTCTTTTTTCTTTGATGCATAGGCAATTATGATAAATAGACTTTAGTATAAATGCATTCATCACAGACAGGAAAATAAGTAGTCAGAACTGATGAAAAATGTCCGAAGATATGAATTCCTCTCTAATCTGCCAACATGAATGGGAAAGGAACCAAGACCAAGATCTCTGCACTGCTGAAGTGAACAGCAAATAAATCCAGTATGTGAAAGCATTCATTTAAAGCACTGAATTATGTCCCAATTTTTTTCCTCACCTTTGTGTAGAGGGACAAGAGAGAGTAAATGAACACCTCTAATTTCCTTGCAGGTGTTATCCAGGGCATTAACTTCACCGTGTGCTTCAAGATAAGAATCACTCAAGCCTTGCAGACAGTCATGTTTATGAAATGAATGAAACATCAATCAATCAGAAAGGTACTTGACATAGTGCTCTTAACAATAAGATTGTCACAGAGTACTTCCCAGAGCACATTCAAAGTCAGGTTATAGAAGATATAAATGCAAATGAATAGCAGTGATGTTTTGGCAATAGAAAAGAATCACCTGGGGTGAAAGTTATAGCTTGAATGAGAGATGATTAATCTTTGCTGGATATGAGAGATTTCCTAATGGAATCTCTTACATTGAGTAAGATATCATAAATTATTTACTCTCGCAAAGCTGAAATGAAAAACTTTTTAAAAATGATAAAAAGAGAAAATAACCAAGAAAAGTGGAAACATCGTTTTCACTCTCCCCAGGTGGCAACCCAGGATACACTTTAGGAGGAAAATCTATTTTGTTTTAGTAGATCAGAGAACTGAGAGAAAACAAATTGTAACCGTGAACGTTCTTCCAAACTGAGGCCCATGGTGTCGCCAACAGCAGTGCTGTGGTGAACGCAGTGTGGCCATTTAACGCCTTCACATAACGTAACAAAATCCATTTTGTTTATTTGTCAGGTACTGCCAAAAACGGATACAAGAAATAAAAGCAACAGTCTGCCAAAATGGAAGTTTTTTTTTTTTTTTTTTTTTTTTAATTTTAATTCATTTTCAGTTTTGGCAATGGCCTTGGTTAAAAGTGTATGGAATAAATATACTTAACAGCATTTTTGTGAATTTTACATTTTCTATGAACTGCCACATTGGTATATACAATTTTAAAAGAATAGTTGTGATTGCCAGCTGGCATGTAGAAGGCAAAAAGGACCCACCTCATCAATATGTATACGTAATGAGGTTTGTTGCATTTTAAAAGCATTGCTGAGACCAGTGTGTAGCCATGGTCCCAGTTTCAGCTTATCTCCTCTTTGCAGACACATTCTCTTCCCTCTCTTTGTTGGTTGTGTCTTAATTCTTTGCTTTTTTTCCCGGTTTTCTAACGCTGTTTCAAATTCAGCAATGCTATAACACATTCATGTTAGCATGCTTCTTTGCTAATGTAACCGGGGAGATGATCTGATGAGATCTTTAATAACTTCAGTTCTGTCATTTAGCAGAAATCCAAATGCAAAGTGAAGCAAGACACCAAAACTACTATATGTAGCTACAATGGTTGAAGTGGAGCTTTAGAAACGTAGCTATGTTGTTGTAGCATGTGGCCATACTCAGCCGATATCAACCTTGTTGAAAAAACTCTCTGCTCAACCCCCCCCCCCCCCCCCCCCCCCCTCCCTCCCCCCAACGGAGCTCGCATTAAGGGTGATCTGCCCTCAGACAAATAAATAAAGCATTTGGCTGTTCGTTAAGCACATCTTAAATTCTGTAAGGAATAACATGGCATTAAGTCCAAAATCCATTGTGGTCTTGTCATATTTTCTTGTCTTTGGTGATTTAGCAGGATCTACAGGGGAGTCTAGCCCTGGTTTCAGGGTTGTAATTTTGAAAGCGGGGATCAGTATGTTAGCAGTCAGTAATGCTTCCTAGTAGGTTAGTTAGGTTGCTCACACAAACACTGCTAATTCCACCATTGCAGAGATGGCACAGACAGCAATAGTATGCATTGCTTGTCACTGATCTTTACCTACTGTATGTGTAAAGAAAAAAGCAGGAACATGTTGAGGTAAAATGACCATAGGCAGCCTATGTGCAACAAAACACTAGATGCTTTGACATTTGTGTGATTTTTAATTCTTTATATTCATGTATTACAAACCCATTCATAAGATTCACTGCAAGCCACAATCCCTCTGAAATTCCCACAAGCCCCTGTTGTTCATACTAAAGGGCAGAATCACTGATGTGTTGCTGTAGCATCACAACTAATGCACTCACAATCTCATCATATTTGTTTGATGCCCACAAATTTGATGTCAGACAGCCTGATGAAAAGAACCAGGTTATTTTTAGAGGGATTGGAGGCTTTTCCAAAAAGGCATGGTGTTTCTGCCACTGGTCAGGTCAGCTGAACATATGCAGACATGATACTGGCTGCTAAAAAACCATTCCTTGACTTTGACACAGTAGCCATTCACATTGAGGGGTTTGGATTCAAATGAATAAAGTTTATTCTGAATTACATGCTTTTAGTTCACCTATATCTTTATGTATCTGAAATTACTTTCACATCAGGTTGTCAGTAAAGTATCTTACTGTATGGATATTCTATGGGTTGATTTTGGCTCTACTTGACCAGTCTATACAGGTAGGCTTCCAGAGGGTCAGTCAGATGGATTACTTGCCTGGTGGTGTTTTACTATAAAACTAACTTATCAAAAATTGGAGATCCCAGCAGAAATGCTCTGTAAAAAAGCAATGAATTCAGTTTTGAACTGCTCCTCTTTTTTTGTTTAAATTTTAAAAGGGGAGCAGTTCATGAATGTAGGTCCTGCAAGCAAAGAGTCAGTGGGAAGGTTTTTTTGGAGGCAGTGCTGAGGCTGTTAGGCAGAACTCTCCTCCACGGCCAACTTTTTCCCCAGGCTGCATTAGATAGCCTCAGTCTTATCGGGTTCGCTTCCCTTGAGTGAGTCTACATGCAACACAGCTTGCAAAGTGACCCAATTTGTCAAGCAAGCACGCGGACATAAACAAGCACAAGAACAAACTTCCAACTGAAATTTCTTAAAAAAAAAAAAAAAAAAAAAATGCTCAAAGCACCTCACGACTGCCCTGCGTGCTCCTCCCAGTGTCTGAGGTGTGCTTTAGGGAACTCGTGAAAGAAACCCACAGAGGCAATTAAGTAAAGGTCTCGTTTATTTAAATACATTACATAAGCCTGCTTAAAAAAAAAAAAAAAAAAACACAGGCGTGTCGTCTTGTTTTTTAAAAGGAGAGGAGCCCCAGCAGCTGATTGTGGAGACGACGTGTCTCATTACACATTTCCCCTCTGCAAGGCGGTTCGCTTGCACTCTTCACTGTGATGCAAATCCAAACCTGTTCATTCCAGTTCAGGTGTCTCTCGCTGGTCCTAATTCACGCCTCTCTAATTTAATCATTTTAAATAGTTTTAAGCCTCCCCAAAAGCTGAGAGCACATGTACGTGCCAGATTTGAATACCGAACTGTTAGAAACCCATGAATATTTGATAATACTCTATTTAGTGCAGAATTTGTAAGAGTTTAAGACTCAATTAATTAGCCACATTAACCAGGCTTGGGAATTTTATGTTGTGTCTCCAAAGGTAGCCAAGAAAAAAAAAACGAAAGAAAATAAAATTTAAAAAATCCCTTGCAGCCAAGGAAGATAGTCGGGCCAAAACGGGCTTAAAAAAGAAAAAAGCTAAATGCTGTTCCCATCCTTTTCTGCTCTCATCCGTCAGTGCAGGCGTTCTGCGCATGTATTAGACAGATATGCCTTTCATTCCCCTTTCATTCCTGAACCATGACCTCTGAGACGAGAGTTATTTTACCGTCCGCAATCTCTCTTTTTCCCTGAGTCTTCCTTTCACGGGCTTTAATAAATTGCACAAAGCCTCTTTTCAAGAGGGAGGTGATTTAATTGCTATCTGGAGTTCTAAGGTTGGTTGTGTGTATCAAAAAAAAATTTTCAGAGAAGGTTTTTTTTCTTACTTTACCATAATCTCTCAAGGCCTATTGGGAGTGGCTAAAAATTCACTACACACAGCCATATATATAATATCTATAAAAATGAGATTCCTCGGACTAGTTTTTTCTTTTTCAGATAACTTGTTCCTGAAAGACGCAGCGGGGTTTAAACCTGATGGCCTTCATAGCCTATTAGCAGAATCCCACGCATCCCCTGACAGCCTCCCACACTGACGGCATGCACTGCGGCAATGACACACCGCTCATCCAAACACCAGGGCAGATTTCATTACCCGGGCGCTTAGCAGAAGCGAATCAATACCACCCAGCATTTTACAGTGCTCTTCAAGGATTTCGCGTTGAAGGGCATAAATGCCTCCTCCTGACGGGTCACGGAACACTCAGCCCAGGGAAATTGGCGAATCACAGGTTTGAAAATTGAGGTTATTCCTTCCAGCCTCTCGCCTTCCCCCGCCTGTGAAGTCGCCGTGACGCCCGATGCTGTTGTCAGGGGGTGGGGGGGATACGGTTAGTATGATTCAGTGCCTGTCCGCTCCTTGTTCTGTGTCTTTTTTTGTGGCAGGTTGAAGTGGAACACTTCCACACTAAAGTGTGTGTGTGTGTGTGTGTGTGTGTGTGTTGCCAGAGCACTCTGGTGATTCATACGCATCTTGTCCAGAAAAATTTGACTCTGATCAAATGTGACCAATATTGAACCTGCCCCTACCTATAAATCACGACATCCAAACATACATTTGGGATCTTCAGTGCAGCAGCTTTCGTGGAATTAGAAAGCCAAAGGTTCTCGACTGAGCCGACAGCTCCTGGCAAGATGGGAAAACAACATGGGATGAATGAGGAACCTTTCTGGAAGCAAAATGTTTCATGAGTGATGAAATATTCAAATAACACACACATATGAACATAAGGCCAGCCCCATGTACATCAGGGGATGTTTTCCTGAATCTTCTGTACGTATGATTAAAAATAAATTGCGCTAAAGAAACTTCACACCATAGCCTTTGCAACACACCCTGTGCACATTGGACTGGCGAGAGAAACCGCCACGTGAGAAGATAACGCTAGGACCAAGTGAAAAGAAATCATTAAAATAGAAATACCACTTGTATTTTAATCCTTTAATGGGAGCGGAGAGACAAGGAGTCAGACAGCCCTCAAATGCTGCTGTCCCATGCCGGTGGCTCAGTTCTCCCCTGCAAAGCTTAGAGAATGTTCTATTTATAGACGGCTGTGAAGGGGAAAAGGGAAAAACTGCTAAATTTTTAAACTCCCCGGCTCAAGTTTCCATTTCCAAGCCCTCCTCTCTTCCCTGGCTGGCCCAGGAAAACACCGGAGCAAGAGGCTGCTGCTTTTTTTTTTTCCACGGCAAAAAATAGAACAGGCGAGTTACATCATGTCCAGGAGAGAGGGAGAAGCGCCCTGTCTTTGGCAGAATACTGAGTCCCCGAGGCACAGCTGGGGGGAGCCATTCCAGGCGATTGTCTATATGAGGAGAGAGACAATATATTTTACTTTATTTCAAAACGATGAAATATGCAATGCTGTGGGAGGAGACAGGGCTTTGGATGGATCACATTCCACAGTCTCAGTGGGTAGGTAAAGAAACAGGTTGTCCTTATCAATACTGATACGGATCAATGATTGGTTCAGATTTTTTTTTTTTTTCACCTCTGATAGAAGGTTGCTGGTTTGATTCCTCACTGGGGCACTGCCACTGTATCCTTGGACAAGGTATTTAACCTATAATTGCCTCAGTAGATATCCAGCTGTGTAAATGGAGAATATGTGAAAAATCATAACCTATGTATAAGTCACTCTGGACAAGAGCATCTGCTATATGACAGTAATATAATGCAATGTAATATGTGAAAAAATGTGATGTAATATATTCTCCTTTTAAAGCATGAAATCAGTAACAGGTTTCACCAGTAGCGCAGGAAATGCAACGTTCCCACCGAATCAGCACAACGGCCTACAGCGGCAGGTTGCGGAGCCGAGCAGTGGGGCGCCCCCTCCCAACCCCCCCACCCCACCCCACCCCCGAGCAATGTTTGACACGGGGCTGTCTGACGCAGATCATGCAGCTGCTGCTGCTGCTGCTGAGGCAGCTGGAGGTGTCTGGTCTTTGGATGGGCTCCACTTCTGACTCAGAGGCACGGCCTGTCTCAGCTGGACAGGAATTAACAGCTCCTGGGTTAATGGAAAAACACAGGAAAGCGTGACCTTGTGTAATAGAGGTAGCTGTCACAGCTAAGGAGTGAGTGACTGAGAGGAGGTCAGCAGGACAGGACAAAGGGACCTTTTTAAAAAAAAAAAAAAAAAGAGCTGGCCTTTCAGCACAGCATACAGTGGATAAGCAGACATTAGACGTTAATATGATGTGGTCTTTACAATTGTCCATAGCAGGTTGAGTTTAAATGACACCGTTAAGAACATCTTTCTCCTCATTTATTCGTAATACTGAATTACACGCAAACCCAAAATATTTCCCCAAGATGCAGTGATGATCGTGACCAAAGAGATACCGAAATCAAAACTGTTTAAAATGTAAAGGCATCAGTTTCCAGGTTCCCGTAATACAATCCTTAAAACCCAGCACACTCAGTTTTCCATCCCAATAATGTGGCATTCGATGAAGTCATTCCTGAAGGGGATGAAGCACACAGAGGAAACAGCAGGCCTCTCCCAGGGCTGGAGTTCAATCTCGCTCGTGCAGAAGAAGATAAATGACAAAGAAAGGATGGCTGGGAGTCTAATGGATGGCTCTTTGTGCCATGTGCACTTGAACAAGGTGTAGCAAACAGACTAAATGGAGCAGGCTGCTCATGATCGCCCGTTCCCCCTCTCCAAACCCCCCCCCCCCACCCCTCATCACCGACAAGCTGATCGTGATGAATCTCCTACAAGAACATAATCATTTCCATAACGTTCCTCCCCCCTGTTGCAGGCCATTAATTTCACGTTTATAATCCAGCGATCCTGCAGACAGTGTGGAAACACTTGACACGGTGTGATTTGACAACATAGACAAATGGCAGTAATGAATGACTGTTCCAGATTTGTTTTGGATTTTTTTTTTTTTATGTTGTTACCCCATTTGCTGCGATCCTCCATCGCCGCTGGGTTGGCACAAACGGGCAGCCATAACCGTCTGTTTACACAGAGAATTTACACACGGCAGGTGCTGGTGTCGCCCATCTCTGACGCATTTGCAGAGCACAGTAAACAGATTATATGGAGGTGAGGACTACGTGACAGACGTTGCTGAAAGATTGCAGCGCGCTCGAAGTCCCTCTTCTGAGAAGGAGGGTTTTTGTCCTGAAGAAAACGCGCAGGAATACAACCCCTCAGACATGTTTGTGCTGATGGTTTATGATGCACTCTTTCACACGCTCTTTGAACGCTGTTTCGGCTGGATTTATTGAGGTGCTCCCGCAAAGCTGACGCTGCGTACGGAGGGCTTGTATTCTTGGCCGTTCAGAGACAAATCCAGTCCGTTGCTGTCAGCCTGGTGTCTTTGCATTCAGTAGATAGTCCCTCAGGGATGAGCAGAGGGCTTTCCGTTACTGCCGAGCCCTGATCCATCTCAGGTTTTAGCTGCAGCTGAGTCCCGCAAGGATTGCGCCGTTGATGCAGAAAAGCAGCCAGCAGCAGCATAGAAATGTATCTAACTCCCTGTCTGCAGCAAACATGAAATATTCAGCTGTGAGTGGTGGGCTCCACAGAGCACAGAGGCAGTGAAAACCTGGCCAATAATGGCAGTCTCGCTGAACCCTGGTGCCGCGGTCTATGCCTCTACGGCTGGCCCCACAGAGCGTGTGTGTGTGTGTGTGTGTGTGTGTGTGTGTGTGTGTGTGTGTGCGTGCGCACGCACACGGAGGTCTCGCAATGCCTGAAAATGGGAGAAGAATGTAAAGCTAAACTGATTACCTGGCACATCCAGTTCTGTAAGGCTTTTAACGGGTGCGCATGGCCCTTCCACTGTATCTGCAGTGCATTCAGAATGGTGCAGAGGTGGGCAGGCTACATATAGTGCGCATAACTGGCCGCGATCCTCCTCCTAGACTCCTTCTCATGAAAGTGAACTTTTAAGGTGAATCAATTAACCACACCTATGTGGCATGCCGAGAGAACAGATGTTGTATGGAGATAAAGTAGCATGCACCTGCACGTGTGTGTGTGTGTATATGTGTGGGGATGGGGTCAGCGTACTCAGACATGTCTATATTTCATGGCACGCCGTGTACAGAGCTGATGACATCGCCCCGCTGTAGGACAGTAGATCAGGGGTAGTGCGGCAGAAGGACGAGGTCGTCCTTGGTTTCTCCCTGCCCTCCTCTCCAGGCGTCGGCGTTTGTCTGCCTCAATCTCCAGCTCGTGGCAGCGTTGCAGAAACCGCATCCGTACGTGTCATTTCCCTTGACCGGGTGCCGTCCCAATTTGTGAAACCACAAGAGCATTCCCGTTTAGTTGAGCGGTGGAGGTACCAATTATGAGGCACCGTTTCTTCATTACTTCAACAGTGCAGAGAGCAAAACTGAATTTTTCCTCAGCGGAGCCACCAGTACATTTCTTGTGTACTTGTTTTCAAGGACAAGGTTTTTAAAAGTGTCACAGGCCTACCATTGTCTGGGACACGATGTACGCGTAATCGAAGAAGCTAATGTCCAAACTGAAAATAGATTCACACGTGTGAGTGTGTGCGTGCATGACGTCACATGAGTAATTAACAAAACTGTTCCTGAGGTGTTGTCAACAATGAGAGGAAGCTGTCTTGAAACAAGCTACTCAGAAGATTAATGGATAAGCACTTCATATGTGTTCCAGAGATCCCTGAATACATCATTTTAATCACTGTATGTAATTTCCTATTCACCTAAACACCAGTTGGCTTGGCACCAGTTGGAGACAAAACACTGAGTCACTCATACAGCAGAATGCACAGCATCCATAATCCCACAACAAACTGGGCTATTCTATATGAGTGTTTTGTAAGGCTTATGATGGCTGTTCTACTTTTCATGTTGTATAATTACAATACAGTGATGTATGTATTTAATTCTGTTCTAATTGTAAATTGTCCCATAGCAGATTGGTATTTTCCTTTTGAAAATACCAGATTTCTTTTAGAAAATGATAACCGAAGTTGGGATACGAACTGACACTGTTTTAACAGAGCAGAGAAGGAACTGCAAGCATGTTTGTGTTTTATTTGATTTTATGTGACTTATTTCTATGTCTCTCAGGGTTTCAGCAACATGTTTCATTCCTGTTTTTTGAATAGCACCTTCTAAATGCTTGTTGCCTTCAAAGGCACAACATGTGGAATGGCATAGGCACATGTTCCCAGGAACATTTTAATTCTACGTGTCCTGATCCCAATTCCCTTGCTATGTTTGATCTAGTGAAATCTACTGAATTGGACCGACGCCTGGCATATAAGAGTGTGTGCTTGGCTTAAGTGAGGGGACCAATTACAGCGATTCAACATTTTGCACATGCATGTCCAGAACATTATACAATGCGTATTACTCACAGAGAGCACTGAAAGCAGCAGTCTTTTTTAATTGCAATACAATGTGTTGTGAATACCTGAGTGCATGCGCCCATCCTTCCATGTTTAAACTGGATGAGGGGAAAAAGTAACACTGGATGCATCTGAGAATTCTTCAGAGGTGTGAGGGGTAATGGTGAAAGAGTCAGAAATGACACACACCGGCTGGCTCATCAGTATGACCTGGCATGGTGTGGAGGCGCTCGATTTAAAAAAAAAAAAAACAAAGAAAAAAAAAGACATTAATCATTCCTGATATGTTTTTATTTTATGATGTGATTTTTTTTTTTTTTTTTTTAATTAGCATATCTGAGAAACACACGTTTGAGTGGGTTAGTGGCAGAAAGCAGAAATGACACATGGGCTGACTCATCATAATGAGCTTGCATGACGGGGAATGGCACAATTTAAAAAAACATTAATTATATTTGATTTGTTTTCTTTTTTAAATGATCAGGATGAAGAATTGGAGGAGTTGTGTGAGGAATGTGATGCATTTGCATACAAACCTATTTAATCAAAAGCTGCAATCCACATTACCATCCTCGATATCTCATTTATCACTTCACAACCGTATTGTTGCAGTTTAGAATGAGCTGGCATTCAAACAGTAAATTAATCAAATTTAAGTTTCCTGTCTTTCCATAGAAATTCATGCAAGCTGAAGTTATGCCAGCCATTAGCTCTGATGAGGATGTCTCAACTAGTTCCACAGTAATGCCCTCAGGTATGGTTCTAAGCTTCGACAAGGTCATTCTTTTACACTCCCTGATAAATTAACCATTAAACTTTAAATATATCAACAGCAAAGGAACACTGAACCTGTACAAGTTACTTTTATTTGTCTCTGCCATGATTTAATAATGTTTCATAGAAGATATGCATATTCTATTTCAGAGGTCTGAAGTTTTGATGTCTCCTGTAGTCATTATCTGCAAGTCTCACACACTGGTATTTAAATTGTTCTTTTTTATGATCTCTTACATGTTTAACAAATGTACACCATGGTCGTGTGCATGTTTTATGATGAGGTTTATTTTAATTAACTGTGCATTTAGACCCTACCGTTAATCAACACTGACAGGGCTGTTAAGACTTGCATCTTTTCAGGACTGACACATGATGGTCATTCATTACATTGCATTATTATCATTTAGCAGACACTTATCTAGAGCTGCTTCCAAAGGTTACAGTTTTTACGTATTTCCCATCTATACAGTTGGAAATTTATGAAAGTAAGTCTGGGTTAAGTACCTTGTCCAATGGTACAGCAACAGTGCCCCTGCAGGGAATCAAACCAGCAACCTTTCAGTTATGAGCCCAACGCCTTACCACTATTCTACCTACATTGCCGCCCCTTTCATCATAGGGCACGGTGCTGAAATCTATCCATCATATAACCACCAGAAGGGTGTTCTTTTGAGTGGTAAGCTTGGATTTGTACCTATAAAGAGCTAAGCTTGAGTGTTCTCCTTTTTGTGTGAGCTAGTTATATTTTGTTCATTTGAATACAGCAGAAATATCTGTGTAGACATACTGTAACTGCCAACTTCCTAACTAGTTAGATAATTAACTTGTGAACCAATGGCATAGGAAGCAAGATGTGCTTACACTGTGATTAAAAATCAATTCTGACTAATTGCTGATATTATTGGCCCAAATATAAAACACTGCTTTTTTTTCTCTTTACCTGTTTTAAAAATGCAACTTGGCCTATATTTTCAGGCTAGTCAAAATGGCCAATACCACTTCTTCAGGTAAAAGCCAAGACGGTTGGCCAAAGCAAGGTCATTGGAGAGAGTGCATGAAAATGTAAAGCATACATTTGAAAACACTTTGGATAATTTTAACATGACATGCTCTTTGTCCACTGAGACAGATGAGCTTGAAAGTCAAAGTGGCTTCATTTGCAATTATTGCGAACATACTCAATGTGAACTTAATAATCCATGCTATTCACAGAGCATGGCAACTCTTGAAAACTTTGGTGTTCAAGTACTTTCTTCCCACGTCAGTCTTACGGTGTGGAAATACTACAGTGTATTGCCTTTAATTAAAAATGAGATTTGAGGGGTTGGTGGCGCTGCTTCACAATTAACCTTTACCACTGACTTTGTTGATATCTTTATCCACACACACTCAATAAAAACCTGTAGGCACCTTTAGACATTTAATTTCCCAATGGTAGAAAAAGGACAGAAAAGCAATTAAGAATAGGAAAATAATATGTGAATGAATTATGCATTACTAAAACAGTGAATTTATGTCCACTTTTATGAGAGTCATATATAAATATATATTTTTAGCTTCCTGCTGTTTACATTACTATCTGGCTAACTATATTTAGCCAGAGTAGCATAATTAGCTTGATGTTTACTCTGCTTCAGAACGCTGATATGCAAAAGTAATGGCAGCCAGGCTACACACTGACCTCTGAAGACCCCAAAAGCTTGGGTTACAGCTGAGGTGGGGCACCCTCTGGGCATACCTGTCAATCACAGGTATATATACGCACGCACGCACGCACGCACGCACGCACGCACGCACGCGCACACACACACACACACTCTCACACTGTTCATTTTTTGGCTCTTAATCTTTCAGTGTCAAGTATTAAAGCAATCTTGTAACCTCCCCTCACCCCCACCCTACCTCGTTTCAGTATGTCACTAATTTAGCAGAGAAGCCATAAGTCTTGTCTCCAAAGCAGCCCAGCTCAACCACACAAACGTTTTTTTTTTTTTTTTTTTTTTTTTCCCCCCTCGTCATCATGAAAGTCTGTTGTATGATGGACTGCCGTTGAATTACATGGGTGCCCTTGGCCAGACTGACTCTGTTTGGGGGAGGGAGGCTTTGATTTATACATGATGTTGTCTTTTATTTGAAAGTCTGCAGAAAGTCTGAAAGTGCCAGCACTTCCAGTCTGTTGCAGGACCTTTGTTTTGGTGCAGTGTTTTCTTCCCTTTTCTTTGAGTAAAAACAGCTCCGTGACGAGTCGGACAACATCCCTCCTCTCACCCAGGCGCACCGGTGTTTCCATTTTTACCATATTTATTTAACCAACCTTTTGTTTTTTGCGTTTTTCTTCCCCAATAAATATTTCATGCCATCCACCTCTATGTTAATCTTTAATGACCCGCCCTGTTTCAGAGCAAGTAACTTCCTTCTAGCTGTGTGTCATGTTTATTAGTATGCCCATGACCTGAGAGTCTGACAGAAATGGGTAGTCACAAGGTTCGTGCATATTCTGCTGTTTTCAGAAATGACTTTAGAATCATTTAAAAAATAATATAGATCATTTAAAAAATAAACAAGTCAAGATGTTAGAAGCTGTAAAACATTATATATGTCTTATAATATTACAATAAAACCTGGGATGGTGTTGATTGATACTTTCACCTGGCCTTTTTAACAGTTGTGTTACTGATCGTACAAGCACATGCATAATTTTAACTTCATTTCTCATTAAGAATGGGGAGAAGAAGAAAATAATGTTAAACTTTTATAATGTGATATTGGAAGGATGAGGCCAATTATTTAGTGAACTCACTAGGTAAATCATATCTGCTAGCAGCTACTTTTAGAGTAATATCTCTTGCAGAATAACAATATGTCATAGCAAAAATAGCAGTTGCTGTTCCTTTGGGGGCTGTAATTTTACTACAGAAGTATACATAAATACATATCTATGCCCAGGTGTTGTGCATTCATCAAGTGTAAAAGTGTCATTTTTAAGTTATCGAGCAAGCAAATTTAATGAACAAAAGATATGAACCACTCCAAACTATGCCTTCTTATTTGTTAGCCACACTGCTGTCTACAGTGATGCTGTTGCTAAAAGCAGAGCTGTCTGTTGAATATGACTGGGGGCAGAGACAAAAGTTTCCTCTGAGGCCTTCCGTAACACACAAGTAATCGATGCTTAGAGGTTTGTGGTCTCCTTGCCTAAAACAAGTCAGATTTTTGTTTTTCCTTTGTCCTTGCCTCAAGGCCACCTGGGACATCAACAAAATGCACCCTGAACTTCTGCAGTTCCTTTGCTACAAAGTGGGGATTTGTGTTTTTTTTTTTTAACTGTTTTGTAGGTCAGTTGTCACTACAGACAGTATGTCTGACTATGCTTGGCAGTTAATCCATTTTATGGCACCAGTGATGAGATATTTGTATAATTAAAGCTGTGGTTCAATTCTCCTGCAAAGCTTTCAGAATTATCTATGCGCTGCTCTCTCCCTCTGCCAAGTATTGCAAGTTTTAAGCACTGTGCCCCTTCAACTGACCAGGCTTTGAAACTGTTTCTCTCCTCTGCACCACCTGCAGTTGATTGCAGTCTGTTCTGAAAGTGTGCATCAGGGCCTTTGGCAAGGTCAGTCTGAAGTTTGTGCAGGTATCAGGCACATTCTCCCATAAAAGAAAAAAGTGGAGTTCACATCAAATTTGGACAAAAAAACTATGGTAGGTGGAAAAATGGTATCGTCTGATCTGGTGATCATATGCAAAGTAGTACGCAAAGATATTTGAATGAAAATAATTAACAAAAGTAATCAACAAAAGCAATTTGGCAAGAGCTACTAATGGTGTGTCTTGTGGTTTTGCTCATCTGGTCTTGAAGGGGCGCTAAACTGCATAAGGACTCCAGAATCATCGCAGGAGTGAGGAACTCTCCCGTTGGTTCCTGTTTCCACTTATCGTGTCATCATGTGACATTCCCCTGCCCGAGGAAGCGAGAAATGACTGGATGTGCCAGTTCTGACTTCCTGTAACAAGTCAATTATTTCTACAGTCTTAATACAATCCCTCAAAGAATTTTTTTAATAGAGATGGCATTATTTCATAAGAGTTTGGAAGCAGAATGCAGCAGTGTTGAAGGATTCATTGCTTGCTGGAGCCAGTCACCTTCAGAAACAGAGAGTTAGTTTGAGTGGCGTTCATTTCCAATGTGAAAGGCACTTTGGGATTTGTTTGAAACTGACTACCATACAGTTGGTTTTAAAACACTGGAAAATTTTCAGAATTATTTTGTTTTATTGCTTAATACAACAAAATAAAGGCTGATCAGGTTTTGGATTCTTAAAGGTAGGAAACAACATACATGTTGCAGTTGAGTTATAACTTAAGATAAATTATGGGCTCTGGAGTATCATTAGCAAGGGAGCTGGCTTGTGTGAAAAAAAAAAAAAAAAAAAACCCAGGGCTGTGTGGAAATTCCTCTCTTACTCAAGCAGTGGATGTCACTTTCCAAAATATGTCAAACCAGCCAGCCAGCCAGCTAGCTGGCGTGCTAGATTTACCTTGATAGCCATGGGACAGGTGCGGGTGACACGCTGGGTAATGAATAGTGGATGTTTAGCCTAACCCCTGGTACATTAAATGACATTTCTGGCTCGCTCAGTAGCGAGGGCTTGCAGACTTTCTATTGATTTTTGTCGGCCTGCTGCCTTCGACGTGGAGCTAGACCCAGCAGCATTCTGTTGCTTTGTGAAAGTGTGAAAACTTCAGCTTCCATGGTTACCAGTTACAAGCTTATTTCGTGACAACCACAGATTTTAATTTAATGAATAGTGTTACAGTTAAAGAATTTTGATATGTTACAGATGTAAGTCTGACAGAAACATATATCTATTTTAAGATCAGAAAAAAGAACCCCACTTGTTTACAAGGAGAGAATGCAGTTATGTATTTGCATATCAGTATTCTGTTCATGGCCGAAAATATGGATTTCTGATAGAAGATCTTGAAGAAAAAACATCTGGATAAACCTTAAAGCAGTTTTATTAATGTGTGATGAATGAAGTTTCTTAACTCTCTAAATGTTTGACAAACAACCTGAGACATTGAAGACAGAACAACACAAGACAAAACATCAATGACATGGATACAGCATCATTTACTTCATTTAAGCAATGCTAATTACAATGTCATCATAGTCATGTTCTTTATGCATGTCATTTCATAGTTGTGTTTTCTGGGAATGATAAGATGCTTAGATCTCCTTTGGTAATCAGGCACCATAAATTACACAAATGGGGTTTCTATAATAAACAAGCCCATTTCCGCTGCAAGCCGTCTGTAAACAACTTGCTTTTACCTCCTTTTAACGTTAGGTATTCTTTCTTTAAAAGGCAACTCCTCATGTTCAGTCAACATTATCAATAAAAGCCAGGCATGACAAGAAGTGACACTGGTCTTGCTCAGAGCGACACAGAGCATTCCAAGTTTGTTGCCGTTTTTTTCCCCATTGCTGGTCAAAAGTGCTGCGAGCTCAGATTACCATGTGAGACCAAAATGTGATTAAAAACGTTTAAGATGTCTGAAAGCTGCAATGGCCATCCCATGTGAATTTAAATGTCTGCATAATTCTGACATTTCGCTGAAGCATTATTGTGGTGCCATTCAGTAAGCGCCAGCTCGTGCCTCAGAGCGCTGGGAGAAAGATTTCTGTTTACTGGGCACAGCCTGTAGCTCTCACTGTGTTGCAGAGAATACCAAAAGCACTGCAGTTGGGGAGAGAAAGAGAGATGTGGGTGGGGTGGGGGCTGCGGAGGAGAACGGTACAGTATATTACAGATTAGCACAAAATTTCACTCAGCAATATTGCGGCACACTCAGAGAGCCTTCGTTCCTCCCCGCAGTGAGTCCACACTGGTCCCAACTCGTTTCGGCACGGCGCAGTCGAAAAATTAACTAGTAATGCAATCTGAAAATCAAGCATAATCACCTCTCTCGTTCCTTCCCTTCGGGAGAATTCAGATGCAATCAGACGTTTAAGTGTATAATTTCTAAACAGAAAATTCAATTACGCCGTTTAGCTAAACTAAAAGTGCTGCATTTGTCGGGAAAAAGAGGGGCTAAGATTACAGTGGATTAATGACGGCAGCACAGGGATCCGGGTTGTGGGAAGAGAGGTGCTTCCCCTGCTGAGAGACGGCACATTGACATTGAACATTTTCACTTTCAAGTTTCGCCCGGCTTCTGCACCCAAATAATATCACCAAAACAAGTCCAGACACAAGATGCAACATGCACTTAGAAAGCTGACATTTAGTTACACGCTCTTGGGAAACGGCTGAAATTCTGGAGTGCTCATAGCAGTTACCAGTTATCCATCATGTGTACCACTCCTCCAACCCCATCAAAACATCAGTACTTGGCAACACTACAAATGCCATTTTCTTAAACAAAAGTGACATGACAAGGAAGAGATTCATCTTGTTTATAGTTTTCAGCCAATTCTTTATTAACATTGTAAGAAGTCAAGACGAGGGTTTTGCTGAAGACAAGCAAATGCAGAAATAACAAGGAAAGGAGAGGCCATTATTCTGGGAATGAAACCGTTCTGCTTTGCTGAAAGACATTGGCTGCATAAATTAGCATGATGATATTTCTGTTTGATGGGAGTAAGTGTTCGTTGAAGTTAATCTCGGCTGCTGATGGATTATATCTATATTAGAAAAAAACAATGAAGGCAAAAAAAAAAAAAAAAAGCGACTGGTAACTCATCGTCCACATTTGGGAAAAGTGCAAAGTGTACTATTCACAAACGGTAACAACGGGGTATTAATGTGGACCTAGTTGTCCTGTTATGTCCCTGATGGGTTTATAGCGGCTTCATCAGTCCTTTTAAAGATTCAACATTCAGAGGGAGATTACTACTTGCCTTGTCTGCATGACATGGATGACGGGATCATGAACAATGCACACGTTTACCTCCAACTTAAAATCAACACCAGGAGGAACATGAATGAGAAACTTTCAACACGCTGTTCTTCAAGGCACTACAAAAGCAGGTAATTCCCTATGAAATCAATTGCCAGTTGACCTGGTCCGATGACATTTTCAAAATAAATGGGTTGGAGGGGAGGGCTGAAGGTTACAGGTGTGAAAATAAAGGTTGTGGGTTTCAGACCTGAACTGAGTTGCACACAAGGTCCCTTTACCTTTGGTGTCCTTGACTAAAATACAAATGATATTTTAGAATTGCTTTGAAACTAATAAACACAAACGTCAAACTATTCTACAGCCTGTACTGAAAAAAGGCAGACTTAATTTTTTTTTTTTAAGATTATTAAAAGTGAAATCAGGCCAAATATTGATGCAAATATTGATTATAATCAAAGGGCCAGGTCCCAAAGAAACTGTTTTTATTGATTTCATATAAGACCCTCATGTGCCTTCTCCCTTCATATTAACTATCTTTTTAATAACATTCATATATACAGTTTATTCACTAAATGTTTAGAATATGGGGGGAAATTCATCTTTAAGGATGCCATGATCAAGAGTCACTCACAATGCTATATCATAAAGGCAGTGCATGTTAGTATGGCAGAGCTGTTACACGGATTAGACTGACTGATGTAAAGGCTGGGTGAAAAGGTCCGTGATTCCATCCCTGTCCCCACTGACCTTCAAAAGAAAGCCGATGTCGCTCCTGTCTGAGAGCAGGAAGGGTCATCTTACCGACAGACACTCAACAGTTATCTTTACAAGCAATATATATATATATATTATCTTCAAAAGTTATCAAACTACAAACCCCAAAGCTCCTCTGTGCGTCTGGAGGACTTGTACAAACGTGTGTGAGCTAATCAAACAGCCAGTCCCTGGTTTTCCACAGCGCTTTGATGCTGTTGCAAAGCGCAGTGAGGTTGTGCGGCTCTCCGTACCTCTGCACTTACCATCCGGTGCAGGCGTTGAAACAAAAACAGACAATCGACAACATCAAACAGAAATCTAGACGGTTAGTTTAGTTTGGTTTAGTTTGGTTCACATCAGCTTTCTGACATGATATGCAAGCATGCTGCTGAAAGGAACAGGCTCCAACAAAAGCGATTAGTGTAATCAGGAACACTTGCATTTACCATCCAAACTTCGCATTGGTTAGACTATGAATCCAGCTGACCCTCTGAAGCTGCTTTTATTGTGCAACACAGATCCTGACCTTTTACATGAGGGTGGCTTTTTATAAAATGATTAATCCATCATATTGTGTCATACAGATTTTACTGGAAGTCAAGCAGCAGACAATATGAGATCTGGTGCAAATGTACAGTGAATGCAAGTATGCGCCGAGGGTGAAACGCCTTATCCCCGGCTGTGAGCACATAAAGTGCTGCACTGCACTTAACTCAACAAGGACCCCCTCTGTTACAGGTGACAACCAGAAACGCTCTCTGTCCTGAAGACGGGCAGCGGCCAGGAGACCTGCCCTCGCAGCTGCTGCACCGAGCACAACTGTTCAGGGAAGTAAATAAGCCTGTGACCCAAAAGCAGGCCCAGCTTGCTCTTTTTTTTCCATTTTTTTTTCCATTTTACAGAGAGAATGAAATGTTACAGTACGTACATTCAGTAGTAAATTCATTTCATAACCCACAAGGTCCCACCCCACCTCTCCCCTGTCCGCCCCGTGTCCTCCGCCGGAGGTTCGGTCCTTAACCTGGTCGGGCCGTGTCGTGTCCACCTCTCGGTCGCCGCGGAAACAGAATGAGAATGAAAGGGTAGAGGAGGGGAGGGCCTTTTCCGGGCCTAGCCGGTGGCAGAGGGGTCCTGTCCCGGGCTTGTGCACGTGTCTTTGCTTAAGCGGACGATCTCCTGAGACAGAACTTCAAGGTCCTGGACAAAACATACAAATGAACATTATTTAACGTTCAGATTCGATATTAAATAAATTAGCTAAGAAGACCTTTTTCTGAATGAGTAATCCATCTAAAAATAACACGGTCATTACTGCATCTGAAAGCTTCTAGAATTTCACATCCACTCTGGCCTCACAGCAAATTAAAGGAAAAGAGTGAAGATTACTGGATAAGAAAGTACCAGCTGGCCGAGCTGTTCTCCGCTCCCTTCCATTCTGCTAAACATTGACAACTGCATTACTTGAAAGACAAGGCACCATTACGTGGAATGGCACCAGTTAATTGACTCAATTGTAGAAGCTGTAATCATGAAAAGATGCTTGTAACAGTAACAAAAGTCCAAGAAAGGGAACATTTCCAGCCTGGTTATGACAGTCAAAATGAAGGAAGATTTTTTTCTCATTTCTTCCTCATGAAAAAGTAAGCCATGAAACAAATTATACTCTGAAACTGTAACTGGGGGGGTGAGGGGGCTGAGTGTGGGTTTGGAGTTGCTGTGAATCTCAATTTTTAAGAGACTGAAACTTGCAGCCTCTACTTTCTCAGAGCCTATAAATGCAGAGGGGATGCAGGGAAGACGCGGGGGGGGGGGGGGGGGGGGGGGGGGGGGGGGGGGGGCGTTGGAGGAGACTCATTTTCCTCCCACAGAGTTGCGAAGGAGCCAATAGGCTGACAGGCTCAGGTTCGGCTGCAATCCCACCCAAAAAAGGGAAAAAAAGAGAGGTAATGATCCATCCACTGTACGCTCACTCAAAAGCAGGAACCATCAAATATTAACGGGGCTGTTTGTCTCTGGGCCGGTGGCCCCAACAGGCAGTAAATATTCATGAGCTCTCTCCTGCACCCGGAGTCGCTGGCCAGCCCTGCAGAAGGGGGGCGGGAGGGGTGCGGTCTGTCTCAAAGTTTACCCACGACAAACACGGCCATTTTGCACTTTTTGCCACCACGGCCAAACGGCCGAACTGCGTCGGTCGACTCTGGCACAGGTGTGTCCTTTCCCCACGGGCCGTTAGGCGACGGCGGCGGTGGGCCCAGGCCCGGGATCGGGGTGAGTGGAAATCCCACGCAGACGGGGATGGGGGTGGCACCACGCAGCTCCTGTACCCCGGAGCGTACTCCCTCATTTAATTAGACAAAGGTTTTCTCGTTTAACATGGATAAAAGCAAACACTGGAGCTGCTGTTAACAAGTGTAGTGCATCCTGCCCGCCACCAGCGTCGGCTTATGCAAGAGCCTGCAGCTCTCTCCGCTGCCATGCGACCGACGCATTATCCGTATCACAGCCTGTCACATGTCAGATTTAGCAGCTGCATCAAATGTAAAACATCAGGTACGCGTAACATATAACAACACGTATTTAAGAAAGGCAGGAAACCCACAAAGCTACAATCTCGACTGATGATGACTAAGGAAACATTTGATTAATAAATTATTGGCCTTGAGCAAGTCGGCTGCTCGAGGCCCCGACAAGATTGCATCTGGGTTTTGATGAAATATTAATTCAGAAGATCAAGCCGAAGTGTTAAGGACATTTCCGGCATTTAGTTCTGGTTTCATGCAATAAGGATGCAGCGTGCACCTTACCCATCCATTTTAAGTTCTCTGCAAACTTGTGAAAGAGTGACTGTCAATTTCTTTCCCATTTTCTCTCTCTCTCTCTCTCTCTCTCTCTCTCCCCCCCCCCCCCCCAAGGTTAAAGCTGGATGTTTGTGTAACCTACAACTCCCCCTGGGCACGTGCACCTCCTACACAAAAGCACTGCCAAAGATCCAGACCCGTCTCCAAGCCGCACAACTGCAGAACACCCCCTCACTGTTTTCAACCAGCTTAGACAAACACAAGCGCACACAGAACACAAGCTGTTAATCACATAAAACTTGTGAAAGTGTGCGTTTTTAAAGGATCAGTGTTACTCTGGTTAACAGCGAAGGTTTAATTACTTGCTAGTTTGCGCTCCTGGTGCTCCAAAATGTCAGTCTGCTCAATATTTAAGAGATGACGTTTAAGCGAGACGTGTTATTTGCCTCACCCAAGTCAAAATAAACTGGGGGTGGGGGGCAAGGGGGGATGGTTCCCCTGAATTTTGGACTGACAATGGGGGTGGGGGGATGATAATAATCACGGTCATTTCTTTTGAAGCAAAAATGGTTAGTCACTTAGGCATTTTTTTTTTTTTTTTAAACTTTAGCAGTAAATTTCTATGACGGCCTAATCCTGAAACCCGGGAAACAGTCCACTACTTGGAGTCTCATTTCTGTTTCTGCAAATAAACATGTAACATCAAAAGCTCCTACGCTTTGGCCCGTGATGAATAATACCCCTTGGTGAAGTCTCAGCTCAGGATGACAGCGAGCCACCTACACATGTACTCAGTCACACGGAGCATATCTCACACTGTCACTGCTAGGCTGGGGGAAACGATGGTCTCCAAATGCGCTCCTGCAGACTTCAGCTCATCAAGAGCAGGCCTGAAGGGCCACAGCGCTGGCAGGTCTACCTTCGCTTGCCTACCTGATCCGACACATTCCCCGGCAGGGCTCACGCTGATTGAGCCTCCTCTTTTCCCTGCTGTGTGTGTGTGTGTGCGAGTGTTAGCGGTTTGCAGCCAGCAGAAGGCCCTGCCGGCTGGCTGGCCGCCCTCCCTCCCTCCTTCCCCCGCTCCTTCTCACCTTCTGTAAGTGCATGTTCTTGGTCAGCTGCTCCTCCAGCATGTTCTGCAGCTTCTTGTTCATCTCACGCAGGTTCTCGTCCCCGGGCTTCACCAGGTCCCGGAGCACCGAGCCCAGGCCTCCACGCTCCATCGCAGACCCGTGGGACACGGACGCACCCCCAGACACATCTGCACGAGAGGGACAGCCAGAGGGCCCCAAGTGGTCACTCAACACTACACACTTGCACTGACCATCAGCACTCACTATTGGAATAAGAGATACACCGCACAGTAGAGCACAGAACTAATGTTCTACGGGCTGTTCATTACTTAGGTTTGGTGTGGCTTGAATTGTTTATTGCCACTGTTTTTCAGCAACCCAAGCACAAGTCATGCTTGTTCCTTCCAAATTGATATTTGGGGTTTCAATACCTCAACTCTGGCTGGCCCAGTGAATGTCTGCATTCAGGGCAGGCGTTCAAGGTTGTTCTTGTAAATGCTAACATTCTATGCTGCATAAGGCCTCTGGTTTGGCAGATCCCTCATCATAACTGATGTTTGGGGCTACCAAATCCCTTTGATCAATTGCAAATAGCTCTTATACCCCATATCTAATAAGTACCTTTTTTTTATCATGTCAGCTGAAATCCATTACCCTAATTGTTGCACAATAGAAACTATAGCCATTTCCCATCAACAAAGACAAGGATTAGGCTAAGAAACTAAGAGCATGATATAAATTGCTTCAGGGCTCCAGTGGAGGACCAAGTGACTGACAAGTCTATTGAGTCAAATATAGAGCTAATAGACAGGCGAGAGTGAAAGTGTTTAGCCACTGTAACCTGAACCTGAAAAGGGCAGTGATGAGTTTCAACCTGCAATTGTAACTGGACAAGCACATTTGTTAAAAAATGAAACGGGCACCTAACCCGATGATTAATTGAGGACATCTCTTTCTTTGAAGTAAGCGATATTGTCAGTTCCTTATCAGCACCACTGACGCCTCTCAAAGGAGCCAGCGCTCCACTTTCTCTGTTTATTCAACTCCTTGGTGTAAGTAGAGTTTTACGTGTGAAACGGGGTAAGGCTCATCTGATCCAGACCTGCGATCAGAGTCAAGGGTGAACCTTTCATTCGGCCTGATCCAGGAACAGCTATCTCCGTTTCCATCCAGTGTAGCAGGATCAGTGCAGAGAAAGTGTAGGCTGCCCGCAGGGGCACTGAATCTTTGAAGAACATTGAGTAACGGAAACCAAGGTTTTCCATTCCTATCCCAGCATTTACATTTTTTTTTTTTTTTGTTTTTAAGATGTTCTGAATGAGGAGCTGCTCATGTGGGCATCTGGGCTTGTCTACCAGCCAGTCTATTCATCGTTCTGTCCAATATCCTATAGTGACATTCAAATATTGTCAGTAATTGGATGTTGTAAATTAGTAGCCAACTTGCTAAGGAAGGAAGCAGTCATTAATTTCAGTGACGTGAAAGTATGCACATATTCCTGCTCAAGACCCCCTTTTTATTAACTGACTTTTCTTAAGGTCAAAAATAACATGTCCATTTTTTTATTTCGGCTTTAACCAGAGCTGGAAATTGAATAGGTATGGGCCAATTTGCCCTGGAACATGTAAAGGAGCTTCTGAAACACGGAGGGCAATTTGCGCCCATACTCAGAGGAGATCTCAAATGAGGAATCGGAACAGCTGACAAAGAAAAGGCACGACATATCGGCAAAACAAACGGTAAACTGGGAGAAGAAATGTCAAAATACGAAAAAAAATCGATGTTAACTTGACATTATTTCTGGAATTTGCTTTTCCTCCACTGACAATCTTGTGTGCTGACATACTGTGCATTCCTTTAGTTTGTTTGACATTTTTTTTCCTCTTGCTGTATTTTTGTTCATTCAACCATATGCTCACAGGTTATCCACTGCTGGATTATATAAATGTCTACCTGAATCCCAGAAACAGTGGGTATATGAATACATCAGAAAGGCACAATTTATGCATTACCAAATTTTCAAGTGACAGACAACAATGACCGAGTTATATTCACACACCCCAGTGGCTTTGAATAAGCCTGTGCTTTCCTGTTTTACTCAGAATACACATCCAACCAAGCTGGAAATACTTGTCCCACTATGTAATATAAACTTTACTATGTGCCTTATTACAGAACACAATATCCAATAAAAAGCCTTTCAAATGCTGCAATTCCACGGTGATGTGATTGAAAAGCAGTTTTCATGCAAAGTTTCTTCTGAAACTTTACCAATCTAGTTACAAGTGAGGAGCTTTAAGCTATGCAAATGAAGTGTCAAGTCACTGTTAATGGAGACATTAGCGCAAACCCTAAAGAATTGCTCAACCTTTGACTGCTCGGCTTTAAAACTGAGGCTATGCGTGACATTTCAATTTACCCTAGATGACCAGCAAAAATGCAACAAAATTAGTGAAATTCCCCCCTTTGCCCTTTGCTCATAATTTTGTCATGTTTTTATGATAATCTCTTTTCCGGTATGATGATCAGAAAATGAAAAATGTTTAAATTGAGATTTAACTTTTATCCTCAGAAATAAAAATGGTAATGTGAGGAGCAGCATATCCACACAGTTAATGCAGTAAAATGTGCCCCACCCACACACGCACTCACCGAGTGGAAAATAAAGCAGATTCTGAACAGATTTAAGCGGCAAAGAATAGCTGATTTAGAAGCAATGAGCACTGTCATTAAAGGAAAGACCTGCAGTCTCCCGCTTAAGAGTTCTCAGGCTCAGCCTTAATGACTGCTAATGCAAAATAAATTTTCACCTATGCCTCGAGAATCAGACACTTAGGCATTAAGCCGGTGACAACAATGCTGATTTGCTGGGCATTTTTTTTTTTTTTTTTGGTAGAGAATTCCATTGAAAAACAATAGCAACTCCACAAAGGGGATTTATGACAAGCGCTCCTTCTCCCCAGAGGATGGAATATGCATTGAAGACAGATTCTGAAACCGAATGTTCTCTCTCTACGGGTCTGTAATGCAGGACACAGCTGCTAAATTTCCCTGAGCACCCACATGTGACTTATGATGGTGTTCCTCAGCCCAACCCCCCTGAACTCAGACCGGCTCAAGGGCCAGGGCCAGCTCTGGGACTCCCAGCTTCCCAGCACACTGCAGCCTGGTGCTAAACACCAACTGGACAGAAGTGGGTTAAGGGAAACACTGCCACCAGGAGTATGGGCTATTTTTACCTTTTTTAAAAAACAGCCCCTGCCAGTTTCTAAGTGCAGCAGCACTTTTTTTTACAAGGGGTTAGTGCTTTTGGTTTGTCATTTAAATGCATTATGCATGAAAAATGACTCAAACTCAAAATAAATGACTCATCGATGGCCCCCTTTCCTAGCCTGTTTATAAAAGCTCTCATTTGCCCATTATGAGCTATTTTCCATGTCAGAGGAGCTAAAATAAAAGGTCTCCTTATTACAGATCCCAATAACAACATTTTAACAGCATTGGGGAGAGTGCCGTAAAAGAAGGGGGGAGAAAGCAACGGCGGAGCCGATTTTGAATTATTCACACCTTCCGTTCCAAGCTTGACACGGCACAACGACCACGTCCACTTTGACCAGGCGGAGTTAATCACAGAGGACCCTTCAGCGGTTGCATGTGAAGCGGCCATGTTACAGAGGCTTGTTCCGCTGTCTCTCCATGCTGAGGCGCTTTGTTCAGGGTAAGAGGTGCGCATCCTCCGGGCTGCGTTCTGCGGCTGCGAGCCAGCCAAGGCAGCGGGGCAGACAGCCCGCAGCAGAACGCCTGCACTGCCCCTGCCTGAGAAACTTACCCCGGCTGACTCCAACAGCAGGGAAGAGCACTTAGAGGGAAGAGGAGGTCTGTCTACAAATAAACTCCCTGTCGACACATGACTGCAGCATGTATCTGACTGCTCGATTAACCAGGTCCCTCCGCTGCGGAGCGTCGCGCTCACCCCCCCCCCCCACCCCACCCCCCAACCCCGCCATCGCCGCAGAGAACGCCCCTTACACAACACGCTCACACATCCCTCTTCAGCAACACTCCATGACTGATTGCACAAAAGGGGCATTTCTTTCAGCCAGAAGCACCTACGACTGCATCAGAGACGTGAAGTCATGTAACAAAAATTCACAGATGAAACATACTTTTGTCACCTCTTCTTTTTTCCCCAGTGCCTCCCTTTCCATCTCTCTTTTAAACCTAAAATCCAAGTTTTCAGTCCTCTTGTAATTAACACCCTTGATTTAATTAAACCACACCAGTGACACATCAGTAGGGGTAAGAAAGATGCTGATGTTGAGGTAAGACCGATGAATAATGAAGCCTTTCTTTTTGGTCATCAGAGGCTTCCCCCCCAAACTGTGGTTGCCTTTAAGACCGGTAGCTACTGTTTGCACAGCGTCGTCTCCCCGTTGACGTCGCTGCGTTGTGTGATGGCGTGTTACAGCGCGGCGTGAGACTCGTGTTTTTTTCCCCGTCTGCTGGTGCAGATGCAGGCGCGCGCACACTCCAGAGGGGGGGCGGGGGGCCCGGTCGAGTGCTGCATTATTGAAGATGAGTGTTGCGTTCATTCAGGCATGTCTGCATCCTGAATCATTTACACCCTGCTAATGTCAGCTCTCATTCCAGCGCCGTGGCCTTCTGCTCCCCCCCCCAGCTCCTGTCTCCGCTCTTATATAGGACTGCAGAGAGTTTCCCAAGACCCTGTGATCCCCAAGCGCACCAGAGGGTGGCGCTCAGCAAATGGAATGCAGGCATAACTAGCCCCACCTTTCACGTCAACACAGTACACAACTGGATTTTTTTTTTTTCCCCCTCATGCGACTCTGCCTACTGGAAAATATTTTTTGCTTGAAGTTTTTGCATTATTTTTTGCAGTATTTTTTGCATCCATACACCTTATTGAACTCCATTTTCTGCTTTACGTTACCAACAAAAATGGACAGATATCTACAGGTAAACCCCTATGATAGCTATCTGTATAATTAAACACAAGAAACGTCTGCATGTTTTCATAGTTTAAATGTTAAATATTTTGATGTCTGGCACTGAAACAAGGTTAATGTTACTGTTATATCGTTGAGTGTATACATTACATCAACTGTATGAGATAAATCTGCTGTATACGTTATAAGGAGACCAAGTCATACAGTCTTATCATCAGACATACAGTGTGGTACTGTATTGCTTTCAATGTAACTGGGGGTCAACATTATTGTCTTATTTAACATCTTGCATTCCAAAGAGAACAAAACTATTTAATACATAATAAAAACAAAAGTTGCCTGAATAATTACTGTATATATTTTCCTCTCCCCAAAGACCTCCGCTGGGAAAAAAAAGTCTGTATAAATGAACCCAGCCTGTTTGTATAAGCAATCTGCCAGCCCCAGAGGAGAGGAGACCTTCAACTTTTACAGCACAATATTTACAATTAGAAGATGCCGGCTTTAATGGAATCTAGCCTGGCATTAAATGTTAAATCAGTCATTCATGAAATTAAAACAGGAGGAGAGCCACATGCGGGGGGGGGGGGGGGGGGACAGAGACATATTAGGCTCTTTTCTTCCCTTAGTTGGGGGGATAAAAGTGTAACCTACTTTCTTTAATGGAGAGGATTGCGTGAAACGGCAGCCGTCATCGCCGCCGTGGCTCGGGCCAAGGTTACCACACGGCAGGGGTGCTGTCTGCGGACTGTCACGGGCGCACCTGTGCGTGCGGCCAGCGCCACAGAATCAGAACGGATCGGATCCCCAGGAAGGAGAAGAGTATCGACTCTCTGACCTGGTGCCTTCAAATAAGCTACATCGCCCTTGTTGCAAGATCACCTGTCGTCTTAAGGGGGATGAAGATGGGGATGGGGAGGGGCATTAAAAAAAAAAAAAAAGCTAGTGCTTGGTGAAGACTGGTAGACTGAATTAGACCTACATTAGTGAGCCACGCTAGGATCACAGGTTGCAATCTTTTATTAATATACATCTACCCGCTTTAAAATATTTCCTGAGAGTGGCCTTTAATTAAATGTACCCGAGGACATGCAGTTAGATAAAAGTGCATACCCTTACTTAATGGGAACGACCTGAGGGCATGCATCTTTCTAGGTAAGAAACTGAAATAAACTTTTATTGCAGTTAGATCTGCTGACCACAGACACATTTAAGTCTAAGCTTCAGAAATCCCCCCCCAAAAAAAGAACAAAAGAGTAAAAAACTATTTCCAAATCAGGGCTCACACCATGCAAGCTAAGCAATGCACATGAGCAAAATAAGACATGTTTTTAGTTCAGGGGCCACAGCTGAAAAGACGTGGCCAGGGACACACACTGAGTGTAAAAGTGTGATGTGCAGCCTACAGGTAAGTTGCTAGGAGGACTTGCATTGTGCACTGTGAGCTGACGGGCAACGGTATGGTTCCAAAGATTCGGAAGATTCTTAAGCCGCTAAAGGTGAAGGGCCTGTTTATTCTGAAACTCCATCCACACTTTGTACACAAGAATATTCATGAGTGTTTTATCACCAATAAAAGCTTTCAAGGGCACAACTTGGGTCCAGATTTGGATACAAATCATTTTAAGTATGATACAGTCGTTACTTTTTCAAAGCACTGAGTGAAATTACTGGCACTGCAGTGGCTGATACAGGGAAGGAGGAAGCTGTCATTTCAGATCAGTGAAATGAATATGTCTGTGAGCTGCAGTGACATCACAAGTTCATCAATTAACACCCATTTCCAGACTGGCGTGAGGCTTTTATGATGTTAGGTGTGGAGGGAATATTAGTTAGAATGTGAATGGACAGAAACTCGGGTTATTCACATTCAAATATTCCAACTCAACCTTGCAATAACGCCAATACAGTGTAAAACGTGGACCTGAGCACCTCACATGTTAACACCTCCATGGTGCTTTCATTAAAACTTCTGAGGTATGACCTCCCTTTAAATCCTTCATGTGAAGATTTCAAAAGTGCCTGCTCAGTATGTGAGAGACCTGAGTCACGTAGGGGTTCAAAGTACAGCAACCAACTGCTGCAGAGCCGTGACTTTACCAGGACACTCCACACAGCAAGGCAAGCACAGCCAGTCAGAACAGGGGGGGCCGGGGGGGCCGGGGGGGCCGGGGGGGGAGGAGGTCAGATGGCCACACGGAGAATTTGGCCAAGACGCTGTGGCATCCCCTCCTCTTTGTGATTACTGAGACACCTGTGTCTAAGTTCAGCGTGTCTCCTCGCTCCAGTAGGCTTTGATGTGACTGTCAAAGTGTTTTCAAAATCCCCAGCCTCCGCTGTGCAGAGTGGTGCAGCTGTACTGTCTCCACAAAGCAATATATATTTCCTTTTTATGGACAGAGTAGGAGAGCTTTGTGAGGAAGGAAATTTACTCTGCAAAAAGTTTCTGTTAAAGAAGGGGGGAAAAAAACAGCCAGTGGTGAAAATGATTCTGACTTATCCCAGCAAACTGGGTTCTGTTGGTTTTGATCTGAAAACTTCCTGAAGTCCAATCAGAATTTTTTTTTTTTAACTTTTTCAGCACTTCATAATTAATGGCAATGGTACGATTCAGCATTGAACACAGTGAGACGTATGTGTCTCAATGTGTAAAAAGCCAACATCCTGAGCAAAGACTGAATCATAGCAGGGGATAAGATTCTTTGTTGTTTTTCTTAAAAGCACCGAAGGGCCTCTCTCCCAAAGTTATCTGTAGTTGAATCCTTTTTTTTCCAAGTCATGAAAAACTATTATAACAACATCCTGGATACTGTGAATGCGCCAGTGAGTTTCACAAAATAATCAACCCTCCTGCTTCTCTGTGAATAATATTTTAAAAATAATAAAACACGTTTGAAGTTGTGAGCATTGCAATATTCTGCATTACATTTTCTAAAATACATTAATATATGAATTCACATATGCACCAACAATATTTTGTACAGACCATACTTATATGGAGGTTTTTCCCATTATTAGATAGGTAAATAGCAAACGTCTCCTGCCTTTGTGTAACTCATGCTGTTCTTACTTATTATTACATTACTTTATTGATTATATGACAATTATATTATGATAAATAAATCATATCATCATTATGTATAATACCATTATTAAACAAAAATTTTCCATGTGAGAACATCAGAATAAAAGTAGTACCAGTGATCACTAAACTTTAATAACCACATTATTTACCTTGATTTTACATGGAAATTTGCTCAGCACGAGGAAACGACTCTAAGCTAGTTAACGTGAAGCATGACTTATACCACAGCAGGGAACGGAAGTGATATCAGGAAGGATGTACCAGAGATAAATCAAGGGCCTCACCTCTGAGGATAACCTGTCATCTGCCTCCTGTCTCAGAGTGAACTTTCCTCTAATGCATGCAATTCAGCACTTCCCTATAGAGGAAGGTGGCTGATATCTCCACATATCGGCCTTTTGACTTTAACCCCAGTGGGAGAACTTAACATGGGTAGCGGGGTCACATGTGAACCAGGCATGGAACAATAGGTAGCAATGACACCCTGCTGAACTTACACTGACACAGTGGAGTCTGGGAAAAATATTACTGTTCACGATGCCAAATGCAGAACTGTACTCACCCCTGTACACAGAACAATTCTATTAAATAGAATTGGACGACACTGAAGTACAGTCACCCTTATTCTGACCAAATTACCAGTTTAGACTACTTGCTCTTTGCTATATTATAGCCCAGGACCCCAAAACATGTCGGAAATTACATTATATATTTTTATTTATCCATGGTTGCACTTTTGATCATGACAAGTTGGGGCCCACTTAGCTTCACAACCCAGTACAGATCTGGTTTCGATCTCTCTAGTAAGAAGTGCTCTCACAGAGAATGCCATCCTCTCACTCAAACGAGTCACTGACAGTTATTCAATCGCTTGTTCACATCAGAAATCAAATGTAAGCCTACGGCAAAATGAGCAAAAATGAGTTCCTCACAGTCTAAGGAGACATTAAGAATCACTCACTGGTTAATTACAGACTTAAAGGCAGGTGAATCTGACAGAAATAGATCAAACACCTCAAAACCAACCATTTTAAAACAATTAAAATCATAGTTCCTTGAAAGACTCCTCTTTCAGTCTCCCAAGTGCCAGGCCCCAACTCCTGTATCATCACTTTCAGCAACACTATGCTACACTCTCCCTAACAGATACTGTCATTTGTTTTTTTTTCCTCTCTCTCTGCAGTCTAAAAATAATTTTATGTGTCCTATAATACTGTCAGTGATCTAAGCTGTAGTAAATTAAACCCAGATATAATAAATGTGCATGCACAGAAACCTCCTTTATGGCCCTCATGAGCAAATGAGCACATTGGAGAGAGAGAGAAAACTCTGAGTTAACAATCCCAGGGAGCTATGGCTGCTGTACTGCCTAACTGCCCTGCAGAACAGGAATGGTTCACACAGGTGACAGACCTTTTCCTCCATTCAGATCTGACTGTTCTATGAGACACCCCTTAGGCTATTCTGGGTCCATCTTTCACGTTATCACCTTTAGAGGGGAGCACATCTTGCATGATGTATTAGGAGAACAGTACAGGGCATGGTAATGACATAACTTCCTTGCATCAGAATCTGATCACAGCATTTGCCAAAATAATACTGTACAATATTGCTACACAAAAATGACTATACACCTAAGAAACAATATAACAGTTTGTCCTCATTCATTTGAAACAGGGCCAAAGACACTGACTGTCCAGGGAAAATGATGGATGTGTGAGGGCATGTGACATTTTCATGTCCTCTAATTAGCTGGCCACTATGAGGAACGTGACCGCAGCAAGCTGGCTGTGAATAAGGAGCCACTAACCTTTCTCTAGCCAAGCAGCCCTTTGTTCAGATAAAAGAAATGCCATCCAATCAAGAGAATGGCTGAATGTGGTCCGCAGCGAGTAGTTAACATGGTTGACCGGTTAACCGTTATCTGACAGAGCAGATCTGCAGCTTAGTGTGCTGTGACTTCATATTTGAGGAACCTTTACGCAGAACCACGCCGCCGTTATTAAAGAGAAACTCATCAAATCTTGCACAGGGCCCCACGGCTGATATCACTGCGTTATTAGATTTTGCGAAGTGCCGCTTCAAGTGTACTCCACAGCCCCGCGCCTGCCCACTAAAATAGCACCATTATAAATAGAAACGGTAAAACGTTCAAAACGGATTACAAAACCGAGGCGGTAGGAAGAGTTCAGATGTAATAATAGAACTGAGTAAATACACAATTGCAAAGGAAAGTGCTGAACGCTATCTTTGTAAGCTGTCTCCAACAGACATCTGTCAAAGGACTTTTTTTAATCTAGTCATCAAAGAAGTGTGAGGTTATTTAATAATAAAAAAGAGCCAAATTATTGATGTTCAGCTCTCCACACTAAAGTATACCGGATGTGGTTTGGGAGTCATTATCCTAAAATAATAGTTAAGCACAACACTGACAGAAAAACAAATCTGAACTCCGTGTGTCCATCGGTAACATTAAAATAACCGAGGCACTGTAACTTTCTTTAAAAAATGAATGACTTTAGGTTCTGCCATGCCATTCGATTTCTCCAAATCTGCTCCAGCTCTGGCTGCACAGGGGCAGTCAGTGGGGCAACCTCCGCTTCTATCCTGTTGAGTTCTCAGCTTTCCCATTAGGAAAAAAGGCACTGCAGCTACATGGCAGTCAGCCCCTGACAGCTGAAACCACCGCCAGAGCGGGGTCAGATTCGGGCGTGGGCGAAAGGTGAGCTGGCTCGGGCCAGCCGGGGACAGCGCCTCACCTATCCTGCTGTCCATGACGTAGGTCTCGATGATGGCGCTCTTCTTACAGATGTCATCGGCCATGGAGGAGCAGCTCACCTCCAGGTGTTTCACCTGCAACACACAGCGCACGTCCGTCACGCGAGCCGCTCGGACGTCCGTGCCCCGAGGGAGCCTATGACCTCCGAGCCTGACACACGTCAATCAATCAGCTGTCATATACAGGAGAAACAGCGGTCACGCACGTGCCCACACACGCACGCAAACATGCATGCAAACACACAGATACGGACACACAATACAGGGCCAGAAAACTGACAAAGCGAGTTATTCAGACAGGCCTACAATACAGCCTGGCCTTGAGCTTGCAGCAACACTAAGCAGGTTTAAGTATAAATTACAAGCTGGTATTTCCAGGAGGAGACATGGAGTGACGCTCGGGTATTTCTCCTCTCGTGTTCCTGATAAACAGCTCTCTTCACGGATCACGGCGTATCTTGGCCAGACCTCTGCCTGGATGACCAGGCAGACAGACAGACTTGTCAGACGTGTTGTTTCTGTCAGCACAGCTTGTGCCGCTCCGAGACCTCATGATCTCCGCAGGAAACACCAAGCTGACCCCTCGCAGTCCGCCAAGAACCACAGAGTAACACTTCGCAACACTATGACCTTCTCTCACAGCTCTGTGTTATTTACCCCAGCCTGCCCGTTCTCCAGGTTTGACACCTGAAGAAACTGCCCCATTGTCACCGGTCGCTAACCCAAACTACCCTCCTTGGCCCCTTCTCCAAGCCTTTCCTACATCACTTTCTGGTGGTGAAACTGCACAACTCCGCTAGCTTGTAAAAACAAACTTGTAAGGCATTCACAGTCAATATTTTGTTCATTTCAACTGAATTCATGACAAAGTAAAAGAACTGAAAAAGTATACTACTGCTTAATTGTGTTACTTAAATGTAAAGTCAAAGAAAAATAGTTTTGAGACTGAGCGCTCTCCAAAGGGCTACACATTTTCTTAGTCATTCATGATTGTGAATATTCTCTGGAGTTGTT
This sequence comes from Megalops cyprinoides, assembly GCF_013368585.1. Classification (NCBI taxonomy): domain Eukaryota; kingdom Metazoa; phylum Chordata; class Actinopteri; order Elopiformes; family Megalopidae; genus Megalops; species Megalops cyprinoides. The sequence continues at coordinate 9,350,383 of NC_050589.1, forward strand.
CAGGATGGTAAAAAGATATTCACTAGGTAATATACTGTAGCAGGGAAATTTGTCCTGCAGAGCTCTCAGATGTTCACAGTGCATTTTAAAGCTTACATTTTGCACTCAATTCCTTTATTCCAGGCCTGCGCTAGCACAAGCCTGCACCTGAATCAAACTGCTAAAAGAAAGAAGTATGCAAGGACTGCAGCTAATTGTGTGAATAGTTCCTTTCCCCCACGCCGCTAACAGGTCTTCAGTCTACACTATTACTCCCTTGCTCGCTAGCTCGTTCACAACTCCATTTACTGTGGTTCCTGCCCATTGCCCCGCTAGCCCTCACATTAATATATACAACAGGCCTTTGTGGGTTTTCCTCCAATGAGCTTAATGGAGGGCCGCAAATGGAACATCGCCACCTACTATGAGAAGTGCGGACCACTTCCCATCCGGACTACCAAAAAACCTGTTCACAAATATACCTCCTCAGGAAAGGCCTAGCTGTCAGGTTCCTCCGATTCATTCAGATTGGACGTTAACATCAGTATCTATACCCTGAGTGCAAACAGAGGCTCATTCCATTCATGTGCTCTTAAAAGCACCTTAAGCGCATTTTAAAATCTGTTAAACATATTTTCCATAAACAAAAACACAAATGCTAATTCTGATTTTGCTGCTTGTGGTTCTGTGCTCTCAACAACCTGTACACCCACACCACATACAAACACAATTACAGCACACAGCTGGATCACCAACAAACATGTTACTGCAGCCACCGTGATGGTAAAATTGCGCTGATAAGACAGAGGGACGGGGAGCTGGATGGAGATTTACCTTCTCCTCCAGCATCCACTTCTCCTGCTGCACCTCCGCCAGGCGCTGGAAGAGCTCGCTGACTTCATCGTCCGACAGGTCGGCTGGGCGCTGGGACTGTGGGCTGCCCGTGTTAGACTGTGGAGAGAGACGGCGGTCAGCCTTCTTACGCAGCTAATGTCCAGAAACACTTACAACAGAGAATCAGAGAACCGAGGCTGTGCATTGAGGGCTAGTAAGTTTTGCAATGGATGGAGATGTGCAATCATTTCCCCTTCAAAAGCACCTTTTAAAGAAATCTGTATTTTAGGGAAACTTGTGTCTTTGAGATGATATGCCCACATACTTGGTAGGAAACTAGTCAGATTGAGAACACATGAAATCTACCATGAACAGAAGATGAAAGAGCAGTGGACATGACTGCCAGTTTGCTCACGTGGTAACTGACAGATTTTAGCTCTGTCTGGTACCAAGCCACTTCATTATGGAACGCTACATAGCACATTATGTAATTCCATAAAATGCTGAAATTTTGAAGTGAACAGGCCATGTTCGAAACTTCAGATATTTGGGCAGTGTCAGGCAGGCCAAATAAACTGATTTGCTCTGTTTCACAGGTGGGCATGGTTAATGTGTACGTAATTAATGTAATGATGCATGATTGAGGACACACAAATTCCTCCTTTTAAAAATGTCTTTAGTCTACAACTCAACATGTAAGTTGCACTCTTCGTCTATGCTACAGTCAAATTACAGCGTACGTAAAAAACCAACATCTTTAAAGGTCTTTCCAGTGGCTTGAATCTACCTTTATTTTGTAACTAGCTGCCCAGGACTGTTGTGTATTCCAAATGAATCACATTGATTTTTGTTTACATCCAAGACAAAAAACTGAATATTTTAACAACTAATTTGAGCAAGGCAAATGGGACTTCTCATCCACACAGTGATCTGTATACAATGAATTTTCTTCAGAGCATAAGAAAACGAGTCTTCTGTAGTTCTGCTTTGTAATACTGAAAGCATTTTAAACACTGATCATACTCTTTCACAGTGAACAATGGCTCGTACCTGTACTTTAAATCTAGACAACGGCTGCTTAAGGCTAGATTCTCATCTCATGCTTCTTCTTCTGCACAACTTCATCCCATTTTTTTGCTTTGAGTTTCAAGTCACCCCTAAGGTGTTAACAGATGCCGATAGCTTCTGATCTGACAGTACACGGTAACAACAGTGTCTGAGAAGAAAAACACTACTGGAAAGAACGGCAAATCAGCCAGGTGAACACTGCTTTCATCCTTTAACATTAAATCACGTTATTGTCGTTTAGCAGACGCTCTTATCCAGAGCGACTTACATCAGTTACAGGTTTTTCCAGTGTTGTTCATTTATACAGCTGGATATTTACTGAGGCAATTGTGGGTTATGTACCTTGCCCAAGGGTACAACAGCAGTGCCCCCTTGGGGAATTGAACCAGCAACCTTTCAGTTACGAGTCCTGCTCCTTAACCACAGCGCTAAACTCCCGCCCTTTTTACATCTGTGTGCAGCTCCTATTAACTGTGCCATTTCTCTGTGCTTTTCTCTCCCCATATGTAAAAGGAGGTTGATCTTGAATCAGGGACCCCTGACTTCTGGAACTGGGGTAAGAGCCACCATCGGGGGCGTCTGGCGCCGGGGCCACGCTACCTTGTTGCCGCTCTGCGCGGCCGCGCCCTCCTTCATGATCTCCCGGTAGCTGAAGGAGGAGACGCTGCTGCTGTCTCCCGTCTGCTGGGTCCGGCTGGGAGAGCTGATCTCCGACAGCACCAGCTCCTCCAGGCCTGCGCAGAGACACGGGGAGAGACACAGCCGCTCAGCGCACTGCCAGACTGCCCGTTACGGCTTCCTGCAGCGCAACGCTCGCGCTATTCTACGAGCACCCTGAGGCCTCGCTTCATTCAGCTGCAGGGTTTTTAATAATTGACGATTTTTAAATAAATGAAAACACCAAAAGCTTTCATGGCGCTACTGTGCCTACCACTGGCGCATAAATAAGCAAAGCGGTTCCAAAAATTTCAATAAAACAATATCAAAATAGTAAACAATAACTAAAAAAAACCCAAGGGTGGTTTTGTTACCCACTGTTATGTAACTGGAACAGTATTCAAACTGAAGCTATTCACACACTGGAAGGCAGAGTGGTGATTGGACAGAGAGGCTTCAGGAACCCTGCAGTGGGAGGAGCTGTCTGGTTCAAATCACTGAGTCACTGAAAGCACCTAAGTGATCCAATTGGTTCAAAGTAGCCTATGCTCCGCCCATTATGGGGCTGCTGAAGCCTCCCTCTGCCGCACCCTGTATTATAAACCACAAAACCAAAAAAAAACAAAAAAACAGAGAGAACCTTTGAGAGGGGCTTGAAAAGATATCTATCTTGTCCACCAACTTTTTAGGGCTCTTCTGGATGCATGACAAAGATAAAGCTTCCCTACTTTAAAATGTCTGATTCTCAACTTTCTGTAGAGCAACCATTAAACATTTACAGCCACCTAAATTATAGATGCCCCAAAGAGGACTGCCCTGGCATCACCAACTATCCGAGGAGTGCAAATGCAAGCCTGCTTTGCTCTGTGGCACATTTTTAGAGGGGGGCGCCATGAAATATTTAGCAGTCCGCATCCCGTTGACGTTGTCGTCTTAGGGCCGCCCCATAGGAGTAAATGTTGTTTTTTTTTTTTAAAAGACGCCACTCACCCATTGAGAAAACATCTAGTGCTGCATTGCTTTTCCAGTGGAGCGGCACGCTGCCATGTGTTAATTTGCTCGGTGTTAAGAGTGTGGAGCTCAGCAAGGGCTCTGAGAGCTCCGTGTCTCGAGGTAGGAGACAGCAGCCCATTCAGGAGCCTTCTAAAGGGGTCTGAACAGCGGAACACGCGCAGCGGCTTTAAACCCGTTCCGCTCTCTCTCTCTGTAAATTATGCAGAACGCCCGGACTTTACTGCCACAACCCCACAAAATTACGTCCAGAATGAGAGCTATGACACTCAAGAGCAAGGTGCGCCAGATAACCAAATGGACCATGGCGTTGTCATTATGCTGCTGTATATTAACAACTGTTCTCGTAAGACTGCAGATTTGCTCTGCCGACTCTCGCCGAGTTAAAAGACGACAAAAGAGGATTTCATCAATATTTCATGAAGCTGTTTAGTAAACAGTCACCAAGCCTCTCTGTGACAGAGAAACTGCAATTCCTGTCCAAGATCACACTGTGCTTTGAGACGGGGCAGTTTGCCCAGAGGTGTCACTCAGTGATCACATCAGAGGAAAATGTATGTTTTCTACCAGTATTCAAAAAGTACTATTTAAAATGTCAACCTGCATGTGTAATTAACCATAACTTTCATGTTAAATCACTGCATTTCACTTCACAGCTAGACTGTTCTCTGACATACAATTTTAACTTAAAAAGGAGGTGGTAGGTAAGGTAGTCTGTACAAATATTTATACCACCCCTTTAACACAGTCCACATCTCAGTAGTTCAAAACACTTTTCATTTACTTACCAGTGTACCTTACATAAACATTCACACTCTTCTAATCCACTATACCTCGAGGCAGCACTATTAATATATCAATATTTTATATATAAACAGTGCAGCTGCATTATGAACAGTTTGTCTGTATTAAACACATGCTAAACATGACCAAGGCCACACCAGGAATGGTTCAAGAGAATCTTTCCTCTGAAGGTTAGCTGTTTAGTTACACTTCAGAGTGCCTCTACTAGATCATCCTTAAGCGTTTGGTGAAGAATATTAGTCTGAACCAAAGTAATTCATTTTTGTCTCTATTCATAGCAGCACAGTAGATTAACGTTGGTTGCACAGAAAGTAAACGTATAAAATCATCTTGACCATTCACAGCTGTGATCAATGAGTTAATTCTGTCCCTGCAGGCATCTATGCTGTGTGCAATTTGATTTTATATTTGATATATTTTTATATTTCTGTGTACTCTGTACACACGAAAAGTCTTGTTAATGTTACACACTGCCCGCCTTTGTCTTTGTACTTTTACATGTATGACTATGTATGTGAGATATCTCTAACATTGCCAAAGGCAAAAATCTATCAATCTTTGTGTTTTGAGCACTGTTAGTTTGGACAGCAAAGATTACGAGTGGGATATAATGATTTTACTTATTGTTTGCATCAAAGGTGTGGCCTTTCTTTAATACCCTTCCACAAGGTAAAGTCTCTCCATAGCATTTGAGGTGTTTCCTGGGTAAGGACCAGGATGGACAGTCTGCTGGTCCTCCCACTGTACCTGTCCTGGTCTTGGTGTTGGTCAGGATCTCCTGCAGTCGCTCCTGTAGTTTATCCGCCCTCTTCCTCTCCAGGTGGAGCTGTCTCTTTAAATCCTTTAGCTGCAGGAAGGAAACCCAGACTCATGAGCCAAAATGGACCCTCATATCCGGCTACAACAGCGCCATCACGCAACAAGACCCTCTCTCCTCCGATTTCACACGGACTCCTGTCACAAGGGCCTGCAGGTTATTGAGGTCATTCTAAATGGGCATCTGATTTATAAAAGCGAGAGGCACCCAACTGACAGCGGCAATCTGGATCGAAAGTCACAAAGAAATCAAAAAAACGGGGCCTCCAGGCAGCACCGCACACCTGCAATTAACTGCCGAACGGATTTTAGCACCGAGGCGCGAGTTGGATAATTAGCCGCCAAGGTCAAGCTGGCTCATCAATAAACGACCCAATTTCCGCGGTCGGGAGTGGAGGGGGCGCTCTGTCTGCCACCTGTAGGTATTATTTTAATTTACTTCCTTGTAAATTAAAACGGAGAGCTGAGTCATGGCTTCCTCTCTGGGCCGCTCCTAGCCGGTAACGGCTCTGCACTCACCGCCGCGCTCCCTTTCTTCTCCAGGATCCTCTGTCCGTCCACCGTGTCCTTAATCTCCTACAGGGCACAAAACGCAGTGAGAGGAACCTCCACGCAGGCCTATCGGCCTCTCAATCTGCAGTAAATATCAATACTGTAACGCTGCACAGATCCACAAAACACCCTGGCTCAGTTCTTTTCAGCAGATTCAAAAGGTGTGATCTACTTCACTTTTCAGAATATGTGTTTGCTTGTTATCAGCATTTCATCATGCTTTAGGCTGTTTTAAGTTGTTTGCTGTTTGTGTCTCCTTATTTGGTTTAGAGAATACGGTAGTGAGGAATGAAGTAGTCAGATCTGTCCTTCTCCCTGTTAATGTATTTAATACCTTTCTTTAATGTTTTTTTTCCCCCACAAAATCATGGTGTTCACCCTAATACCAATACCTTGTTTTACCACGTACTGCATTACCTACCTACTACATAACTAACTCTGTTGGTGGCTGCAATGTAGCCACACTGCTACCTAGCTGAACCCATAACAATATCATTACCGCATAAGCACCACATATTTCAACTCTGACCTAGCCTGTTGTAAATCAAGCCAATGAAATGACAGCCTCAATGACAGTAGCTGTGTAATTAACACCAGGTCAGCTGATGCCTCACTACGTGTGCAAAAAAAAAAAGGCACCAACAGAACACGGCCACATTTTAATCTTTACGCTTGTTCTACCAAAAATGTCATCTAATATGGACCTTTTAATTTGTCTTGGAGTTTGATTAAATTGAGGTTTACTGCCATTGACCTAGGAAGCCTAATCGCACAACACCGAGGAGACTGAAACTTCATTATTACTACAGAACTTTACAAATACAGTTTCTGTTCTCATGGATTCTCTGGTAGCGTTTAAGTTAATAAAATAAGCAGGGGAACAGAATCTGCAAAAACACCTCTTTGTTAAAGGCACACAGAATATACGTGAGGAGATATGGAGACTTCTGTATTTAATTGAACATGGTGATTCAGATGTACTGGTAGGGGAGTGAGAAAATGTGAATATGTAAAGAATATCCTTAATGTCGTGTATACCGAGCTGCCCCAGCCATCATTGGCTGTGCTACATCTGTCCTCTCTTTGGACTAGAAAACTATGGAAATCACCTGTAGCCCTCCCTTCTTTTGAGTTTGCGTTTTTTTTTTCTGTTCTGTCTTACTGTTCTCTTGTTAATTTTCTAATTTGTCCTAAATGCGTTTTAAACGTAAACTCAACAAACGTGAAGTTCAAACAAATATGCCTCACGTCTGGAAAGATGCATGAGACTGAAAGATGCCTATGTCATTATCCAGGAGTTTACCTGCTTCAATTTGCCAATGGTGGCGCCATGCTCATCCCTCTCCTTCTCCATATTAGCCAGCTGCTGCCTCACTGCATCTATCTCTGCTTCTTTTACCTTGAGACAAAAAAAAGAATTATAAGCCATAATTATTCATTTCAGTTACTTTTCAAAGTTTTCCCCAAGCTCAAAGTGGTGCTGAAGTATTGCAATGAACACATAAAATTACTGACAGTCAGTTTATAATCTGTAGACCCATAAAACCTTTACCAAAACCACTGACATTGCTTTAATGTCCTTTTGAAGTCATTTATTTTCATTTTGCAATATTATATTTCAACTGCTTTAAAAACTGTACAGTATCTAGCAATTTTTCCTGACACGCACAGAGTTAAGATCCACTTTCACAATGTTCCAAATGAATACTTTCCAACCGAGCTGCAGTGAGTGGAGTGCAGCTGTGTCCACCATACCAAATTCTCCACTGGAAAAAGCAGACATGGGTTTGTGATGGCCCCTATCACATGGATCCCTACAGGATACTTCTAAACTGATCCAGATTACAGAAAACCCCAGCCCTTTGCCAAAAAGGCTTTGGAAGAACATCACTGCATGGTTGGTGCAAGCAAACATGAACAAATTATTAAACAAACTATTAACAGCTTAAAACAAAGCCGTATTTATCGTGTTAATGATGGGCTTAGCTACTACGTTCCTAGATGGACAGTTAACGGGAGGCACAGACATTACACTTTTTTGGCTACTGTAGAGGAGGCCTTGCTGTTTGCTGTTTGTGCTTGCACTGTCCTCCTTCATAAGGGGGAGGGATTTCTGCAGGTGTTCACACGGTAGGCAGACATGCCTGGCACTCAACGTTCAAGGCTAAGATGCCCATTCAGCTGTGTGTGCCTCACTGCTCAAGCTTCCATATTCTACAGAGATTTCCTGTATGTTTATGTATTGTATTACACTGTGTTACATATAACGTATGTAAAAACTGCTAATTTCACCTTTGCACAGAACAGCACTGACGTATCATGGAATTACAAGGTATAAGTTCAAGGCATTATTGAATGGCAATCTATGAGTGGCAGTTTAGCCTGAATGTATAAGATTTCAAAAACCACAGTAAGAAATACACTGCCCAACAAGCACAGACAGACATAATTTCAACTGACTACGCTGGCGATGTGAGGCACACTTCCAGCCTCCCACAGCAAACGGTACACTCAATGAGGCCTGCAACGGACCCAATGCCCACGGGGCTCGGTCACCAGCGTCTACGCGGGGGGTCGTTCCACGGATGGGGGGTGTCCGTGAGAGATGGAGCTCACCTGCAGCCGCTCGGCCTGCTCGGCCTGCAGCCTCTGCACCTGTTCCTGGTGCTCCAGCGTGTTCTTCTCCACTGTCTCCTGCTCAGGGGAGGGGGGGGGGGGAGAAGGGGAAAGAGAGGTGAAGTGAGGGGCTGCTCACAACGGCGCCACCAGGCCTCTGCCAACAAGCCACTCAGTCCTGTCTCTTTTCATCTACGAGACCATCCTCTGGGAGATATCCACGGTAAAACCCCATTATCCAGGGCACCCCTGTCCAAGCGTCTGCGAAACGGCGCGCACGCCAGCGCAGACAGAATGCAAATGAGAGCGCAGTCAGAGCACGGGTTCGATTACATTCTACAGAATGTAAAAAAGAAAAAAAGACATCTGAGATAATCTGTAATCTAGAGCAGACGAGTGCATTTAACATTCAATCGAAATCAGATCACTGCATTATTCATGAGCATGCATGGGCCGGACAGAAATCGCACGCTCAGCTTTAATTCAAATGGGCCTTTTAAATGATCATGCATATTCACGAATCACTCTCAATCTACAAAGCAAACACAGACTTTGTATTTCCCATCACTGGTAATACCCTTTGGTCTAAGTATTAATACCTGTCACTGTAAGAAAGATGTAAATCTCAATAAAGACATAGCGATACTGACATCTAGTGGTCACTAACGTAACGCAGTCCTCTCATTAAGGATGACTTGCAGCTCCTTCTAGTGAGTGAGACATGAATGTATTTTTTTATTTGACAAAGAAATAGGTTATGAAAATCTATACTGGTGCTTGTGTTAACGCCTGTGGTAGCTTCAATGAGGTGTGACATGGTAAAGCCCTCGGTCAGAGCCTCAGGTGAGTACCTCAGCTTCCTTGAGCCTGCGTTCGAACCATCCCTTGGTGCCCTCCATGGACTGGATTTGAGCCTGCAGCTCCTCCACTGTCTGCTGCAGGCTCTCCAGCTCTCGCGTGCGTGCCTGGAACGAGCAGGGGGCATGAGATAAAGCCATAGCACCGGACGCAGGAGTCGGAGCACTGAGCACAGAGACAGGCTCGTAACCTGCGCCTCTGAATCCCGCCGCTTCGCAGCTCTCTGCTCTGCCAGCCTGCTTCCCACCCACTCCTCTTTCCTCTCCCTCTCTCACACACAACACTATCCTCCATTACCCACGCCTCGCGCCTCCTCCTCGGTTCTGTCAGATATCAGACACCCTCCTGCATCTCCCTCTCTCCCCCCTCATTCCTCCTGAACTTCTGGCCTTTACATTGCATTGTCATTTAGTAGACGTTCTTATCCAGAGCAATTGACACATATTACGATTTTTTTTTTTTTTTTACATAACCCAGAATTGCCTCAGTGAATATCCAGCTGTATAAATGGGTAATGTACCACACCCCAGGGTATTACAGCAGTGCCCCAGTGTGGAATTGAACCGGCAACCTTTCAGTTAGGAGTCTAATCTATTTGGATCTAATATATTCCGGTACACTCTGTTACCCTGTTGCATCTGAACACTTCACTCCAGACAATTATGGCTGGGTGTGGATCTCCTTCACTCTATCGCTTGGTCTCCCTTTACCTTGTAGTCTTACAGCGGGGAGCAGACTCGCTCCCCCTCCTCACCTTCTCGTCTCGGAGCTGGGCGCGGATCTCCTCCTCGGTGCGGTTCTTGTCCTCGTGGAGGCCGCGCAGCTCCTTCTCGTAGCGCGCCCGCACCGCCAGCACCTCCTTCTCGTGCTGCAGCCGAGCGTCGCTCAGCTCCTCCTTGTGTCGGGACTTCTCCTGCGCCACCTCGATGGCCAGCTCGTCCAACATGACCTTGCGCTTGTCCGCTGTCTGCAGGAGAGGAGCGCGGGGAACACAGTCACTCCGCCTCACCTGAAAAACTTTCAGCGCCTTCAACGCCTTCCACACCTTCAACGCCTTCCACACCTTCCACACTGGGCCCTGATCTGCCATGGTCCAATGGGAGCTCACAAAAGGAACAGTGCTGGATGGCTGGCGGACAGATTTCTTTTACAGATAAAACTACTTATTAGCATAAATTACACCTCTTAGGCTTGGATATTGGAGTTGTTTAAATCGAGAGATTTTTGTAGAGCTCATCACTACAAAAATGAGAATCGGAGGCTTCTACTTAACCTCGAACAGAATCCCAGGCCTCTCTCTTTCATAAGCTCAGTGCAGGGATTGAGTCATATTCAAACCCCGGCCGAGTTATTCATGTGCGTTATTTCTGTACCTTTTTGGTCTCCTCCAGCTCCTGCTGGATCTTCTCCTTCTCTTGGCCCAGTTCCGTCAGCTGCTCCAGAAGTCGGGCATTGGCGCGGTTAGCCTCCTGAACAGGAAGGAGCGGGGGAGGGAACCGCTTAAACATCGGCCAGAGGTGGCCAAACGGCTCACGAGGCATATCAGTGAAACTCAGACGGTTAAAATCTCAGTCTCTGCTGCCAAACCAGCCTTGCAAAGCAAAAACAGCCATGAGATACTACTCCCTATCTGAAAATATGAAACATATTTAAAAAAACAATTAACAAGAGGAGCCAGAACCCGCTGTTAGATTGTCTGTGGGCTGATGCAATTATAGTTAGAATATGAGAAATCGCCTGGTATTAAGATTACTGCTCGTTAGGGCAGGCCTGCTTTGCTTGCAGGTATTGTGCACGCAAGCCTGACTTTAAATCTTTCTGTTGTAAAATGAAAGCCAGGAATGCTTTGGGTGCTGGGAGGTGGAGCAGACCTGCAGCTGGGAGTTGAGGTCATCTCTCTGCGCCAGCAAGTTCTCCTGCTCTGTCTGCCTCTGCTGCAGCTCCACGTTCAGAGCCATGTTCTGGTCCCGCAGCAGGTTCATCTCCTGGGTCTTTACTGTCTGGATCTGATGGACGCACACACACACGCGCGCATGCGCACGCGCACGCGCACACGCACACGCACACACACACACACACACACACACACACACACACACACAAATCCATGCACACACACACACACACACACACACACACACACACACACAAATCCATGCGCGCACACACACACACACACACACACACACACACACACACAAATCCATGCGCACACACACACACACACACACACACACAAATCCATGCGCGCACACACACACACACACACACACACACACACACACACACACACACACACACACACACACACACACACACACACACACACACACACACACACACACACACACAAATCCATGCACACACACACACACACACACGCGCACACACGCACACAAATCCATGCACACACACACATACACACAGACACCACATCAGCAGACACTAGGGTCAGTATCACAGAGAAAGAAGCTGTTTGGTTGAGCTCTGGGTCTATTAAAAGCAGCACCAGGTTAAAATATAACACAGTTCAGATTAGTTTAGATCAGGTACTCCGGTGCAAGGGCCAGGTGCTTTGCTTTGCTTTCCAGCACAAATGCAGAGTGCAAGGGTCCAAAACTGAGTGAAAGATGCTATGAATGAATAATGATCATTAATAATTTCTTTATATGCTACCTTAAAGTGTGCATACACAGCAAAGTGCTACCATGTTAATATATTCGGAAAACTGGAAAAAAAAAATAGTATGAATGAATCATGATCATTAATAATTTGCCTATACAATCACTTAATATTTTGCTTTGTAAGCACACTTATCATGTTAATATATGGGGGGGGATAATGACTATGAAACACAATATAAATAATTCAGTATTAGGTTAAAACCTGTGGATGCATGGTTATGATGGAGTAGAAAAAAGACAATGAGAAAAAGAGAAAAAAAAGAGAGGAAATGACAAAGGAATTTTTTGACTCCTGAAGATGAAATTTAGAAAATTAGAAAACACTTGTGCGCGAACCGGGTAAAACTACCGCCTAGCCTGGCTGGGATGAGTGGTAGTGATGGGTGAATGATGGCAGCACCCACACACTCGGTGAGGGGGCAGAGGCAGATGTACCTGTTCTAGAGCTGCTAGGTTAGTCCTGAGAGCATCGCTCTCGCTCAGGATGCTCTCCACCTGCTCCTGACTCACTGCACTCTGACACGCTACCTGCATCACATCAGCCACAGACACGGACCCCAGAGAGAGGGAGAGGGGGAGAGGGAGAGAGGAAGAGGGGGAGCGAGAGGGAGGAAGAGGGGGAGAGAGAGGGAGGAAGAGGGGGAGAGAGAGGGAGAGAGAGGGAGAGAGAGGGGGAGAGAGAGGGAGAGAGAGGGAGAGAGAGGGGGAGAGAGGGGGAGAGAGGGGGAGAGAGGGGGAGAGGGGGAGAGAGGGGGAGAGGGGGAGAGAGGGGGAGAGGGGGAGAAAGGGGAAGGGGGGGGGGGGGAGGGAGTACGGGGACGGGGGAGGGGGGGAGGGAGACAGGGGAAGGGGGAGGGGGGGAGGGAGAAAGGGGAAGAGAGAGAGGGGGAGGGAGAGGGGGAGAGGGGGGGGAGAGAGGGGGGGAGGGAGAAAGGGGAAGAGAGAGAGAGGGGGAGGGAGAGGGGGAGAGGGGGGGGAGAGAGGGGGGGAGGGAGAAAGGGGAAGAGAGAGAGAGGGGGAGAGAGGGGGGGAGAGGGGGAGAGAGGGGGGGAGGGAGAAAGGGGAAGAGAGAGAGAGGGGGGGAGAGGGGGAGGGAGAGGGGGAGAGGGGGGGGGGAGTGGGGGGGGGGGAGAACGGGGAAGAGAGTGTGTGGGGGAGAGAGGGGGGGAGAGTGGGAGAGAGGGGGAGAGAGGGGGGGAGAGGGGGAGAGAGGGGGAGAGGGGGAGAGAGGGGGGGAGGGAGAAAGGGGAAGAGAGAGAGAGGGGGAGAGAGGGGGGGAGAGGGGGAGAGATAGGGAAAGATGGAGAGGGGGAGGGAGAGAGGAAGAGGAGGAGAGAGAGAGGTAGGGGAAGTGAGAGAGAGAGAGGGAGAGAGATAGGAAAAGATGCAGAGGGGGAGGAAGAGAGAGGGTGAGACGGAACAGAGAGAGGCAGAGAGGGAGGGACGGTATAAGGGAATGGACAGAGTGTGGTCATTACATGCAGGGATACAGAAAGAGAAAGGAAAACGGGCAAGAAGAAGAAAGTCACAGGAGGAGAAAGACAAGAGGGGAAATTAGAAATCAGATTTCGCAGGAGGCCTAAAGGATTCCAGCATAGAGATACATAGGGACAGCAGCCAAGAAATGAATGATTGTACCCACATACTGGGGGGGGGGGGGAAGATTACAATTCTTATCTTAAAATTTGCATCTTCTCTCTGTGCTGTCTAAAGTACCTGAAGCTCATTTAAAATGTGTATGCCTGCAGAGTTACCACATGACATTGCAGCTTCCAGGAGACAATATAATTCAATGAATAATCTACCAACATTTATTAACTTTAAGACATACTGGTCCCAAAAGACCATCACCAAACAGTCTGTCTCTGTTACTCAAGTCCACTTCACACCCTCAATCAGGCTAATCCTTAATTATTTAGGTGATCTGCAGTACCAGGGGTCAGCTCCATCATTAACAGCCAATTAAATACTTTCCTCAAGTTTTACAACTGTAGAAAATCCATAAGGAAGAGTAATGGGGACTCTAACTTCAGTTTAATTCTACTTCAGATCTGTTGAGGAAAGTGTGCATTTTTTTTTTCACTTCAGTCGTTTCAGTCGAGGACAAGCCACGTCAACAAATGTAGAGAAGAGCACTTTTTTTTACTGTAAAGTGTAGAAATAATTAGAATTTACAACAGGTTTTCCTGGTGCTGACATTACATACCGTTTTATAGTGCTGAAAAAGCAAGAAGAAAAAACCAGCATAATACCTACAAGTCTGAGGCATTTTTTGATCAATACTCAGCACCAAAGTCGTCCAGGAAACTCCATTTCCAATGTAAGGGCGCGATACTGTGCCTATTTATGTCTTTTGAGAAATCTGTTGTGATTTGAGTTTATGCTACGGCTATGTTTATGGTTTGGTGTTTCACAATACTGCAGTAAACCAAACTACGCTGATTTTTTCAGATTTTTCGTCTTTCTGAAACTGCTATATAGGCCCACTGTCTAGCCATTTAAGGGTCCTTCCCCCGAGTTGCATTTATTTGCAGGCTCAGTGAATATCAAAGTACTGAGAAACACCTCTGCTCGTATACTCAGCCTAGCTTTAAGCTTCCGTCCCCGCTACAGTGATTCTTCAATGTATTACTGTCACTTAAATCTCAGTATTGTCTTTAGTAAATCAGTTAAGCTGTAAAATGTATCTGAATGATTTATCTTGCTTTATGGGACTCCCTATCCAACAAATCCATATTTGCGAATGCCTGCTTGCTGTTAATCTCTTCCTTTAACAGTGTTTGAATGTCATTTTCTTTTTTTGCGCAGTCTGTGAATGTGAGGGTTGGCTGCTGTATGAAAGGACAGGCCGCTAATGAGCTTATTGATTCATTGTAGCGTTTGAACGTGGACAGTGTTATTAGCTCTAGATTAAATACAGGTGTGTCAGCAATGTTGGGGGCAAAACCTACAGGGACGATTGAAGAGTGGCTTTGAGGCTCTTCTCTTTTAAACTGATGTAAATGAATGTGCACAGTGCCTGACTTTTAATGAGAGCTGTTTTTGTAAGCCATTCAATTTTTGCACACAGCTATACTCAATGTTACAACTTAATAAGCACAGCACTGGCCAGCTTCCTTAGAGCGGGGAATAAAATCTGATGTTTAAAAACATCTCTGTCCCAAAATTTCAAGGGCAGGTTATGGGAGAGTTTCATTGAGTTTACACTGGTGAGTGGTGAAGCAGATCATCTTGAAAAGAGGCCTCACCAGAGGAAAACGTGGTGAGAGGTGTAAGCACACGAAGCTCGGAAAGTTCTCCTTCATGTTTTCAACAATCCAACTAAAAAGATTTGTTCACTTTTTTCATCAGCCAACAGAAAATGTGATCTCCAAACCGAATTCGAGTACAAATGTTAGAAAGTCAGTTGAACCATTTTATTCCCATCTCCTCACTAAGAGGCCAGAGGTAGCTCAGGAGCAGCAGTGTAAAGGAGTACAGGCCGAAGGTGTGGGTGGGGGTACCTGGTCTTTGAGCGCATGAACAGCCAACTCATGCTCCTTCTGCTGGCTCTGCAGCTGCTCCTTCAGCTCAGCGATGCTCTGCACACACAGAGAGACAAAACCACAGCCGGAGTGTTATTTAAAACCGGCTGCGACCGCGATGAGGGATGCGTAGCCTAGCCGTGCCCCACTTCTAAATCATTGTGGAAATCATCTCCAACGTCTGAACGCGCGACAGCGACCCTGACATTATTCTTATTTATTTGCTTAGCGTAGGTAGGTCAGCTAAGCTTAGAAAATAAATTAGAATAACGTCAGCGTTTGAGCAGCGTATTTAGCATTTTTGCTGCTGGATATCCGCCGAAGTGATTCAGACTGAACACTCTGCTCGAGGGTGCAACGGCAGTTCCCCACTGGGGGATTAAGCAACAAAATTATCATCACAACTCCTGTTCTCATGGTGTCCTAAAAATGTGTGATATGTGTTTCATGCAATGCTTTCCAAGGGTTTATGAAGGTGTGGTATGCATTTTATACAGTATACTTTTCAGGTGTTCATGAATATGTGGTATTCGTTTTATACAATGTTTTTAAGGAGTTTAGAAATGTGAGATACATATATTACACAATATAGTTTGTGAATGTAGTATATTTTATCTGCCTTATCTTTATCTGTCTTTCACTGTATTATGTGTAAGTTACCATAAGGCTGCCTTTGGCATTCTGGAATAGACTGTTGTGTTGATGCCTCACCTGATTGGATGACATCAGGTCCCCCTGTAGTTTCTGGATTCGTATGTTCATGGACTTCACCTCTTCCTCCTTTTTCTGCTGAATCTCTTCAATCTTGGTCCTTAGATCAAAAATGTATAAAAGTTACTTCATGCGCTTGGTTTCTTCCTCTTTTATTTAGTGTGTCAGCTTTCAAACAGATTAGAAAGTCTCCACCAAATGGTCCCACCAACTTCTATAAAAACAAACTGACAAACTAGTTAAATTCCGATATTTATTACTGGCCTTTCTGTCCATTACTGGTTTTAACTAAAACATACTGTAAATAGAGTTCATAATTTAATAAATTTGTTGTTTTGACTTTAATATGTCTGTTCCACAAGGGCTTTTGTACATTAAAAAACACATTTCACACACAGATATAAAACTATGGTATCACTACAGTTATTAAAAAAAATAAAACATAATGACAAATTTCATGTTATGGCAAATTATTACAGCCTGTGGCAAGATGAATTTACCATACATAACAGTAACTGCTAAAAGTCTTACTGGGATACTGAGAAAATGTGAATTTCAGAATTTTTGTGATACGGAGTTCTGCCTTCTCCCTCACCTGCTGTCATTGTAGAGAGCCTCCTTTTCACCTTGCAGACGCAGGAAGCTATAAAGGAAGCGACAGGAGAGAGGCTGTCAGGGCGTTCTGAAGCCCCGCGATCAAGCTGCGCAATGAGACGAAGCTGGGGGGGGGGGGCAGCTCTCTCTGCACATGCTGCAGATGACAGCCACTGCCAGCACCACAAGTTGGGGGTTTGGTCTCATTACACTCACTGGCCGGCTCTCCTCCACACCTCGGCCCGCTGTGAAACTGCTCCCCCACCTGCAGACTACTGAACAGTGACGCCTGAGAGAGCGGGGGGTGGGGGGGGCTGGGGGAGGTCACAGGTTCTCACGGACGGCCAGCTTCCCCTCATCCCGCCTCACTGACAACTCAAACTCCTGCCAGCCTCGCGGAAATGGGAACTTTCCGGCACCATATTTCTAAGAATGAAATGCCATTATAACGGCACTGGGATTACAAAGCACTTGTCAGGAACTTACAAGTGTGCAAAATCCCATTTCAAAAGGCTGGCTTATGCTGCACTGTGATGGTATAACCACAAGACTGTGGAAAAATGAGCACAATGCCGAGAAAAATTTCTATCCAGAAAGCACCATTATACACACACTGTGCAAGTAATGAAAATGTCCGTGCAGGATAAAGAAACATGACTTACTAGAAACGGGCTACATCGTGATAACATTGCACGGCATTTATAAAACAAAGATTTATTATAAACCCTATTTATCTGTGATTATACAGAGACAGGACTAAATACATTTTTAAGTACCTAATGTTTTGTACCAAAATTGTTATGAGTTTCTCCCTTTTGATATGGTTAAATGAACCTACACTCCGTGGCAGGTATTTGACCATAATATCCCTTACCTGCACACTTATCTAAGATGTCAATAAAGCATGCACTGAAACCTGCCAATGAAGCCTTACCTTTCCTGTTTTTTCTTCAGCTTGTCAGTTATCTACAAGGGGAGAAAATAACACTTTTTCAGATGATGGTTTGCTTTAGCCTTTACCTTATTCTTCTGTGCTTATTATTACGCTGAAAGACAGAAATGACAAATATATTTGAAAAACTTTCTCAAATACAGAAGTCTGGCTACCTTAGCCAGGTCCTCTTGAAGTTTTGTTATGTCAGTTTGTTTGGAGGACTGAAAAAATAAAGAGAAGAATAAGTTACATTTACCTGCTGAGGGCCAAATTGAGCATGACCACAATCCACTTTTGATTCCCCAAACAGCAGTGTTGCTCATTTCAGTTCATTTTACAATGTTAAGTACTGATTAAAAAAAAAAAAAACAAGTTACTAAAATCTGTTAAACAAAATGAAGGGGATACAATGTGACAGACAGAATGATAGGATTCCTTGTGTGTGCGTGCAACTAATGCTAACGCTAATGCTAACGTGCCCTGATCAGTTATTGATTTAACAGCTGAACACAGGGGTTGGACTCCCAGCCAGATGGGGTCTTCACTGTACCTCCAGAGCCTGGAGCTGCTCCTTCAGCAAGCGTTTCTCCTCCACCTCAGTATGCAGCTGCAGCTGCACCTCTGAGTCACATAAAACAGCAGCATTAATGGACACAAAGGCTGCCAGGTTACTTCATTATTTTTAACTAAACTGTGCTCAGATCAGATCGGGTGAGGACCAGCTAGCCTTCAATTATTTATGTGACCTTCAGGCTGACAGTCGACAGCGTAATTAAAGCGGGAGCCGTGTCGGCCGGGTGCCAGTCAAAACGCGGCGGAGTGAGAGCTCACAGCGCCGCCTCTGACAGGGCCGGGGTGTTTTAATTAAGCTTAATTACCCCCCCCCCGCTGAAGAGAGGCTTGGCTGCGGGGAGCGTGCACACATCCCGATCTGCCAGAGCTGTACTCCTTTCTCACTGGTTTCTTTTCCTGCTTTTTATTCCACAGATGCTACGCCAGATTAAAAATATAAAAATCTCACCACTCAGCTCTTTCACCCGCTGTTCAAGTTTGGCACACTTCGCCTCCGCCTGTAAGAAAGAGTAGAGACAAGCCGCAATAAAAGAGAAGTAACTGACAGCTTTGATCATGCACATTTAAAATCAGGGCTTTCCCTGACAACCCAGCATCATGACTAAGGGGTTTCGAAAAAAATGGACAAAAAACTTGTAATTCCTCTAATTTCATCATTATTCCCTTCCTTTTAAATAATTCAGGTGTTTTTGGTTGTAGTGTGCGGTTCTGACCACAAGGGGGTGGCAAGTGTGACTCAAAGCAGAATGGTTAGGGAGAGGATGTGAACTCTGCAGCCACTGATTGTGCGGTAATTTAGTGCAGAGTTCACATACTTATCACCAGCTGGTCATTTGCAGAGTAAGCGGTGAGGTACAGAACGATTACAGGAAGCATGTCCGTTCACATGGACCAGAGCCAGGCAGCTCTTCATAAGCATAACAATGAGCTGAGGATTAAAGAAACACACCCAGTTTCACAGCATTACATGGTGTGTTTACCCTTCATGAATGTTGAGTGTTTCTTATTTCAGCTTGCACACAATGTGGAGAGCTCACCTTACACTTCACTCCTTACCAAGGAAATTTAGCTAAAAGTCAGATAAAAATAACTTATTTAAACAGCTCGTTAGCCACCTAACTGGGCTAAATATGTTATCACAAACTGTTGAACAAAAGTCAACATCAGCAACCATTAGCAAACAGCTTCCATAGACTTAGTACTGTTAGCAAGTTAGACCAGTGTACACCCTTGCCCCAAAGTGTCATAACCTAAACCATTTCAAAGCCATGAGAAAACTTTACTCATGGGGTCAGGATCCACTGGGTATTATAAAAAGTGACATGGAGGAAGGAAAGGGAAACTGATCCATTTTAACATTAAAGGTACACACACCCTGTTTAAATGACTGCGTGTACAAACATCAAAGTCAGAATATGAACGTCTTCACATCATTTCAACTGACCACAGGCAAGACCCCATACAGACGGGTCATGTCCCGCCCCCTCACCTGTTCCAGCTTATCAGCAGCTCCCTCTGCTGACTCCTCCCTTCTACCGCCCGCCTCTGTGTGCACCTGGACGCCGTTGGAGTCCGCCGGCCCATCTGTCTCCGAGGCCTTGAGGTCATTGGCCTCCACCCCCCTCTGGCTCTGTACTTCCCTCTCATAGCGCTCCTGAAGGGCTGTGAATCAAAGCCAGAAGAAAGGGGGGGACGGCTTACAATGTATGATCTGCCTTACAGTCGCACAATAATGAGACATGGTGCACATCTGGCTTATTATTGTGGAGGGGACACAATTTGGCTCTGAGCTGGTTTTTAGACTTGGACCCAGCTGCATCTTAAAAGGCTGATCACCCGCATTAATCAACCTGTGGCAAATCCATCTTTACGGTCCAATACAGATATAACACTGATGAGATCCACAGTATGCAAGGTTATAAAATCATATTCATTTTTCAGTACACTGCTAGCACTCACTGCCTGAGCAACACGTCACAGCCAGGGAGTGGAAGTGACTGGAAAAATGATTCAGACCCCAGATAACCACATTAATGCAGCAGAACTTTTATTGTTTCTGTAACAGCAGCATTTGTGTGTACACCCACATTAAAGTTTTATCTAATGACACACTATCCACAATCAACTTATTATTCTAAATAATTTTTGTGAACTTAAAAAAAGTCATAAACATTTAATAGGGTACACCTCAGAATAGTCTGATAATAATCAAAAAAGCAGCAGCTTGATATTTCCTCCATTCCCTGAAATGACTGAAATCCTGTGATCGATCAAAAAGGAGCTTGAAATGGCCCTAAATCAGCACTCCTTTATGAATGTAATGATTTAATTCTGTCCCGTCTGCTTTAGATTTCATTACAAAAATTAGTTTTCATGGACTGAGTGAACTTACTTATAATAATAACGTAACAAAATATAGCCCATGTGGCCACACTGATATGTCTTCACCAAAATTACTAATTACTGAATTAAATTACATTCACATAGCCTCCTTCATGTAGTTTCATGTAGATTAAATGTACTTCTACAGAACTTAATAGTATATCTAATATGCTTATGAATTATTTCATAATTATAAAACATAGTTTCATTTTACTTACTGATTAAGTTATAAATTGTTTGCTCATAAATCCATTATGCTTAAACATTTTGTTGCTTTGGCAAGAGAAAACATCACTGTGAACATCACTGAGTATTTACAGGACTCCTTTCACAACCGCCACTCACCCGCCATGTTTTTCTGTAGGGCGGAGTTTTCAGCCTGGAGGCGGAGCAGCTCTCCATCTACGGGGCTGGAGGCGGGGCTGGAGGCGGCAGGCTGCACCTCTCGGCCCTCCTTCAGCGCTTTGTTCTCCAGCTCCAGCTGCTCGATCTGAGAGCACAGCTACAGCACCAGAGAGCACACACCACACCACTTCAGAGGCCAGGCTTCAGTAGCTTTGCATCAATTAACCTTCCCACTCAACGATACGCAGGCAGCAATAAATGCCACCGAATAAACAACAGCAGATACAATATTACCGACACAGTATGCCCTTTTTATCAAGTTAGCAATCCCTTGTTTATCACACTACTGCTTAATAATAATACGTAATAATTATTTTTGCACTGGTGTTATAGTCATTGCAACGGATTTATACTCAAATAACTGCTGTTCTTGTATATGAAACAAATCCCACTTTGCACATAAAGCTTTAGTTTTGGTACACAGTGCAGTATTCTCCGGACCCCATCAGGAGTCTCTAAGTATGTAGAAGCTCTCAGAGTTGGCCTGCCATGGGGGGGTTCAGCACCTTGGACAGCTCCTGCATCAAGGTGCTATTCTGTAGTCTGAAGTCATCCTCCTGGCTGTGTAACTTGCCCTGGAGCATCTCATTCTCGCTGAGCAAGGCATCCACCTCCTGTCAGAACAAGCCACACACACACACACACACACACACACACACACACACACACACACACACATTACCGTAAACATTACTCAATGGCCTCTCATGAGATTTGCTGAGGTCTGTAATGGCACACAAACTGCACATGCAATCCTTCTAAGCATGCTCTGGAGCCAGAAGACTGATGGCTGGAAAAAAAAAATAAGCGAAAGCACTTTCTCAAGAAACTGTAATTAAAATCAAAGACAGTATGATTAATTATCCGAACGGGTTTTCGAGTTATATAAATCACACTGTAGTTGCCTCTCGCATCCGTGTACAGGATCCGTCCCGCTCCTGCCGTGCATGCATGTTACTGAGCAGTGTCCAAAACAAACTTACCCTTTCCAGCCCATCTATGCTTGTCATCTGTGATTTACTTCACTAGACAAACCTTTCCCTTGACACTATTACCCAGGTTTCAACTGGAGTACAACTACACATATTGTGATGTTCTGTACAGCACACAAGCAACCATCTCAAAAGAGGGTTCTCAAAATGTACACACACACACACACACAAATATACACATACAAATACATACATCCATACATATTCACATACATATTTCATTCTTTGGATTGCACCTTGAATGAATAACATTCCAGAGACCACGTATGAAATAAGCAACAGGCTTTGAAGGAAGCCCTACAAAACAAAAAAGACTTACCTGAGCCTTCTTACTCTTATTAAGAGCCTATGAATAAGAATGAAAAGTATATTAGCAGAAATATGAAACCCCCAACCATTACAAAAACAAACAAAACATGTGAAATGCTGGGTCAGATCTTCCCATGCTATAATGAGGCCAATAAGACTCCCTCTTGTTAACTAGCTAAATAGTAACAAACTGTTCAAAGTGATTTAAACAGCACAGATAAAGCAGTTTATCATAATACTTTAACAGATGGCGACCGCCACACCCAGATCATCCTGAATTTAAAATTTTCTTGCAGATATAATACACATTTTTCCCCAGACTTTTTCCCCCACTTTGATAGAATATGGGCAATAAGTTCCATTAAGGAATCAGCTCCCATTGATCATGTGCTTCATGGTGCCATTATGTTTGGTAATTCTATATACTATCTGAATGTATTCATGTAATAATGGTATCTGAAATGTCCCATTATTTTTCATAAACTGAGATGGTTGTGAAATTTGCCCTTCACCACTGACTTCCACTGACTGGAGTTGTTGTTTCATAATGGCGATAAATGCCTGTGTACTGAACAGAAAAAACACCAGACTACTGCTGTCTATGCAAGCTGAAGTTATAATTCCACAGAAAGTTGCCGTCTGTAATAACAGGTATTTGGTGTTTGTTCAGCTTTTTAAATAAAAAGGAAGATTAGCTCCCCACCTTCTGGGCTTTGTTGTACTCCTTCTCCAGGTTCGAGGTCTTCTGACGTACAACATTGAGTTCTGGAACAAAAAAATGTGATTAACAGTAAATCCCCCTTCCCATCCTCCAGAGAGTACACCACGACTGGCACACCAGGGGCAACTCCAACCTCACAAGGCAGGACTGACTTCAGCTATACTAGCTGGAATTTATCAGGCCTACATATTCCATTATGTGGCTAATAAACTAATAATGCTGTGCAAGATTCAGCTTGGCCTCCACTCCTCCCATTTTGGCTAGTAACGGTGGCCACACACACAAGATGATCTTTTGCTTGTTTTACATCAATCAACCATGAAAACCAGCTTTGGAAATAATCTTCAACATCTGTTCAGTGATTTGGAGCATAATATTTTGTGTATTGTTATCGCTCCGCAATCTTGGGAAATCGCAAGCAACATGCATACATTGTTTATGTAGAGGAGATATATTAAGCCTGCAATTCAGGGCAGCCCATTTTACCTTTTATCAAAGCCGGTAATTACAACCAGCTCAGAGAACATTTATTTTTAGACTGCAGCTACTGCGCTGTGCACCAGTTTATACAGATAAAACATCAAACGCATCATGCAGCAGTCAATCGGACACGCATGCCGAGTGCCAGGCTCACAGCCTCTTCAGTGGGCGTTATGTGGGCACAGTGTCAAGCGCAGGCAGTATGGAGGCTAAGCGCGCCTCGCACACATTCGCCGATTTTACATCGAGGCACACCTGAGGCAAAGTTAACCACCAGTCTGAAATGAGAGCGGTGTCGCTCGCTCCCGATACCTTGAACGGAGCGGGTGTTCTCATTCAGTGCCTGACAGCTTATTGTATTTCTCTGAGGCAGACGTTAGCAGAGAGTTTGAATCCACTGACATTTGCAGAATTTTATGCTCTTGAGCATCCTGGCAGGATTCCAGAGAGTGTAACAAGACTCTTCCGCATAGGACAACTGTAGCTACCGCACTAAAAACACTGCCTCGCATGAATGTACACAACTTTGAGTGTAATTACCAGCTTGTGAAAGAGTCTGACAGTTAGCCAGCTGCCTTACACAACATCCCCTCTGAACCATTCCACTTCCACCTGTTTTTAACCCTCTTCATCTGTTTCTCCACTCTTTCACGGTCACAGATGTAATACCTACAGGCCTCCGTCCACACGCATGGCAAACCAGGGGGACTTAACTCACTCCACGCTGGTCAAAGTCTTAGAGGACAGAGATAAAATAAGACAACCATCCCATTATCACTTCTTTTTACAAGTCAGTTAAAAAAACTGTATGTCAAGTGAAGAGGTGATAAAAGAGATGATGACTGTTTATGTATTTTTCTTAGCAATCACCCAAAGAGAGGGAAAAAAGCACCACTGATTATTTATTCTAGCTCTCCGGCACAGAATTTTATGTATTTTGAAACCATTTTCTTATGCTACAACTGATCTCTCTTTTTCTGGATCTTTTTCCCCTCCCTCTCTGTTTCTCAGAATAAAATGGCCAGATCAGTTTCTCAAACAAATTTCTGACGCAGAAAAATGACACAGCCACTTCATTATGAATTTTAATGCTCGTCGCAAGGCTTGCACACCGCTGAGAGGGAATATGAGGTGGACTGATTTTTTTTGCAGTGTGGTTTGAACAATTTCACACAATAGTCTATCTCCGTGACTCTGCTGTCTGCATTGCATAAGGAAGGAGGCCAGCCGAAATCTGGTCTGAGCAGCCAACCTACACCGTGCCGGTAATTCCAGAACATGCACCATGTGTTGCTGAATTATAAATGCGAAAACTACGCTTCAACCAGTGTTAAAAATCTCACACCAGTCACCACGTCTTGAAAAATAACCTTAGTGCATGTGCAGCTGTGATAAGATTTTAAATTACCAAAGTTTGTCTCACAATTTCCTTCCCTCAATCAAGCTCATTGAAATATGTAATAAGAGTAGGTAACACATTAGAAAACACATTACTGCAGTCTTCTATTTTTTTTTTAATACGCGCACCAGCCTAGATGAGTAAAATCAAAAACCCATCAGATCACACTGTCACCTTAACACAGCTACATTAAATACAAGTGAATCTGCACAGCCTGCACTGTGGAATTAAATATCCTTTAAATATCCTACGTGAACTGAAAGAGGCAAATCACAAGCATGCCTTGTTACATGTGTTTTTCTTATTTAAACAAATGATAATTGCTACAAGTAAACTATTTTTCCTTTGCTTAATATAGTCTGTGAAAATAAACAGGCTAGTTATGTTACCATGGAAATAACACTGCAGAGCGCAGGGTTCTGCCTAGGGCCAGCAGAATGTTTATACATGATACAAACATTTGTTTTGGTTTTATAAAATTATTTCATAAAGAAGAGACAAATTCCACTCATTTTGAATGCAATCCACAAACCGCTGCGAGACAATTTTGCTGTTTAGAAATTCTCGAGCGCAGACTTCTCTGCCCCTCTGTTCTCCACCCGTGGTTTAAGCTATGAATGCAAATGCTAGCAACAGTGATATACCCACAAACACATTTCTGTCAAACACATTTTAGTTTTAAGGTTAGGAATTAAGAAGTTCTGTTCTGTTACTGTACTCACATAACATCATTGAACATCATAATACAAAATAAAACAAAAACATACCATTGGATACAAAGAATCATCATCATCAAAATGACAGATTGTATGCATATTGAAAAATAAAGAAATAATACACGCTTATTCTTCATCCAACGGACCTCAATTGGGTTGTGCTGAAGGTTACGACACAAACTTTCAACACTATCTGCAGATTGTGCTTTAAACGGGTCTTTTAGTGGTAGTGTCTTTAAAGGCGGCTTTTAGAAGTAATTGGGGTTGTACAGGTTCTCATCTTCTCAGGGTACCCTTCACAAGTCATTAAACACAAAAATCAGGTAATTCTTTTGACAGCTCAGCTGGGAAGCTGGGATTTAAAAAAAGCTGGGGGGGGGGGGGGGGGTACTATGATTTCCATGGACTTACCTGCTGTGTTCTTGCGCAGGTCATCAGAAAGTTGGTAATTCTGTGTTCTCAGCTCCAAGAGCTGAGCCTGATGGTGAAGAAACAAAATGATATGGTAAGTATTTGAGAACAGGTATGGACATAATGGAGCCATTTCAGAGGTCAGCCCTTATTCTGTGCAGATCCCTGATTGGAGTCCTGTTTTAAAGGAGTAAATGGGTCGAAATCTACCGCCTTGCTTTGTTTTATATGTACTGCGCATTACATTGACAGACAAGGAGGATGCTTCCGAAGTTCAGTGAGCCCCAGCTGGCAGCAGATGACGTGAGTGGGGCTTCAGTAAAATGGCTCTGCGCTGTCTGTTGTCTCCTGCCTGCACATGGAAGCCAGCTGGAAGCTATCAGCAGAAATCTGGTATCTTCACTCGGCGCACATAGTCAGTCTGTGATCAACCTCAAGATACCGGAGAGGACAGAGATACACTTCCTCTGAGAGAATCGATGTGGCTTTAGTGCATGGTGAGGATTTTGTTGTTCCAATTTTTTTTTTTGGACTCAACTTCCCACTTCCTCCCACTGACACAGAGCAGCTCAGAGCTGCCTTAGTTCTGATTACACCATCATCAGTTTCACTCTGGTGTGACTCCATTTTTGAAGCATCATTATTAGACAGTAAGTTAATACTTCACACATAGTACAATATACCAAAATTTACCTAACATTTTACCTTAGTCCCTTTTAATTTTGCTTTCTATTTTTGTCACACTTGTACCCTATACTTGAGAACAAATGCATCCTACTTGCTGTCGTAGCCATGTTCAGATGTATGCTGTGACAACAGACCCAGCTGGGGGATATTCAGTCTAACTGTATCCCACAGATCATTATTTTTGCAATAAATACACATTTCTCTACAAAAATAACCAGCAGCCCCATCTAAATCGTGGCACTGGGTTTATCTGAGGACGTGTGAACTGAAATTGTACACATCACTTCCATGGATTTGGCTGTGTAAAAGAATTCCCGCTTCCCAGGTAACGTGAGTCAGCGGGAGCAACAAATTAACACAGCTAGCGCAATTACCTCACACAGCTGGAGCCTCGACAAAAGAGTTCCAAAAACCTCTGAAATCTCAATCAGCACAGCTGGCACTGATCTGGGATCAGAGGGAGGACAGCATACAACTGCACGGCCACTTCATGGAGTCTGGCGCCACATGCGCTCACAAACAGTTCCTTTGGTACTTTTATCGCTCATATTTAACAAGAGGGAGGGATGGTGAAAGAGTGCTTCCTGTATCAGCCTAGCTGTATGAGGGCACAGGAGAGGGGAGAACAGGGCCTCCAGAACAAACTCCCATTTTTAAGTGAGACACTGTATGCTTCCTTGTAAAATCACAAATGTTATCAATACATTGGTCTGCCCCGCCAACTGACCTCATTAACCCTGTGACCAGTCCCGGCTAGATGGTGTCTACGTAAACGACCTTTCCTGAGAGCACTACAGTTAGTTAGCAAGACAATGGGATCTGATCCTTCAAAGACACTGGCCAGGCAGCTGGTACAATCCCCTCCCCTCCCCAAGGATATAAAGATCTGATTGGAGTGGAAAATTTCCAAGGCCGTTTCAAGAACCTTTTCACAACAGCCTAAGCTTAGCGTGAAAGTCAAATGTCAAGGTTATTCTTACAGGGAAAGGGCTTGTTAATGTGATGGGGATGTTGAGGGGAAAGTGCTTAAAAGGAGAAACATCCTGTGCCACCACCTGCCCCCACCCTGGAGAAACCTGCTGATTAATACTGACTGACAAATTACAGCATGCATGCGACCAGGCCTATACTCATGGGTAAATACAGGACAAACATAAGGATGAGTACACTAAGCAGAACTGAGTCCAAGAGCATGATTACCCCCCTTCGTAAACATTTAAACGTGTAGGTTTCCTTCAAGCAAACAGAAGGTTTGAGGGATGAGGTTAGATTCAAAGCAGTGGAAGGTTAGATTTCAACAGAATGAAATAAGGTTTAGACATACCCGTTTACCCTTTACATGTTGTTGTGTAACTAAATGTACAGCAACATGCACTGTAAAAATGTCTGCCTAACCTTCAGAAATAAAGGTCAATATCGTAATCTAAATTCCAACTGCAGAGCTGTCAGCCTCCTGACAAAGCCCTGCTGTATTAATAGATTTCAGGTCAAGAGATGAGAAGAAAAAAAAACCCTACAATACAAGGGGTCCTCACATGAACAGCATGTGATTCCACAGATCTCTTAAATTCATGCCTTCTCCCTCATGCTGATAGGGAGAAAAATACCAGGCATTCCTCTGCCCCTCTGATCTGCAACTAGCATATCTGTGGCAACTGTTATTCAAGGCACCAGAGTGACTTCCCTGTAAAACAGTTAGTCTTCACTTCATAACCTTCAGCATTGTGCCATGTGCCAAAGCAGAACTACAGGAGATTTAAACCTCCTTACAACAATTCCTCAAAGCAGGCAACCATTGTAATATAAAGACAGAATGCTGAAAACTCACGAACCCACAGACTAATGCACTTCATAAAATGATTAGTATGTTTAACAGTGTCAATAGTAAACCTGCGATACCCTAGGTTACAGATGTCCCCTGTAAGTAGAATGAAGCAGCCCAGGCCTTTGTGAACCTTAACAAATGAAACACTTGACAAATTATGTATGCATTTAATACACGTGCAATCTAAAATTACAAAATGAGTAACTTAGTCGCTAAGGGTTAGTAAGAACGCCTCCAAATTAAGAAATAACTTGGTTGCCAGTACAAAGAATATGAAAAACTCCATTTTAAACCTTTGTCATAAGCTAGAAACCCAAAGTCACCGAAGAATGCACCACTGTGACATTAAAGAGAATGCACTTGCATGTTAGATTCCACAGATCACAGGAGGCACGGCAAGACAGAGAGCAGTATTTTCAAGTGATTTCTGTTGCACTCACACCAAGACAACATTTTGAATGGTTACGACTCTAACCCCATCTGCATGTTGTAGATCACTGTTCTAGAACACGTGTGGTTTAAGTGAGCAGCAAGAAGTACAGTGCTTTATCATCCACAGGAACACTCTGTCCACTTTTTTTTAGACCGACAAAGCTAAAATTTGGTATTTTTCTACTGCGTGAAAAATACATAATCAATTTATGCCTACAGTGTCCCACAAAAAAATCATGTTGTTAAGGCATTACACAATCTGAAAATAACTACCTCCCCGACTTTACCCCAAGCTCTTCATTGGATAACCCCCAACATTCACAAAATGAATTTTGGTGGACACTACATTTCCATTCCTTCCATTAGGCAAAGATGCTCCGCAACGTATGGAATGCTGATGTTATCCTTGATGGTATGTTTTATCATCCTGTCAGACAAGTTTGCAGTATTAGGGTCTCCTTGCACTGATCCTGCTTAAGAAGTCATCCACTAACAAGTATAGTCGTCTGGTTGCAGTCATCACATGATCACCCTGACATCGTTTTATCTACTGTTCTACACCTTTCTCTCTTTCTACACCTACAATAGGGTTCATAGCTTGCAGCAATATAAACCTCATCATTTATTTAACTCTAGCTGGCTCTAACTAGCTAGCAACAGTCGTATCTATTTCAAATGATAACAGACACAAATTTGTCTATTGTGGTCACTTCTGCAAAATACACATATTGTGATGAACTGCACATTGCTACCTATTGTGCTAAGAGTGACCTATTAACAGGAAAGCATATTTACTTTAAGATTTGGGCAGATGTGGTTATTGTAAGTGTTTAACACCACCAGGTGCTACTGTGCCATTCTTAGGCATCACTTATACACATTACTGCAGTCAGATCTCTCTGGCTACGCATCTTATTTCAAAGCAGACTTCTCACTCCCATCATTCCATCTCTCTCTGCTTATCAGGGAACACTATGTTAATTTCATAACAGAGGGTCTAAGTGAGTCTGCAAAATTCTACAGCAGAGGAATTATAAGCAGAACTGTTTTTTTTTTCTTTGCATGTTTTGTTATTTTGTATTTTGCTTTTATGGATGATTGTGAGGAAAGCAAGAAACAGTTAGGTCCTGAGGTGAAACAACTACAAACAATCAAATTTTTAAACAGAAAGACAGTCACTTAAACTGCTAAACAACACATTTCTGATGAAGTTGGTTATTAGTTGTGGTTGTTCTGAGAGGCCAAAATGTGTTTTAAAAAAAAAAAAAAAAACAATTTCCATGCCTCCAAATGTCTTAAATCTCAGTCATGACTGTTTCCCAACAACACCCTGCAGCTCAGGTGTGACAGCCCCACAACGTTTAGCATTTTTAGCAGAAAAGCAACATTTTGTGCGCATTGTGCTTCCAGCACATTCCAGACCACATCATCATCTGCTGCTGACCTAACATCCTGGAATTTCATTTTCCACCTTGACTCTTAGATTAACCTTTCTTCCTGTGTGTGTGTTTGTACGTCGTTGCGGGTAAGGGCGTTTGCCAAGTGACAAAACATAACTAAATGTTTTCATGCTGTTCTACATCACAATAACTGTTATAATTTGATACCACCCATGTACTGATGTACCTATATTCAATATGTGATAAAGGTGTGACCACAATCTATATATAATGAACTGTGTTTATTATTATTATTATTATTGTTATTGTCGTTGTTGCAGCATAGGTATTGATGTTGTTATTATTTTTGGATATTTTGGAATTGTTAAGCAGTTTGGCTAAACATGTACACTCTATTTTCTTAGGAAAACAAATTACTGCGACTGCATTGCGTTGTTCCTTACATGGTAATTTGGACTGCATTTACCTAATTGAATATCCGTTAAAAACAGCAGCATCAGTAATATAGAGGATGAGCAAATGGGTTCCAATTAACGTTATGTATAACGTTACTATTTTTAGAAAATACGGTAAACTAGCGCATCTAGCTAGGCAGCAGAGATACAATTTAAATTTTTGCAACGTTAGGAAACATTACCTGTTACCCTGCTAATTTGATAGCTAGCTGTCTAGCTAGCTGTTCCCAGTGATGGAGACTGACCGGTTGTATTATGTATCCTTGGAGTGAATGATCAAATAGCTAATTAAAGGGTCGAGGGGGTTAACAGGTTCCATGACAGAAAAACACAGTCGACAACATAACTATCGAATGCATTCAGCCTATTAACATTAGCGATACAACTGGCTAGCTAACGCATCCTGAGAAAAGTGAGTGTAAATTTGCTTGTGACAATGCTAACTGCTAATAGCGGCAACCTAAGGACAGCCAGCTAGCTACTTTAGTAAATAACTTGCTAGCTTGCTTATAGCTAGCTGTGTCTTCGTTCCTTGTCAGCTGTTTTTGAAGGCATCAGACAACCCGCAATATTAGTTTTGTCTGGTTAGTTATTATACTGTAGTTGATGTTTTCTTTAGGTTGACGCTAGCAAGCTATCTTAGCTACCTGACTTGCTGTCTTCAGCAACCCCCAGTTCCTTCCCTACAAGCCGCCTCCCTCCGTCAGCCACCCCCACCCGACTCCAAGGCTGTCATCTAGGCCTACGAAGCCAATTAATGTCTTGCTTTCACTGCGGGCATCCCGAGTCGATCGTAGAGATTTCACAAAAGCCAGCATTTAAAATCTTCTCACACAGACTAACAGCTCGGTTAGGGCAGCAGTGATGCTAGGTACCTGCATTCGATGGAACTCCTCTTCTGACAGTGCCTGCGCCATCTTTACTCAGGGAAACGGGCTGCGGGAACTACCATCCCTATGCTCCTCTCTGTGGAGGGGTCAGATGGCATGGACTAACACTAGATTTCTGAGTCATTTTTGTCTTACTTCCCTTACAAAGATCATACCGCTAAATGAAAACTTGAATAGTGTATTCGGAAATGGGCAATTTAAACCTATGCGCAAGGGATTTGATTCATGGAGATTCACTCTCATATATGTATAAGTAGTACGTTCCGCTGTAAACACCAAGCAGCGAGAGTGCTGAGACGCAAGGCAGCTGCATTATTCGCACCTGTCCAGCAGAGGGAGTGAGATTATATGTAATGACCGTAAGACTCGCGTCGGTGGTTCTGGCCAATGCAGCGTTACCGTTGCAGTTAGGCTACCCTCATTAGCAGTGCACATGAAATTCATAAAACAGAATGCCATCTCAGCAACCAAAGAACATAATACAGGTAAACCATATTCAATAAATGGAATTGCATTCGGTTGTTGAAAATAGACTAAACTCAATAACGTGTATCATCCATTCACAGAGGTCATTAGTTTCATGAAGCCATTTAATTGGTGATGTGTGCAAATACATACCAATGAATCTCAGACATTTGTTAGCTCAAACTTCCATTTGTTTTTAATTATCTTTTTTAACTATGCCAATTTGCTTTCAGAGTATTTTGGTACTTGAATTGTGTGTACACACAGTGCGTACTAACACTGTAAAATAAATACCTACATACACAATAAAAAATTCAAGAAAGTCTGGTTTAGCCTATTTCGTGTCAGATGCATTAAGTAATGATATTGGCAAATGAATATAAGCCCTGCAGCATTTTCGTATTTAATATCCCCCCTTCATTCATTTCTCACTCCCTTTTACATACAATAACACTTTGTGAAACACTGTTTAACTCCAGGGTAACAAGAATGTTCTTATTAATTTTTCAGTGGCTGAATTTGTCTAATTGCGCACTTTGTAGGCTGTATCTGCTCACAAAATAGTCTATGCGACCAAGCATTTCAGTAGAAACTGGTACACTGGGTGGGCAATGGCTCAGTGGTGTAGAACGCTTGTTTGTGGTACAGCCAATGACACAGTTTCATACCGGAAAAGAGCAGAGATACAACACAAGGTGAAGGCATTGTCTGAGGCTGTGGATAACAGCAGCAACCAGATACATTATAAGACAAAATGTTCAAAAGCAGATGTACAGTACATAGCTGGCCTGGGTGACACAGGGAAATGAGTAAATACAAGTTGCCATATGACCCAAATGCTTTTATATTCACATGTGTATATGAATGAATTACCTTTATAGTAATGCTGCAAGAATTCTCTTGACGGTGTAGGAACCAGTACTACCCATGGGACTACTAATATTCCAGATATTTTCCCGCCAGATACTGTATTAAATATCGGTATTTGCACTTCCCTGTGAGTCATCACACACTGTGTACACGTGGCTTTTCTGTGCTAGTGGTGTGCATAGTCTGAAATTTACCAGTAATACAGATGCCTTGGATACAACATCCGTAAAAGAAAAAGAATACATATTACACATTCTGAGAGTGATCCAGGGCCAGATAATGACCCAACCCTGAGTGGTACCTTTTAAATCCAACGTGACAAATACCCGCCCAAAGTCAGGTATAAGATAAATCAGTTCATATAAAAAGGAATACATTGTTTCACAGTAAGACCACAGACAGTTCTCAGTCTAATAAACAAACCAGGTAACACAAACCTGAAAGCATTTTGGCTGTGGTCCTTTGACAATAATTCTAATCAATCCTGTCCATTCTTCTGGGTCAGGCTGGCCATCGCTGCTTAAGATCAAGTGTTTAGATACAGTCAGGGAAGGGAGTTCACTGAAACTTTTTTGGCAGCGGTTAACTCTCAAATTCACATAAGTTAAATTATTAAGTGTAAAACCCTTAATATGTTCTATATATTCTTACATGGTACAATAAAGATAAAGCTATGTGGAACTCAACCTAGAACAAAAACAGGCTACAAACAGTGTCTGGCAAACATGTAATTCAATCTCTCAAGGCGACAGTAGAACAAACATAAGAGGCCAGGGCAGTTTGCAGGGGAACACGGGAGATTTATTTCAGTAGTCATTCTCCACACATTCACCATGAAGTCTTAAAAAGTTTCAAGCAGGCTACTCCCTGGATTGTCCTAGTCTGAACACAAGTGAAAAGTGACATTTGGGTCTCAGGTTATTCAGAGAGGTTGAAAAGAAGCCAGAATAATTTGGGAAAATCACCTAAAAAACGTACAGCATCTACTCAGGGAATGGCCTGCAAACGCATGGCAAAGCACTGAAAGAGTACAGCTACTCCTTAAAACCAGCACACGGCTCTTGTAACATGAATTTTCTCAAACTGAATTTGTTCAACACAAGTTTTACCCAATTCACAGGTGCAACTGTCAATCCATTATTAATTTAACATGACATTTCCTCTTGGTTGCAGCAAGAATGATGCATACTCAACATAACACCCCACAGAACTCCATGAGCAAAAAACAAAACCAAAAACACACATTGTTTCCTACAACATAAAAGTGTTTCTTTTTAAGTTACGCGAGGCAGGATGCTGAGGTCTGATTCACTGTCAGGGTGGTTTTGAAAGCAGCTTACTCCGAGATGAGAATGAGACCAATGTATCACACACACATAGGTATTTCAACTGTAGGTATAAACATACCCCCCAACAGTATTACAAATTGAAGACTGAAATTTTCTGCACTGCAGAAGGAGGAAATTTAAGACAAGATTTGATACATGAAGTAGACTGACATTTTAGTATTAGAAAATTTGAATTCCAGTTTAGTCGAGACGTGACAATCAAAATGTGGGTTTGGTAATGACTTCCCTACTATCACCAATTAAAAAAAAATAAGCACCACATATGTACACCACACATTTTCTCAGAACACTGAAAATGTGAACTGTAAATTTATACAAATCTCTGCTTACGAAAAGAAACACCAAATTAGAGATCCTACATCAACACGTGGTTGCAAGTCATGAGCAATGGTTTCTAGTGTAGATATGTCTAGAAAAACATATTTAGCGTATCTTCGCAATCAAAAATAAGACATGGGTGTTCCCATAAAAATGTTCCTTTTCTGACATTGATATGGTACATAATATTCTTAGCAAGATTCTTAAAGCATTTATAAGAATTCTATGGTATTCCATGGATTCACCAGGTTGCTGAAAGTGAAACCACACGTGAACGGTAGTGCAATTTAATAAAATCATATCAAAACAAACCTGAACACTTGTCATATTCAACATTTCCAGAAGTCAGAAGCCATTCCTCGACAATTCTACCTTACACACTCAATGGAATCTTCCTTCCACCCAGCAGGTAGCACATGTACAGCCCCAGCCCATGCCATGATTTCCCCAACAGATGGAAGCGTGTGACGCGAATTCCCACTGATGAAAGGGAGGTACCTTGTGTCAATACTTTAAACATCATGTGGTGAAAAAGACTACTCGTCGGCTAATGAAATCAAACCCAACACTGCAGGGTTTTGGCCTGTGACAGTGGCTGGTGAGTGTGTGTTGAGGGGGGGGGGGGTCAGAAAGCAGAGGTGCTATAGGAGGGACAGGAAGCCGTTATCGGTGGTGTCCTGTCTGTCAGAGCCGCCCTTGCTCCCCCGGGAGCTCTTGCTGGGGTTGGGGGTGGTGGAGTACTTCGGAGGATTCCGGATGAAGAGGCGGTCCTCCTCCTTCTTAATCCACCGTAACAACTTGGTTATAGCATTAATGGCGGAGGCCTTCGTCACAAGGGGGCTGAAGCACGTGTACAGCTCAAATTTACTGGTGACCTGGAAAGGCGGGGGGGGGAAAGGATACACTAGTAGTTTTCAGCTGGATCACACATTACCAGATGCCAGTTATTCACTCTGTTTGGCTTTCTCAAACACTGAAGCAGCTGAGCTGGAAGTGTATGTTTTTAAAAACCTCAATCTAAACATTTTATGAAGTGAAGTGATGTGGTTTTATATGGCATGCATTACACTATTTGCTTAGCAGACACTCTCATCCAGACCAGCTTGCATAGCATTCATATCATTGATTTATGCAGCTTGATATTTACTGAACCAATTCAGGTTAAATACCTTGCTGAAGGGTAAAACAGCAGTGTCTGGGAACCTTTGTGTTGCAAGCCCTGCTCCTCACCACTACACCACAATGCTGCCCCCCATTTCCTGAACACCACAGCTGACACCGGTTTCATAACTGATCTCTGCACAGTGAGGTGGACGTGAGGTTCGTACCCAGGCCAGCAGCGTCTCCCTCTCAGCCACGTGGTAGATGAGTTTGAGGGGCCGCGAGGAGCTGTGGATGCGGCTGTGCAGGTAGCGGTAGAGGTCCAGCAGCCTCATCCTCTCCTCCTCGCTGCTGTACGGGGCCTCCATCTCCGGGCTGAAATAGAGGCAGTGCTTACCACAGTGACCCACACACACGCCCAACACAGGTCCATACCCTGCATAACACCAGAGCCACCTCTGGCAGGCACAACGCCTTTCAGCGACTGCGTATTTCTGAGCTGAGTGACACGTTTACGACACTGAGGAGACTGAAGAGTGAAACGCATGAGATGAAGCATTACTGGAGTCGTCTCAGCTCACTCTACTGTCACTCGATAAGGAGCTTTACTTTATTCAGAGCACTTTTAATAGACACACAGCAGAACAAAGAGGCTTTGAGACTTTCACGGCAGTCTCATCTCTGACATCATGCGGTTCCTATTACTCCTCTGACCCACCCAGCTACCCATACTCGGTATAAAATGGTGCTGGCCTAGCCACTCTCCCTCGGCTCCTTATTTGCTTTCACTTTTGGGGGGCATCATACCGTCTCTCACTGTACTACATACGATTATTTAAGCAAGTCATTAACAAGTCATTAACTAATAACTACGAAGCGGTTAAAAATTGAGTTTATATTTTTAAGAGACAAATAGGCATAAGCACGCCTCTTCATCTGACATCTCTGATCTACGAAACACAATAACAGCAATTGTGTGAGGAAAAATAACGTCACTTAACCTCAATCGAATGTGAATCAGCTGAACACAAAGGCATGTTTTTCCACCAAAAAGCATCAGTAATTCAAGAGACTACGTGTTTAGTACAACATGTACTTTCCAATAGTCAACATGATTAAGCATAACTGTCTGAGCAAAAACATCTTACTGAGTTACCCAGAAGAAACTGCCTGTCCTTCAGTTCCGAAACTGTTTCACAGAGGCAGGCCTTCTTCTCAGACAATCTCAATTACTGCAAAGACACACATTACTTATATTTCCTTCATGGCAAAAGTTTAACTATTATTTAAGACAGTCTGACCCTTGACACGTAACACCTGGGAGAGGCTGGAAAAACCCTTCGTGTGGTGACAAATTAGCTTGGGAAAAGAAACACCAAAAGTTAAGAGCTGTCCTTTTCCACACCACTGGGGTTCAACCACTACTGTCACTTTCTCAAACTTAATTAGTTTAATTAGTCCCAAATCTGGGACTAATTAATTTCTTAATTAGTCCCAAATCCCCATCAAGACATGCAATAAATAATCCAAACTACCTATCCCTCTTGTAGGAGCTCTTCTGAAACAAAACAGCAACATTACTCATTCTTAGCATCCATAATTCATTTAATTACAACAAGAAATCTTCACACTTTTGGTCAATTTCTCACCGTGCAAAGGCACAGCCAGCCTGTAAACTGCAAATAAATGCACAATATGCTCACAGTGTATCAGTGCGCAGCGGTAACTGGGCTAAAGGCATGTTGTCTGCCTTTGTATTACCTATGTACAGGCCTATGTACAGGCTAAAGCTGGAAGCTTCTGCAAAATACCAGTTCTTTACAGTTGTCACTTACATAATCAACAGGAGAAAAAGTGTTCAAAACAAACAGTAAAAATGAGCAGCATTTTTTGTGCTACAACTAAGACTTTCACTATCTGTTTGGTCAAATACCAGAACAGACCTTGTGCGTTTTAGCTTTGGGACAAAATTTGGTCCCTTTTAGCCTTATCATACGGTCTGTTGCTGTCTATAAGAGAATTCAGTGGCATTCTTTACAAGATCTGTGACGTGAAATCCTCCGTTACAGCAGCAGTTGTGTTGTCGAGCTGCCCACGTGATAACCGACAAGGTTCACAAAAAACATTAAAAAGAACGGCAGGAAAACAGAAATGAAACTTTGGTGGTTGTGCAGCCCGGTGCCTACACGGCAAGAGTGACACTAGGTTAGGCAGCATGCAAACGCGCGGCCTTCTCCCAAGCTTACGCACCTGGTGAACTGGGTGAGCTGTCGGTGGTTGTCCGGCACGTCGAAGGGCTTGTACATGAAGTGCCTCAGGTCGGAGACGCCCACCTGGCTGGCGCTGTACGACTGGGCCCTGGCGATGGAGCGCAGGGCGTTCTGAGTCCGCATGCCCTCGTCGATCTTGCGCTTGCACTCTGCCACTGCGTAGAAGGCCTCCTTGTCCGTGGAGAGCAGGAGCAAACAGACTGTGCACTCCGGCGGGTCCAGGTAGGAGATGTAGGCATAGAAGTAACAGTCCGGGTTGAAGAGCGGCAGGCAGATGGGGGTCCAGATCTCGCCGGCCTGGAAGGCGGAGGAGGCGCCGATGAGGTTGAGGAGGAGGTGCAGGTCGGCTGGCTCCAGCCGGGCGTCCTCGATCACCGTCTTCTCCTGGACGATGGTGAGCAGCTGGTTCTTGGCGATGAGGATTGAGAAGACCAGGTTGGGCGTGATGGCCTTCTGCAGGATCTGGCTGAGGGAGTCTCTGAGGGAGGAGGCCAGGGGCAGGCAATGGACGGCCGAGAGCAGGAAGCTGGGGTCCGAGTCCACCAGGTTGAGCAGGCCGTCCAGGATCTTCTCAGAGCCCGCCAGCAGCCGCCGCAGGTCGTAGTTCTTCTTGCGCTCGAAGATGCGGGTGATGCTGGCCTGGGTGAGCATGCTGACGATCTGGCGGTAGACGTAGAGCAGCTCGCTGCGCAGCTGCTGCTCTGACTGCCGGCTACAGGACACCGACACCAGCACCAGGGGGCCCTGCTGCACAAACACCACGGTGTGCTCATCTGCAGTAATGGGAGCAGGAACACACAATTAATCCCATGGGCTGGTAAATGACTGAAGCCACACATATGCAGATAATAAGCATGAGATGATATACTCAGCACGTGATACGATACGTTTCACAAAATGGAGCTCACGATACAAAATCATCACAAAACCATACTGCCCTGCTCGCTCTTCTGCTGTCTCTAACCTAACAGTGGGGTCACGTGGTGGTACTATTATTAAGAAACAGTTCAAATGGTTACATAAATGCAAACAGCATTCAAGACTAACAGGCAGAATGAGTAAAGCAAGCAAAAATTACACTAATATGATTTGATTTTTGGGGGAAAAAAATGTATATTACATTCCAGCCACTTTTAATCTGAGTCATGTGGTCATTTGATTTGGCAGCATGTTCTTAGGGCCACAAAACATTTTGTCATTTTCTGATTTGGCAAAAATTAAACATCATGATATTTGATTTTATGCTGAGCAAATAAGGCAGGCTGACGTATATCGAATCACACAGCAAAAAGTACTGTACGTTTTTGGATCAGGAGTAGAGACAGAGACGAGAACAGGTACCAGCATTCAGCTGCTAACATATTCCTATTGGCTCCAGGGTTGAAATCATGAGACACAGCACTTCAGCAATTTAAACAGCAGAAGGAGGCCATGCTTGAGCAAAATGCACACAGACCATCCAGCCATGCCTGGTTACTTACTTACTGGAGCTGCATCTAATGTCTAATACCTAATGTGCATTCTCTACAGGTGAAATCTAACCAATCAAACTACATTAATGAACTTCCTGCTGCTCTGCTTCCAAAACTCCCAAGCAAACCTCTAATTAAAGTCACTGAAGAAAATCACAAAAATTAAACCCTGTCATGATGTGCCATAGCATAGCAATCTTCATAACATCAGGCCACAAGACTTTTTCCACTTTCATTTTCTCTGATCTCTATTTTTATTCAGGGCGCCTCTCGAGAAAAGGTTTTACATAATTTCCCTCCTGTAGAGCAGACCTGTTATTCTATACTGCAACCTAATGATGTGATTCACATTCACGTCTTAGCTTAGCAGCCACCTGTTAACCCCAATGTTTTAAGATGCCTGTGCAGTTTGCTGGCCTACATCATGACTGTACTGTTCAGTGTTGCAATGATACACCACAATAAACAGGAAACAGACCAAAAGTTAGCTCAAAATCTAGGTTTTACAGTTTCCCACAATTTTGCCTTTGGTGTAAATACAGAGGGATGATGACC
The DNA here is from genome assembly GCF_013368585.1 of Megalops cyprinoides. Lineage (NCBI taxonomy): Eukaryota > Metazoa > Chordata > Actinopteri > Elopiformes > Megalopidae > Megalops > Megalops cyprinoides. The sequence continues at coordinate 9,390,502 of NC_050589.1, forward strand.
TAATATCTAAATCGGTAGTTCAATTCATATAAATGAGAATGTAGTCAGTAGTGTGTAGAGATGGGCAGATTCTATCTCTGAGAAGAAGCGCAGGGAGCAGACTCCCACGCTAAACAGTGACATTTCCACAACAACAAAAAAGCACAATAAAGAACCCACCGACTGTTCCCATTCAAATGGGTTCCAGCATTTCATATGACATGCTCCAATATATTTTCTTATTTTCTTTCCAGAAATCATTCTTGTGAATAACTTTCCTCCAGTTCACTGAGGAGGACGTTATAGGAACACACTGTTACCGAAGGGCTGGCCACCAACAGAATCGGCCCTTGCTGTGCTCACCTGAGTAGATGGAGCGGATGGTGTTGTCCCCACTCTGAACGAAGGACACCAGGGCCATCATGACGCCCATGGTGGAGGACAGCGCCTCCTCATTGCCGTAGCGGGAGTAGATGGGCTTGCCGGCCTCGCTCAGCACGAAGACGTGCTTCCGGTGCCGGCGCCAGCTCTCCGCCGTCACGTCCTCGTCCCGGTGGGAGGGGGCGGGGCCCTGCGCCGGGCCGCCCGCCTCCGACAGCGCCGAGGGCGTCCCGTCGGCCTGGTCCTCCAGGCCTCCCCTGGCCAGCACAGTCACCATGAACTCGTTCGAGTCCTCCAGGGTGTTGTCAGTTGAGGCCGAGTCCGAGATGTTCTCGGGGGGATCGTCTTCGTCGGCAGCGCCGCCGCCTTCCGGTTTGCTCAGCTCATCCACTTCCCCCGCCGTCCCGTCGCTGAGAGCCGACGCCGGCGCCCCCTCTCCTTCTCCCCCTTGAGGCTCCGAGGGTCCATTTGTGGAGGTAATGGCAGCATCGTCTCCTTTGCAGGGAAATGGATCTTCTATACCACAGTCCTGCTCGTCCGCATCAGGGTTATCTTGAGAAATGGTGATGGGAACCTCAACGGATCCTGGAATTTACACAGCGGTCAGAAAGCCATTACTAATCATACTTACACTAGCTCATATTACAAAGAAACCTTTGCCTTTAAGGACCCTGGCTTTTCATTGTGTTGAAAACACATTTCTTGGTGGGTCTCAGATGTTGTCTACAGCTGAAGATTTACAGATACATACAAACTAATTGAAGTATGCACCATTGTAGACCACTGCAAAACGCTATTGATAACCAGCCTAGCTCAAAATACAGTGGGAAAATATTCAATTCCTGAAAATCACTGGAAATTCAAGTATTAAGAATCATTTTGGACAAATTTTTCAAGAATACCTTCATGGGGCACTTCCATTTGTTATTCTTGTTCAATGGGTAAAAGGTGAAATAAGACATAAAAAATAACCTTTCATTCACAAGTGCCATTTTAAATATAAAACTTATTTGAGGTTATTTTACCAGTTGTAAACACAAAAGAGCAGTCTGGCAGTACAAGGTTCAGACACTGCTTTACAAGTAGTGTTATCTAATAATTGAAGCTTTCAGACATACCTTTAAATTCATTCACTAGAATGAGGAAAAATGTCAAAAGGTTTGATGACAAATAAAGGGCTGAAGATCATTTCTACCTGCCTATTGCCATATATCCGTTCTAGGTGAACCATTTCAAAAAACAACACCTACGCTAAGCCCATACAAAGAAAGAAGCATTGCTTAAAATCACAGATTTTGACGGTTTCTATTTGACAGAGGAGTGGATTAGTCAACGTTTACCAACAATGCAAGGTCAATCATACCAGCTCAAAGTACACTTAATACAGTATCATAACAGGGAGTAAGAACATTTAGCAACACAGGGCAGGGTCAGACCGTGGATCATGCAGGGGATGGTGTGAGATTGTTACCTGTCTGGTTAGCGTCGCAGTGTGACGGCAGGTCACAGCACTTCATCGCCTTTGGCTGCTCAATCTCTTGATGCTCCTTCTCCATCTCAACATCCTAGATGCTGCATTAACACATCGAAAATGATCACACAGATAAGGAGAAACAGAGGTTTCATGCGAGTCAGCAAGTCATTTGTGGAGATAAAACGCTTCGTTAAACCGGAAGGATGCCTGTTTAAAACTGTGAAAACTGAATAGCCATTTAGAGCACGTTTCTACATGTCCATTTTAACAAGCGTGGTGTGCAATGCTTTTGTTCTAGTTCAAATATAATCCTTCTGGACAATAAACTAAAAGAGTTAGTTTCTGAAACAAAACACAAATCATCTTCAAAAACCTATGTCGGTGCATCTACAGCTCTTCCAAAGCTGCTGTGCAAATACAGACCCAAGTATACAGCTAAAGTGTAGAGCAACAACAAAAAAGGAAAACTGACTTTTTACAACACACATAAAATTCTACATGGCAATAACAAATAGGCTGTTGAGCCTTGATGTAAATATTTTTTTTGCAACCAGAGAGCACAGTTTAGTGAGTAGATGGCCAGTTAACTAATTAACGTCATGTTCACATTCACTTTCACAGTGCATCAATACAGCTAGCAAGCTGCCTAAGAAGATAAACCCACGTAGAGGATAAGGCGGCCTACGAAAAGTTACCCAGGTAGCTGATGACTGTTAATGACTGCTAGCTTGCTAGCTAACGACGTGTCAAGCAATTTACCTAACCAAGCTGGCTAACTAGTTAGGCAGTTCGCCTGCAACTAGCTCAATGATATAGGATTAGTTTTAGCATGTGACAGAACCAGCAAACTATGCAATCAGGTGACTTGCCAACTCGGTAAGGGTATCTAAGAAAAACACACTTATCCACGTCTCACTACACGAAACACATGGCAGTTCTTGAGCTAGGTAATTAGCTGCTGCTAAATACGGTATGCTGACAACTAGCTTTATTGACCTCGTTAGCTAGCAGTGTGTGATTAGCTAGAAATCAACTTTGCCAACTCGGCTACCTGGCTCCCTGCCTATCTGGCACTACGCTAGCCAACAAAACTACGATTAACGCCACTCTCCAGTTAGATAAACTAGCAACCTTAGGTCACTAAGACAACTTTATTTACTAAGGTCTAGCAAACTAATTTGTTCAAAAATAACTTTTTAGTGAAATATCAAGTACCAATGAGCTATAGGGAAATAGCAACTGCAACGTATTAGATTAGGTAGCTGAGTCTTTCTCCTGTCATGCGTTTACCTAGTGCTACTAACGTTAACTAGCCATCTAAAATGACGGTTGGTATCATCGTTCAGTTACTGGGATTAGCATTTTTGCTAGCAATATTAGCTAACGATTTACCAAGGGACTAGCTACGAAAGCCAAGTTTTAACATTGATACTTCAAAAAGTACTGTAAACGCTAGTTAGCAATTAGCGAAGAGCTCAAAACAGCGAAGAACAAGATTAGCTGTTTCATCTAGTCGATAACTATCTGAATGACAAGCCTTTAGCTAGATAGCTAGATGGCTAGATAGCTAGACTAGCTAGCAGCTTGCAGCAATCTAGCTCCCCAATAGTTAGCCAGTAATTTAGCTAGCGAGTTAGCTAGCTATTTGAATTACCTTGCAGCAAGATAGACAGACGGGTAGCTACCTAGTTGACTGGATAAATAACCAGGAAAATAAAGTATGAGATAGCTAATTTCAACACTTAGAAATGCCTGATCATTTTAATTTAAAACACAAATGCATACAGATGGCTGACCTGAGGAGGCATTTGTGTCACTGCAATGAAAAGAAAAATAAAACCCTTTCGAACAGCAGGGAGGCACATCCGGAATCCTTCACGCCGGTAGACCGACAAGCTACACCAGCCAATCGCAGTCAGAGTTTCGTGACAAAGATGACTGACAGAGGCAGATTGGAGATAACGTGCTATTACGTGCCCTCTACCTTACTAAAAGGAGTTCCGTAAATAACTTCATATTGAAGCTAGAAAAGAAGTTCCGGTAGTACAGAGTTTGTCTCTTAAAATGGGGGCAACCGAAATGTCAAGGTATACGCGTGTATATTTGTGTATCTTGTTACTTCAGAAAATCTTTGTGGTGGATTATTGCTTCGTCGTTCGATAAACAGGAAGTTGGGGGGAAAAGCAATAATATCAACCAATCGAAATGATCCCGTTTAGTTGTTTTACTCAACTGTTACAGACTAATGAAATTCGATGGTTTGGAGATTTTGATGACGAAAACAATTGAATTTTAATCATATCGTCAATGCACTGCATACATTTTTGGAGGGGACCTCTAAAAGATTGTTGCTCTATCTTTTATGTTATGCATAATAAGACGTCTAATAGCAGTGCATCCTGCATTGACGATATTGCTTTCATAACAGTAAGAGATATTATATTATGCTTTTATATCGTCTAAATATATGTTAGTCCTTTTAGTTCTAATTAATATTATAACTGTGGCATACTGCTTAAGGAGCAGGACTTGTGAGGTTGCTGGTTCATTTCCACACTGGGGCACTGCTGTTGTACCCTTGGGAAAGATACTTAACCCACAATTGCCTCAGTAAATATCCAGCTGTATAAATGGATAACGGATGTAAAAAAAAAAAACACAACTGTAACCTGATGTAAGTTGCTCTAGATAAGACCATCTGCTAAATGGCAATAATGTAATTTCAAACTATTGATTTCTACAAAGTCCATTCCCACCACCTTAAATATTATGTATGTTCTTTTGCATGCACTTTACTTGAAGTCTAATCTCTCTGTTACAAAGTATTTAAAGTATCTTGAGTATTAATGTCTATCCCATGGCAAGTATTATGCAGTCATAATGAAATATGGGGAGATGAATGACATCACCCCTGCCGTGTGTGTGAAAGAAGTAAAAATAAAAAAGAGGTGGTTAAAAGGATATGTCTTTGTGATGTGACCATAAAATCAGTTCAATGGTACTATTCTTATGAAATTCAGTCAGGTGCCATGTCACATGCCTATAATCATAACAGAGTACATCTCAGGTGACTCTTATGCTGCAATTATAAAGACAGACTGATCCCAACTTCCTCCACTTTCCTCATGGTGAAGCCCAGAAAAACTGAAGTGATGCTTTTTGGTCCACTGCCCATGTTAAATGTATCTGAGTTCCACTTGTTGCATTGAAATAGTGAGAAAACATGAGATTTTGTCAGGTTATTATTTATCCCACATTAAAATTTGATTACAAAGTTCTTGTACAGTCTCCTGTTGGTTTTTGTTATGTGGTGGCATGTCAACATGTTTTAGTACCCTACAGCTTTCTGCTCTAAACTTTAAGAGTCCCCCCCCCCCCCCCCCCCCCAATTTTGCCCAAGTTACACTCATTGCTTCTGAACTGTCTGTAGGAATTCTTTTCCTGATACATGAAGCCATATGACGTAGCCACAATTCACATGTTGAATTTCATTCTATCACATGCTCCAACTCATTTCCCTTTTAAACAGGGCACTTGACTGATAACCATCCAGCTACGTGACAACTGATAATCAAACTGCCTAAGGACTGTTGGTTTTCAGTCTTTCAGCTACCATGGTTCCATTAATTTGGAAGCAGTCAGGGTTAAGTAGAGGATCAGACTCTGTAAATGTTTAAATCCCTGTTAAAACCCAAATGAAGGCCTGCCTTTTTAGTCTGGCATTTGACTCATGCTTCTAATTAGCCACGAGGTGCTGCAGGAATTAACGACTACACATTATGAATCTATTGTGTATTGTATGTATTATTTATTTGTATTTTATTTTAAGTTTCTCATTCAGTAAACCTTTGGAATTGTCCAACTCCCTCACAAAAGCTGTCAATACTGTATTTTTTCCCACTTGTATGAATTTCGTCACATACCAAAAAGAATGATGAAAATTGACTCTTTTCATGAAATATTTTAGCGATGCAGTACCGTACACCTCCACACCACACAGTGGCACTATTGGCACTATAATCGCAGGCTGTTACTGTTGCTGGCGAATTCATTATTGTGTGTTCTGGCTGTAAATTTAAATATTATTTTCATGTGTCATACTGACGAATACTTGAACAACAACGACAGCAGCAATAATAAATACGTGTTAATAATAAAATAATAAATAGTAAAAACATATTACATAAACAGTTTTTTATACATTACACACTCATATCGTAAGTGTGTAATGTCTAACATTTTCAGTAGCCTTTTATTTGTATATTTCGTGAAAGTATTTAGATGTAACTTTTATGTAAACACTAACTCACTTCATTGTCTTTCATCGCATAATTTCAATCATTTTATGAGAAAATTTTCTCATAAATTCAATGTACAAACCTTGCAAAACTGCACGATTGACTTAATTTCGCAGGCGATACCCTTGATGTGTAGCGCCACTTCGACCAACAACGTTTTGTCCTGAGTGTGAGGACTGTCATTGGAAAGACAGTGTTAGAGCTGTAGTATGGATTGCAATTTCAGGTGACCGTATGACAACATAGTAGCACACTTCCTTGTCCGGCAACGGCGCTCCCTCTCACGCATACAAGGAAATGCTGATAATGTGCCGCTTTACTGTAATCACAAGGACAACGTTCAGAAAGGCAATTAATACGCATTACTAAAAAAAAAAAAAAAGTAATAATAATAATCACACGAGGTCTCAAAACAAGACAATCGTATTGGCACAGCTTGTAGAAAATAGCATACAATACTGTTTTTATTTGAATTGTTGAGACACGGTCCTTAACACAAATGGATAGACAACTGATGAAGTTCGTGGATCGGGTGAAATCTCTCAAAAATATTGGCAGTGGTGGCTTGGACGAAATTGCCTCTGAGTACAGCGTAAGTTGAAATTTTCCTAGCACCTGGACGTTAACTTTTGCTTTGTAAATTAAGTACTCTTCCCACAGGCAGCTCAAAATGATGCACAGTGCATAGCAGCACTACCTGTAACAGTATATTAACAGTACTGCAGTAGTTCACTTGGTTTCGGGACATGTGTCAGACAAATTCTTGTTCATTTTCTAATAATTCTGAGGAATCGTTTAGTCATGATTGTGTACAGTGGAATTTTACTTTCATCTATTATAAGGAGAATACAACGTGTCGGTATGGACATTCAGCCTTCTCTGTGTACAGCAGATCTTCATATTTCTTTCCCTTACTGTATCTGTTTGCATTCCAATTCATTTACTATAGCGACTATGTCAAAGTCATTTACTCAGGAACTTGTTGAAATTGGCGAGGAACGATAGCACGTCGTGTGAACTGTGGAGTTTGCTGCTAGAGGCGTTTTCACAGATGGAGTTCAGGTATTTTTAGGCTCTGAAATAGTAACAGCAACAACACTGTTGCAAATTCAAGTTACTGGTGGCATAGCTGCACAATCTTCATTGCGTTTTGTTGTCTGATGAACAAAACCGTGTGTGTGCACTCTTCATTGACTTATAGGACAGGCACTTGCACGTGCTGAACAAGTGCCTCTACAGCTCATGGAAATTGTTAGGTTGGATGTACAAAGCGTATGTAAATCTTGCAAGAGCCATTGACTTGATGTGCTTGATATGTCCATCTGAGTGCTTCAGGTGGTGTTTGTATTCAAATACCTATTGGCTTTTTTTTTCTGAAAATCTGAAATTATCTTAAACTCATCTGTGGTGTCGGGATACTAAATCAATAATGTAAGGTAAATTGCAGCTTTAGGTGTTCATTAATCTTTAAGAATAAATTCTTTGGAATATTTCATCTCTACTAAGTGAATGTTTGCCTTGGGTGCTTAGAGATTTTCATAGATAAATAGGTTGTGAGGGGTTTCTTGCATACAGCAGTATTTCATTCTTTACACTGACATGTTGGTTCTGACATCATTCTAATGGAATATTATTTGGTGAGGACAGTACTTATTGCACCTGTCGATTTTAGATAAGAATAGGAGCAAGTGGTCAGTGAAACACATCTTGTCTCTCATCTTGTCTCATAAAGACAGAAAAAACTAAACTACCATCAGGTCAGTGTTGTTCATAATACATAATGGTCCTGTTTTAAAATTCTGCATATTCTTTGTTGTCATTCAATATTAGAATGCATTTCTCTGTTGTGATGATGTGGCATGGTTGTAGTGGCTATAATTAATCTGCAGACTTCATGTTACAAACGGCATATTATAAACAGGTGTCAGACAGGAATCCACAAAAGCCTTGTGCACAGATATATATATATATGTCTTTCAAGCTTAGAGGATTATCACATTCATGCAGTTTTGTTTTGACTTTGGCTGAACTGCACTTGCGAATTTGCAGAAGTTAGTACTTGTCAATTACGATTCTTGTTTTGCTGTTCTTCTGAAAGTGTTTGGATTTACATTGAAGAGTTCTCTTCCTCATTTAAGCTCCAAAGTCCAAAGTCAGTTACTTATTAAGCAAAGGTCACATTTTAGAACTACCTGTGTTGACTCTAGCCTGCTCACGGTTAGTTTTGCAGGCAGCGATGTCTGCAGTCATTTTTATTCAGCTCAACTCTCATTAACAGTTTAGAGTGGTTTTCAAGTTCATGTTTTTCTTGATCACATTTTAAAGAATGTATAGTAAATATAGTTTGAATGTGATTGGCTCATGGAGGCCATATTGTTTTGGGCATTCACATTCAGTAGTGCAAGGCATTTTACAAGTAAGGCTGCAAATTTACTTAAACCAATTGTTGTATACAATTTCATCATTTCTGAGACACTTTAACAGACTATTAGATTTTTCAACAGAGACCACAATGCCACCCAACTATCACTATGCATCTCATTAATATAAATATAAACTGTCATGTTTCCACACTGACATTTAATATCCAGCACTGTATTTAGTATAATCTGACTCAAAGAATTTCAGAAGTCCACACAGAAAAGTACAGTTCAGAAGTTCAGTCCGGTTATTGCAAGATTGCAGTAATCCCTCCCATGCTGTAATGTCCATGCTGTCATGAAAGTGAACCATATGCTTATCTGTCTTCCTCATTCGGCAGAGCACTGCTTGACATTAGATAATGCAACTATTGTGACTTCCTCTGGAATATTGATTGTGCATATTCAAATTAGACCTTTACCAGTGGTGGGGGTTTTTTTCCAGGTATATAAAGTGTTGGCTGGAAAACAACACACAGGTGTATGCACTATCTGGTCATCAAAGCATTACTGGCCTTCACTTTAAAAAGCGCTGTGTCTTGAAAGGATCAGATATTAGGAGGTTCCAAATACACGTGTCAGTTTCAACCAGTCTAGGGTTTGCATTCTGTTTCCAGGGAGAAGTTTGAGAAAGGAAGTTCCAGTGTCACTTCATATTTTCAGGCCTCCTGCTTTGGGTTAATCTGAAGTGTAGTATTCATAATTGATAATAGCGTTGTCACTGTCTTCACCAGCAGCATTAAATAGTTTCATAAGTGGTACCCATACAGTTTCTTATTTTGTTTGATCCTTGCAGTTTTCCCTTTCCCTACACACTGTAGATAGGCATGTGACTGTGGATGAGCTTGATTAGCTATCCAACTCGCTAACAAGTTTGTCATTCTTTTGAGTGTCAGGGTCCGCATAACTTGAAAGGGGCGTAAGTTCTCGTTTCAGAAGGATGGTGAGGAAACACAGAGGCTAACCGGTTTCATTCGTAGAGTTGTTGGTGCTATTTCCTGTGAGTTCCAGTTCCTATGATGGAAAAGGAGGTCCTGATGACTGAATGCAAGTTCCTGAACTGATGAACCGATGTAGGCATGCATGTTCGAACCTCCTGAGATCAGATCCTTTCAATATGCATCTTTTACAAAAGAATAAAATCCCCCAAACTCATTGCAAATTATCAGCAGTACCCATGCCAATTCTGAAGTGGACAAGTCTACATGAGGACAACTGTTTGCCCGTAGAGTCATTCGACATGACTAAATATCTCGAAAATCCATAATCATAGATAAAGAAGTCATAATTATTTGCGATGGACTATTAATTTATTCTCCACTCTCCACCTGCTAATACCAGTTAATACCAGATATGGCATTTTTCAAAATACATTTACAACTCACAAAGATTAGCCAGCTAATTCCTTAATCCATCTTGGTGTAATTCTGCAGGGATGTCCTTTCATGCTTCACTTTAATAACATGCAAATCAGACTGTGAAAGTGGGTGGGGAACCTGCTGGTAAGACCTTTGATGCAAAGTCACAGTATCTGTGGCCACAGCCTCCACCGCAGCAACAGTATCTGCACGTCTGTCAGATGCAGAGTTATGATAAATTGGTATTGCACATACCCAGCTGCCTGAACGAGCTAAACAAAATCACTTAAGAAAGGTCACCACAGTTTTAAATTAAAATTTGTACTTTAATTGTAAAATTTAATTTTTGAAATTTAAAATTTGTTCTTGTAATTTGGAGTTTTAATTGATGAGAACCACAGAGCTTAAATGGTATTTGATGAAACGAACTAGAACAAACATGCACCACTGGAAGAGGTGTTGTTATTGGTGTGAGGATTTTTGGCCAGAACTGCTTGCGCTTTGTTGGTCATTTTGCATTTTCTTGCAATACATATTTTCTGCACCACCGTGGTTAGTCTGTGGTCCTTTGGAGCCAACAGTTATGGTGCAAGAGTCCCAATACTGTAGGGTGAGACCCAAGTGTTTCCCCACGTTGGTCTTCAGGGTGTCCTCAGAGCCACCGTAGAATTCATACAAGGGTATAATGCAGTTAAGACAGGATGGGGGATTATACATCTAATATAATAATCTAAGATAAAACAAAAATCTCGTAATAGTACATTTTAATAATGAATGCTTCACAGCACTTCTCTTTTCTTTGTGTCTTGTGTAAGAGTAAGAAGAACAGTGGCTACAGCAAATATGAACAGTTAAATTTAGAGTCAGCAACACAATCTTCAGCAGTTAAACATGCGGTTCTCAAGGTGGAACATTTCTGGCACCCTTAATTTAGACCCAAACATTGTGCAGATGCACTTATCTTTTAAGCCCTCAGCAAAGTGTAGGAGGTCTCAGTCTGTCCATACTCCTCTATTATACAGAATTTACTGAGGAATCTGCGTTTAATTATAACATGTTTCACTGTGCTGCCTGTTGTTCTAAGGGATCCGTCTGCCGGCAACAAGTAGTAACAAGACTAATTGCTGCCAAGGACTCAGAAAAGTTTAGACATAAAAACACATCAGAGAAGGTAGCTGTCAGGTACGCACATCCAGCCAGTCCATAGAGACACCGCCACTGGACTCTGGAGCAGTGGAAATGTGTTCTCTGGAGTGATGAATCATGCTTCACTGTCTGGCAGTCTGATGGACTAATCTGGGTTTGGCGGATGCCAGGACAGCGCTACCTACCGAAATGCACAGTGCCTACTGTAAAGTTTGGTGGAGGAGGGATAATGGTCTAGGGCTGTTTTGCAGGGTTTGGGCTAAGCTCCTTAGTTTCCAGTGAAGGGTAACATTAATGCTACAGCATACAAAGACATTTTAGACAATGCTTCCAACTTTGTGGCAACAGTTTGGGGAAGGCCCTTTCCTGTTCCACCATGACTGTGCCCCTGTGCGCAAAGCAACATCCATAAAGACATGGTTTGATGAGTTTGGTGTGGAGGAACTCCAGTGGCCTGCACAGAGCCCTGACCTCAACCCCACTGAACACCTTTGGGATGAATTAGAACACTGATTGCGAGCCAGGCCTCCTCGTCCAAAACCAGTGCCTGACCCCACAAATGCTCTTTTGGCTGAATGGGCACAAATCCCCACAAACACACTCCAAAATCTTGTGGAAAGCCTTCCCAGAAGAGTGGAGGCTGCTATAGCTGCAAAGGGGGGTGCAACTCCATATTAATGCCCATGGTTTTGGAATGGGATGTCCAATAAGCTCATATAGGTGTGATGGTCAGGTGTCCACCTACTTTTGGCCATATAGTGTATGTATGTGTGCTTAACATGGAGTGGCTTGTACATGTTCACATGTGATACAAGCGTGTAACAAGACTTATACCTACCATGCAATATGTGCCTAGTTATTTCTCACTTATAGAATTTTAAAATCTAGGTCAGTGCCCCATGGTCACAGTTCCCATAGATACACAGAACTGTGGTTAATTTCTGCCAGTTCCACTTACAGTGACCCTTTAAAAAAGGATGGGGAGGGTGGGTGTTGTTAGAAAGCAAGTCCTTGTTCTTATTGCACTCAAGAGCTCTTTCTCTGAATGGCCCAGACCATTTACCTAATGAGTTGAGAAAGGGGGTTATTTCTCTGTGCATGACGTACAGTGATGTGTAGTGTAGTGTAGTGTTTATAGGCAGTTTGTATGCAATTGTCAGGTAGCACAGTGAAGTTATGCAAGGGTGGTACAGGTTTTACAGTGCTTGTGGAAGTGGAAAATTCCTCTGAACATACAAATCGTATGGCAGCCTTGTTGCACATATCCTGTTTCACTTGTGTGATCACACAAGCCACTGATTTCTGGTTAACGTTTTTTGTGACCCAAGTGCACTGACCATCAATTGGATGTTACACAAGTGAAATCCCGCCAGCCAGACCCATGGGTTTACACAGTTATATGATACCTCCACTGCACCTACTTGCAGACACTGAGGAGTTACACAGGTACCGAGGCCTTTTTTAATGTAAAGTTGGTCCTGTTTTTGTTTAATTCTGTCTAATGTGACATCATTACTGTTGTGTCCATCATATTTCTACTTTTATTAAAACAAAGAAATGGAAAATTTTTATAGTACTTGAAATGACTTCTTGTGAAGTGCACAAAAGCAGAGCTACCACTTAGTAATCATGCAAGTCAATGAAAATGATCAAACAGTATTCTTTTTAATTCAACTTACTGTCCTCCACTTCTTAGTACCAAAATAATAAATACATGGTCTTTACTTTGCTTGAAGGGACAGGTACCAGAGCAGGTACAGGTAAATTCACAGATGGCAGTGTCCCATTACAACTGTGGATAATTTTTTGATTGGGCACTATAAAACCATAAGCACTGCTCCGCTTTGTACAATGTAATATTCATGTGTACATGTGCACGGATTCGTGTATGAAGGAAATTTAATAACTTACACCACTGAACTACATCGTTTACATCAACCTGAAAGTGTAAGAATATGGGTAAGCATTAACTGTCAAGGTAGTTCTTCATGCACCATACATTCAATGGCTTTGGTGGATCTGTGGTGTTCTGTGGCAGATCTTTGAATATTGTGGAATTTCCATGGGTTTCACCTCAGCTTGACTTAAAGAACAGTCTGGAAAATCATTTTTTTAGCAAGAAAGGAATAGCAATAGAAAGCTTTTTGTAAAAAAACAAACAAAAAAATATTGTTGAAGAAATAGTGCTTGTATCCTTATGTTTGGCAGAATGTGTTCACTTTTGCAGAGCAGATTCTGCTGGTTTTGCTGCGTGGCTAACAGCATGCACAGGGGCAGCTGTATTTAGTAGAGTTGTGCAGCAGCACCAGAATACACGCTCAGCACTCTTCCCATAGGGTTAACATAAGCAAACCTCCCGAGCAGACGAAACAAACAAAACGCTGTCTGCATTCTCCTGCCCGATGACTCAAATGAGCTGAGAATGAGCGCGCAATAAAAGATGCGTCAGTGAGATAAGCGTGGCCTTATCAGAGAGAGTTTCAGAGACACATTTTTTGTTTGAAAAAGAGAGGCTGGCATTCGAATGAGAAAGGTGTTCAACTCAGTGTGGGGGGGGGGGGAAGGTGAGCTGCAAAGATTGATGAATTAAAAATCAAAAGAAAAAAAAAGATTTTTTCAGCCTCCTCAGTAGCAATGTACAGCATTTTACTTCTTATTAACCAAGTGGAGACCAAACAACAGAGAGAAGAGTGTATTTAATAACCACATGACTTCCTGCACACGCCCTGTAGATAGGAGTCCTTAAAGACAGCTCTTTCTTCTGCTTGTAGAATTGTATAGGGTGGGCTAATGTTTCATTCCAAAATATATATACGTTAGAATGAATCAGATAGCCCTTTGAAGCCTATTTGTATCATAATGTGTACACTGGGTTTTGGAGGCCAGTGTGAAGGCATTGACATAGTATATTATGTATCAGTGTGAACTAGTGACAGTTCTGGACCCGGGGGCTGCTGGTTCAAATTTTGGATGTGACTTTAATGTTGTACCCCTTGGGCAAGATATTTTATATAAATTGCTCTAGAGAAAAAACTGTGACAGAATATGTAAAATTTTAATTTCTCCAGGATATGGATGCACAGGAATAATATTGTATAATATACCAATAAATAATTTTTCATAATTAATCCAAGGAGGTCTGCTGCAACACATTTTGTTATACCAGCACTGTTTGTGCTAGTGTAGTAGTGATGTTGTGAAAAAATGGGAGGCCCTTTGGATCATATGCTGTACGTTGCTTATTAATATATCTATGTACAGTGCTGTGTGATAGTCTTTCAGGTTTCAGGAGTTAGAATACATGGATGTATATATCTCACTGCGAAAATATGAATTATGTAATTATGTGTAGAAGGAAGAACTTCAGCTGACATAACTTGTATCTTTAATTTCATGGTATCCAATCAATAAGCACAGAGAAGCATCATAATTGACAAGCCCAGGACTGACCCAAAAGCTCTCTAAAAATGATGAGTACTTCTATGTTTTTATACCCACGTATGCAGCCTTGTCAATCATTTGTTCCAAAGTTCCAAACAAATAAGTTCCAAATATGCAATAAACCAGGATCAACTGATCCCATACACGGGTATAAAAAGCCCACTGGGCACTTCCTTTACAGCGTCCCTCCTACACCTCTGTGTTTATGATGTTTAATGGGGGGGGTCAGCACCTCAACCTCTGGCCAGGTGTAAGCCCTTCGTCAGGCTCCAGGCCAAATACAATTGCCGCTACATCACGAATTGATGGCAGCCTTTACACTTTGACTGTATGGAAATTCAGACATACTGAATTGTACATTAGACCTGTCTCCCCATGGCAGTCTCTGCAGTCACACAGGAGCGCTGAAGGGAGACGAATACTCTGATAGTCTGATACAATAACTGTTTTCCGCACTACAAGTGACACAGCACGCTACAGTGGAGAGAGTGGTCATTGGTGAACAGATGCTACTCCGCTGCCATCATTCAAGCAACTTTAACAGCTGCTTGACGAATCGCAAAGGAAACCCTGGCTGACCAAGCCGCCCCTGTCCCCAGCGGAACGAGACCATTTTGTTCTGCCGCTCAAGGATCCCAGTCATTGTCAACAAATGACACAGCTGGGTTCAAACCCAGGGCTCAGCTTGCACTCAAAGCAAATGCAATTAATACAATTGAATTGGCAATAGAAATGGCAGTGAAAGAGTGTATTTTTCATCCAGCCACTGTCCAATGGTCACTCAAGGATGTGTTACAGTAAGCCCACCTCTGCTAAGAAAGGGGAACAAAACTAAAATATGCACAAAGCAAGTTTTGGTTTCCTTATGCATCATTATAAAGATGGTAAATGTTGAAGAATTTCACAAAGCAATGTGTACATGTGTGTATACTTTATACTGTGTGTTTTCAGCTCCCTGGTGGACACTCAGTGAAGTGCACGCAGACCTTTTTTCTTTGTGTTCGTTTTTGCCATAATATTTTTATGTCAAAATCCATTTCAAACATCAATAGCTTTTGGTAAATTATTTATGATGAAAAAGTAGCCAGAGAGAATGCTGGTTTCATTCACAGTGGCAGCATATTTGAATAATATGCTAATTGTTAACACCTGTTTCTCGATGATATGGGCTGATCACATGGTTTATTTGCATATGCTGTACCAACCTTCCTCCTGGTATATGAAAATAGGTGCAATGGGGATCAATAGATGAGAAAATGGATCCATTGGAACATTTTTCTACTTGATGCAACAGGATTTGCACAAGTAAGATTACATCACACTAGAAATTGGGGGAACCCATTCATTAACACAGTGATGCCATTTTTGAAGCAGGAAGTCCTTTAACAGGAAATTATAGTACACTTACTCAAGACTTAAAACATATTACAAAATATGACTGTATTTTTACGTAGATATTTTTTGTTTCATGAGTACATTTCCTTAGTATCATGTTTAAAGGATGCTCTTTAAATTAAATGTCTAATTTGAGAAACTGAATTTAAACATTGGTGGGTGTCCAGATGCAGATCTTTTGAAAGTCAGATGTTGACTTATTAGCTGAGATGTGCATTGTACCAGTAAATCAAAAAGAAACAGCAGTACTTCTCATTTCTAAAATGTAATGCATTCTTCTTTTGCTTCAAATTTGCTGTAATTTGGGGAAAATGCTCCCCCTGGTGGTTCCATGAACAAATGCTATTGAAGCGTTTTGTCATAATTCTAAAAGTATTGAAAATTCCTCATGAGAAATATTTTACTATTCATTCATACATTGTAACTTGTGTAACTTTACCGGTGTAATGTGATTTGATTTCAGAGGTGTCTTAGATCTGAACAGAAGTTCTATAGGCTATGGTGCATACCTTTTTAGTAGTGTTCTTGTAGGTTTGAAAACACTGCAGCAGTAACCTCCATCACTTTGTGCTTGTAGATTATCCGTGCTCAGGCGGGAGACCTCAAAGGGAGCAGCGGCTTCACAACAGAGGCTGGACAGCTCAAGGACAACGTTAAGAAGAACCGTTACAAGGACATCTTGCCCTGTGAGTAGAATGACTCAGTAATATGGAACAGTTCCTCCCTGAGGAAAGAAATCAATCATGCGTCCGTGAATCAAAAGAGATCTTTTATTTATTTCAAGGCCGCAGTGTGTTCAAAGAGCGCGAAAGTTTTGGCACAGGCCGCCTCTTTGGAGGTGGGGGGCTTTGGCAGGGCTTTCCCATCATGTGGGCCCGACCTCAGCACAATCAGACCCTTGTTTTCTCACCCCTTTGTCCAGATGACCAGACACGTGTGCCCCTTTCCCCGCTGGAAAACGAGTCCGAATCTGACTACATCAACGCCAGCTTCATCCAGGTACCCCTCGACGTCCTGGGCCACGCCCCCTCATCCTCTTCACCTGAGGGGTTTAAAGCAGAGTGTGAAGATGTACATCTTCTTCCTGTCTACATTACATTACATTCATTTAGAAGATGCTCTTATCCAGAGCAACTTCCAACACAAAAGAACAGAAGTGTACCCATTCAAGTTAAATGAGCAACAGTGTCAGGCCAGGCTAACAACACTCCCAGACTGTAGCGGAGCGAGCGGGGGGCAGAGGGTGCGGCTGCCCTGGGCCCACGGTTCTTCCAGTTACAAAGGGGCCCACCTTGGGCCCAATCTGCCTGACTGAACATGCATTTTTGTTTTTTAGTTGAATATTTTGAATAAAGTTTCTAAGCTAAGTTTCTCGCTGCAATATTTATTTTGAATGAGCAGAGACACAATAGAGTTACAGAAAACTTTATTTGCTGTCCAGTATCCTTGTGTAAGTGTACAAACAGAAAAATTACGCCCTCTATTCGAGTCCCAAAGCAGGAACTAGGTGATCGCCGGCTGTCTTGTTTTATTCCCATTGCCGTCACTGCTGACGGAGCCGCGGTATTTAGTTATTTTGAAAGAGCAGTGACACAATAGTTACTGAAAACTTTATTCGCTGTCCAGTATCTTTGTGTAAGTGTACAAACAGAAAAATTATGCCCTCTGTTCGAGTCCCAAAGTAGGAACTAGGTGATCATGCGTGTCTTGTTTTATTTCCCATCGCCGTCACTGCTGACGGAGCCATGGTATTTAAAAATGGTCTCACGCAATGAGGTGTGCTGAAATAGCACACCTCATTGTAATCCACATTTCTCTCCGTTCCACCCTTCCGTCCCCATAAGTTTCCCCCTGGATCTGTCTTGCATCTCCATACAGCCTATAATAGGCTGTATAAGGGCCCACTACAGGTCCTCTCCCCCTCTGCAATGAGCTATCGGCTCCACCCCTGCTCCCAGACCAGTGAGTGTGAGCATAACACCATTCAAGCCCTGCTACAAGTTAACTTGTGCAACCTGTCTAGACAGCCTAGCAACTAAGGGAAGCCAAGTACACACACTGCTGTACATTACAGTCACTAGGTCACAGAATCCAACACATTGCGATACTACACATAAATCAACCATCAAGTAATACAAGTAGCAGGTGTTAGGGGATGGAAATTGAGGTGGCACTGAGATGCAGGTGGGTCTTCAGTTTGCGGTGGAAAATGGCCAGTGATTCCACTGCCCTGACCGCCATAGGGAGTTTATTCCACCACTGGAGGACCAGTACAGACAGGGATCATGTCTCAGAGGAGCGACCCCATCAGGATGGGACAGTCAGTTGCCCCATGGTTGCAGAGCGTAGTAATCTTGGGGGAACATACAGTTTGAAGACTGATTGTAAGTATGGGAGGTGGGAGGCTGTTCCATTCACCGTCACTGTCCTAATTTCTCTTTACCCAGGGTGCGATTGGGAACAAACAATACATAGCCACTCAGGGCCCCCTCAGCCATACTCTGGGAGATTTCTGGAGGATGGTTTGGCAGTACAATGTGAAGGTAAACTAGGTCACCTCTTTTAACAGTCTGTTTTGAATATCATTTTTACTGGCCTGCTGATATAACTAACGATGGCAGCAAAAAACAGGAAGCGTCTGGGTAAAAGAACATACCTGTTGGTATCAGCCCCCTTTATCTCTGGCATGGCATCTGAAATGACAGTTATCTGATCCCTCTCTTCCCTATCTCTTTTCTCTTCTGTTTTAGGTCATTATCATGGCCTGCAGAGAAATAGAACTGGGGAAGGTAATCTCTTATTTAGGAGATGGCTGCCTGTCTGTCCGTCTGTTGTGAAGTTGTGCTTTTTTAAACTTTTTGGAACAGCTAAACAGCTCTGGTACATCCTTTTTTTCCACAAACTTCAATATGTCAACCTTAAACATAGTACCCCAAACATCAAGCTACTGCATACTTTGCCAACAGTAAACTGCTATACATTACTCTCTCACAATATTGCCAGCTATTCAACACACTATAAACCACAACTCTTCCACTGAGCTTGCCAACACAGAGATCAAAGCATAATATGAATATATGAAAAGCTGCCTCAGGAAAGAGAAACAAAGGTTGGAAGTCAAAGCTCACCAACATGGGTAGACGGATGCATAACAGTTGCCAAAAACCACAAAATAACTGCCTTCGTCACTCATTGTCAACACAAACTGTACATTGTGACCTTCACAGCTGATAATTATAGCAGAGCTGCCATTTGGAAGTTGCCTGTAACCAAGGCAAATGTGCAACAATGCATAACCTGGTGTAATGAGCACAAAACCTGGAGCATGAATCATCTTTTACTCTTTTTCCTACGTCTGGATGGTTTTATGTTTGGAGAAAGCCAAAAGAGGCCTTCAGCCCACATGGTCTGTCCCCAGCTGGTAAACATGGCGGTGGATCTAAACATGGTGTGGGCTTCCATCTCGTGCGGGTTATTGGGTCTGATTATTTCTCTGTGTGGCAGAGTTACAGCCAAGGTGCACCCTGTGGTGCAAACATTGATTCCCCAGGATGTTTCCATATTCCAAGACAATATAACCCTGAGTGGTTTCACGGACACCAGGATGAAGTCAGATGCCTTCTGTGGACTCCCTAATCGCTAGATCTAAACATTCATTCAAAGTTCTAAAGGGTAGAGTGTGGAATAAACTTCCCCCTCCTTCATCTCTCAGAGAACTGGAGGCCTCCCGTATGTATAAATGCCACAAGGCCACAGTTATGATTTGTTCAGTTTAGTTTGATTTTGTTATGTAAAAACAGTGACACAGAGTCAATGGTCTGACTCGGCTTTAGGTGAGAGACAGTGACTCCAAACTGCAAGTTAGCGAGTCCCAGCTACACAACAGTGTAGGGCTATACTAGTTGTATAGTAGTATACTCATTGTAGGCCCAAATAAGTGTCTACTGGCGTTCCGGCAAAAAACAAACAGTGATATTCCAAATAACCCAGATTCGTCGTCAACCCAAACAAATGCTGGCTAATGATCTCACCACTAAAAGAGCACTTTCCTGCTTCTGCACCACAATAATAGTCTTCAGTTCAAATTTACCACCATAGGATTGGATCTCCTCTTCTGGTCAGCAGTTCACCTTTATAATCTTACCTGGAAAGGAGGCTGCGTCCAGCTGTGAGTTGACATCAGCACATGCCAGCAAATTAAAGAAACAAAACAGAAAGTATATATATATGTATATATATATGTATGTGTGTGGATGTATATGTGCTTATGGCTCGATTTCTTGATGAATTCACCTGGTCTCTCATTGATCCAGACATAGAGCTGCCACATTTATTTTTGCCTGAGATGTTTAAGTATATAACATTCTTTTTTTGTTGTAGAGAAAGTGTGAGCGCTACTGGTCATCTCACACAGAGACCTCCGTCTTCGGAGCTTTCGCTGTAACAAATGTAAGCAGCTGGCTTCAAAGCTTCGTTCTGTGTTTTCTTCTTAAAGATGTGCATTTGCCAGATGGAGTAAATGTGATCATTTGCATTTGTAATGAAGCCTGTCTTTTTGTCAGTTTGTTTGAGGGAAACATTCCGTGAAAAGGCAGAGATTGCCACCAGGGTGTTGAGTGATAGTAACAGCGCAGTCATCGGTCAGGAATGTGTGTGTGTTATCATTAGAGGAAACAAATCTTCTGGTCAGTGTTTCCTGGTTGTGATAACTGTCACCTGTTCTGCTGAATGAGCTGTTCTAAAACTTATAATGAAAGATCGGATCTGTCAAATGTTCTATCCTTTTAAAATGAATGTTAGCTAGCAGCTACTGGACCCCATCTCCAGGAGAAGTGCAAATAACCATTGCTGCACTCATGGAATCCTTTGCATTGAGTCAGTACAGGAAAGCACAACTATTTTCTTAACCATAAGGCTGTATACCAGTGGTAGCGTCTGAGCTATTCTGCATAACATTATTGTCATTTAGCAGACGCTCCTATCCAGAGCGACTTACAATTTTATCCATTTATACAGCTGGATATTTACTGAGGCAATTGTGGGGCAAGTACTTTTCCCAAGTGTCCACAGCAGTACCCCAGCAGAGAATCAAACCAACAACCTTTTGGTCAAAAGCCCAGCTCCTTAACATTGCACCACACTGCTGCCCACTGTGCTACACTGCTACACTGTGGTGTATTCTATGGAGAAACAGGGCTCACCTTTAAAGTACTGCACTGTATGAACAAGCATACCAGTTTGAAATAAATACAACACCCATCAGCTACTGACTGCCTTTTATGTGACTGGTGACTTTGACTGTTGCGTATTGTGGTAGTGGTCATTTCATGCACCTAATATTAAATGAGTTTCATCATTACAGAGAGATCAGGTTACATTAAGTAATAATGATAACACAGCATAGCTACTACATTAGGTTCAAGCAAGTGAAAAGGTATCAGCTGTTGATAGGAGATCTTCATTTAAATTAGCGCACGCTTGTTAAACCGGCAAAACCAGGTTCAGGGTAATTACCCATTAAAATAAAGTGCTTTGTGTGCGCTGTTTGTAGCAGACTAGCTACTACTGCTCTATGTCCAGTCCTTACACAAAACAGTGGTTGTATAACAATGTCATGTGTTACCATGTTTTGTAAACTGTTAACACAGTTCTGGCACTGTACATACCTGATGTAATACTATTAGAGTACTGTATTAGCAGTACTATGCGTAGTAAACTGTGCTGTGATAGCCCATAGAAGTTTGCATTATTTTGAAATAAATTCAGTGATTTAGTGTACAGAAGGTTGATGATAATAATGTCTAGACTGGGCTGCGATGGCTTTATTAATGCTTTAATTTGGCTAATGGCTGTTAGCTGGCCTTTTGAACTCTTTTCAGCAGTATGTTTATTTTCTGTGGTCTTTACTTTAATGAACCTCAGACAGAATAACCCAAGGGATTCTTTGCACTGATAGCACACTGTCCTGCAACAACATTTAATTGGTAGTAGGCTTTTAAGTGGTAAATCAAAATTAAGATTTAATCTGACCCAAAGACGGAAAGCATAAAAAGTTACAGCCAGCAGTAAACACAAATATTTGCAAACCACTGTACCTGAGGTAAATATAATGTGTGGTATACAGTAGGAAGAGTATATACTATTTGTCTATAATCAGCTGTAGGTTTGCTGACTTGGTGCATTCCAGGCACTAGAATTTATAGGAAATGGGTAGTTTAACGTGGGTTTACTGTAATTTTTGCAGTTGGAAGAGCGTAGCCCAAATGAAGAAGTGGTCATACGGACTCTCTTAGTGAAATATCAAGATGTAAGTGTCCATTTTTACCACTTTGTAAATGCTTCTCTTAACTGAAACCATTTTGTATCATTACGCATGGTGACATACAATCAAAAACCTTCCAAAGTTAAAAACAAACTGTGCATACAGTCTTCTTTCTCACTGTAGGTGAGAACAACAGAAGGTGTTGTATATGGCCAACAAAAAAATCTACCTTACTTGAGTAATTAGATGGGGATTTCATTTTGGGTTTTGTGATTTACGGTATACGGTATATCAACAGTTAAACAGTTACAGTGTGTGTATGTGTCTGGGTGCATGTGTGTGTGTGTCTGTGTATGTGTGTACTTGCACATGTGTCTGTATGTGTGTGTGTGTGTGTTTGTGTGTGTGCGTTCATGCGCATGTGCATGTGTGTCTGTGCTTGCGTGTGTGCATGCATATGTGTGTGTACCTCCAGGAAACGCGTACAATCACTCAGTTTCAGTACACAGCGTGGCCAGACCACGGCATTCCCTGCGCGTCAGACGGCATCTTGGGAATGATGGTGATGGTCCGCAAAACGCAAGGGCCCAGCACAGCTCCCATCCTCATCCACTGCAGGTCTGCCCCCGCTGCCATCTTTACCCCGGCTGCTCACCAGAGTGTTGCAACCAGCCCTCAGGGTCTCATGCCTCAGACAGATTACCCATATGTACATTATTATGCATTAGCGCATATCATTGTGTCCTGCTAGCACCAGGCTGCGTGTAATTAATTGATCCCAGAGACTTCAAATGCATGGAAAAGGAAGTGACACACATGAAATATTCAGCACCTGATGCACGCTGTCAGCTCCGGTCTTGTGTCAGGCTCTGTTGCCATGCTTAGGCAGGGGGAGGCCACATCCACCCACGGCAGTAAAGAATATGCCATGTGCCCTGACCTCCTCCACCATGACCCTGTGTGTGCTTGCTTCCAGTGCTGGCTGTGGAAGAACAGGGGTGATCTGCACGGTGGACTACGTGCACGACCTTCTGCTCACAAACGTACGACACCCGGACTAAAACCCAACACAATATATGTGCATCCCTCTGCATGTAAACACTGAACGTGTATTACTGCATATGAGGGTGGTGATATTTTCTGCATTTGATTAACATAAATTTTCACTGGGGCTGTTGAGCAATGCTATCGGTAACGCTGCTAATGACAATGTCACACTATTAAATTCATACATCAGCCACACATACGTGTCACCAGCCAACCAACTTATGTGTCGCAAGCTGGAGATGGAAATTAAAATAAATGTGTCAGTGACTTCTGAGATAAAGCCATTAGCTTTTAATCAAAGATTCTAAAGCATGACTGTAATCTCACCAGCGAATCAGGGAGGACTTCAGCATTATGGAGATCGTCATGGCGATAAGGAGGCAGAGACCATCGGCTGTTCAGACTAAGGTACTGCAGCGTTTAATGATCCACCAAGCCAGTAATTGCAATTCTGAAAATTTACAGCAAATAGCAATTCCACCTGCAAGGTTTTCATTTTAGGACATTATTATTTATTGTTAAATGAAGGTATCATCCTCTGAAATACCACAGAGATCTTTTTTGTTGGTGGTTATTATCTTAACTATCTCCCAGTGATTTCCCAACATAACCTGCAGTGTATTTCCGAAGTATACAGCTGGATTTTTTCACTTGCTTAAAGGTGCACCACCAGTGCCGGCAGGGATCTGAACTCATGATTGACTGATTACTGTGTTGAAAACTTCCTGTAGTTCCACCTAAAAAGTCTTTATCTTTATATTCTTGGGTAATCCACTACGGTAATTTCTACTCCTTCCCTGCATGACTGGGGGACTGAAATATGAGATAACATCAACCTTTGTCCTCTTGCCACTCCACTATATTTTCGCATAAATATATGTTGCAATTATCGTCACCTCCCCCTTGAGCCATATTAACACCTCATCTGTACATGATTTTTGTACTACGCGCGCATCACCATGCTGTATACCTCATATATTTATTGATTTTTTCATGTGAATTTAAACACACACATTGCTTAATTGTACTTATATATGGCTGAGTTTCTTGTTGGGGGGAAAGAGATAATGATGATACAATGCTGATTGGTGGTGATGATGATGATGATGATGATGATGATGCTCCTGTTGTTTCTCCCATGCCCTCAGGAACAGTATGAGTTTGTATACCACACTGTGGGACAGATGTTTGAGAAGGCTTTACTGAGTCAGTGTAACAACTACCAGAACCTGACTGAGGTGAGATGCCATAGAGTACTACTTACATTAGCTATGAGCTTGCAAAACTTCAGCTTCAGTCCTGTGGTCTAAAGGCCCACATTTGGCCAATCCACAACCCCAGAGCCTCATGTGCAGTTGCCTGCTTTTACAAAACCTGGAGTGCGTTAGGGATCTGTGGAAGGCCCTTACAGAACAGAAATATATGCTGGAGTGATGTTTGGTCCCATAGAATGCTATTATAGGAGTGATACTGGGTGCTGTGGAAGGCTGTTACAGTGCAGAAATGTATGCTGGAGTGATTTTGGGTCCCGTAGAATGCTATTACAGCATAGAAATACATGGGGGTGCCCTTGAGTTGGGAGTGTTAAGGTTTTCACTGACACAATGTATATTAACCCATCAAACTACAAGAGCACTGCAATTCTGTACAGTAAATACGAAAAGTGCCTTTATACATTGATGGAAAGTTGTCACATCAAACTGAAAACGCCTTTGACACATCATAGGAATGTATTTGAAAATGCACTCAAATGTGCACACTCATAGAAGTTCATTTTGATACGCACACGTCTTTTATTGGTCCAGAGAAAAAAATTAACACAAAGTGATAATACAAATAATTGATCGTTAAAATATGATTATTATAAGATCAATATTACAAAGATTATGACTGTACCAGGTGTTATTGCTGTAAGTGCTGTAAGTTGTAGTACTGGCAGTTACAGTAGCAGTAGAGTAGAATTATGATATGATCAAAGATGTCGTAGCATTGGAAGTGGTATGTAACAGTAGTGGTGCAAACAGTACATTCTCCTGATCTGTAATGTAGTGCTATGCTTATACTTTCTCTTTAACACCTCGCCTATATTGGGGATTTGATCATGAGGCTTCATATAACTTTATACTGTTTCTGCCTGGTTTCTGATCAAAGGCCATATTTAACTTCCTTCTTGAAAGATGCGCAGAGGAGCAATGGGGAATTAGAAAAAAAGAAATCAGGCAGGAAGCATGCAGCCTACAAGCTTCCTCTATGCAAAGCGCAAGAGAAACCTGAAACGTTGCTCTGCAACCGGCAAGCAGGAATTCACAGCAGGCTGCTCGTCGTGCTTGAAGCTGCAATGCCAAGCCCTTAAAAAGCTTTTTTTTTTCTCTCTCTCTGTGTGCCACAAAGAACCGCTTGCCTCTGTATGACGATGTGTACTCAGTGAAGATTCAGCGGAGACAGACATCCTCCTGCAGAGCCGGCGACCTACAGCCCAAACGGTAAGAGCGAACATGATACCTGGCTCTTTCGCAGTGCGGTCGTGCTCGGTGATATCCACAGCGCCCATAGTTGGTGTATTCTCTGCTTGTTTTGCCCGCATTCAGCCCTTCTCCAGGGTTGTCTGCAGTGGAACTGGAGGCTATAAAGTCAGTGAGTGCCCACAGTGCGTGTTATGGAGAAAATCTATAAAATTATGTTGAACTTGGAGGTGCTTGCAATGATTACAATGGCACTTAGAGCAGTGTTCCTTGTAAAGTTAATGTAGAACTTAAACCATTACAAAGTTAAGGGAGTGGTGTTATTATACATTTGCCTAAGTACATTATTTTACTGCCATAGTATACTTTGATATTTATATTATAATTTATTTTATACTTTATTTTATATGTCCAATATTCTTATCCGGTGAAAATATCAACTTACTTTGTTAAATACAATTAGGTCCCCACTCACACCTAGGGTAGCCTCAGTCTTAGTGTCAAGGGTTCTTTTTTAAAGCAACACTAAACTGCGGATCCAGTGCACTTCTGATTTTTTCCTCAGCTTACAGTGTAATTGGTAATGTGCAGTTCAGTGAAGAGTACAGAACAGTCAGAGGAAGAGAGTTATTCCTTCATTTTCTCAGTGTGTGCTCACTTCTGACCCTCAGTGTTACGTTTCCTCTCTTCTGCGAATTATAACTGAGGTGATATTTGTGTGGTTACAAAATGCGCCTTTACATATGATTGATGCGAAGCTCTCTTGAATGCCTTATGATGCATTCTCAAAAGTACCTTTTAGTCTGCTTTGTGACAGTGCTCTAAAGTTTAAAACATATCATAAGGCTTTAGTAATGCTCTGTGTCATGTGTGTTATTCCCCCTAGCATGGAACATGTCTGTATGCATCTAGCTTAAGAGGTGAATCTGAGCTCTGCTTGATCCTCGTCTCCATCCCCTGCTAAAACGCCAGCCAACTTGTTTCTCTGTTCAGGAGTTTTTTTGACAAATGTGTTGATACAAATATGATGCAAATGATTTTTTTGAAAGTTTCACCAGGTCAGCAGCATCATCATTCTTGGTGTGTAACCTGGTTTGTGGTGTATGTAGTCAAAGAGCACTGTGGGGCCTAAGGCTAGGTTGAGCAGACCACATTTGCCAATAAAGAAATGTGAAGGCAGGGGAAAGGTTAAGGGGTTTTAACTGTCCCCCATCTATAGGAGCGCTTTGCAAATCAGGCTTTACCACTCGTATGGGCTTTAAACAGTCTTATCAGGACAAACAATATGGAAAGGTCATTCAATATGTCAATGTGCTGTGCATACTCCTAAGTGGTACATATAAAATATAAAACAAAATCGGGCAATATTTTTACTAATCAGTCTCTCATTCATAATAATCAAACAGTAGCGGAGATAGCTGGCTTTGATTGATGATTGGTAGTGGGGTTTCAGTACCAGCGGACTACACCGGTAGTGAGCTCAGCAGTGACTGCGTGGTTTTGCTAAATAAAGCTAAATATGAGAGGCTAGCACAAGGCACTCCTCAGCCAACATAAAAAGTAGCAGGTACAAAATTTTTCCGTTTTATATGAACACTTTTTGAGTTTTTACTTCTGCTTTCCAACTTCTTCTGAATATCTGGATATACAGTGTACTGATAACACCTTGGGGACAAAGATGACAAAGATGACTGGGGCTTTCACTGATTTTAGCAGGATGTCTGTTCATCAGGGCTGTGTGAAGGGGATTGAACCAGGAGCAGGTATTAAACTGGTCTACCTCTACATTAGAAAGCAAGGAAATAAGGAAGGGACTTGTTTTTGGGATGTTTACAAACTGTGTTAGCTATGTGTTAGCCATGATGATAGTCTGTGGGTTTTTACTGTTGGTTATAAGACAGCTTGTTTCAACTATCGGAGATGCATACGCCTGTCAGCTTCCTGTTTCAGGCCTGTGTCACACTGGGCGAGCAGAAAACCCCCCTTCTTTGACTGTTTGAGATGTTGTCATGATAGTCTGCAGAAAAACTTGAATAAAAACCAACCAGTGTTGCTTGTATTGGTGTTATCAGCAAGAGGATCACATGAATTATTCAAGATAAAAAACAGGCTTTTGAATAATAGCATGGACAAATATGAAAAAAAACAGATAAATAGGGATACTTGACCTAAATCTTTGAGAACCGTTTGAACCGTTTTTACTTCTGTGGCTCTGGATATTGATGACTAATGATTTGATTGATTTAAATCATCTAGCGATGAACACCAGTCATCTTTCCCCTTTTTGTAATGCACAACATCAAATTAGATTTCATTTAAACTGTGTAAGCTGTTATACATTCTACCTCTTAGTACAATACTGTATTTATTTCTTTTTAAAAGAGAGAGTGCTTATCCCTCCTCTCCTGGTCTTCCTGTACAGAAAGTCCAACCTACTGCCACAGACTTCACACCCCCTGGGACAGAAGATGAATGATACCTACGCTGTTGTCAACAAACCCAAACACCGCCCGCCCCCAGAATCCACCTCTCCCCTGCCTACAGCCCATCACTATGACAACGCAGACCTGGGAGGCCCAAGCCCTCCGGCTGACGCTCTCTACAGTACAGTGAAACCCAAGAACCGCTGCAGCGTCGTCCCAGCCTCCACGGCCACCTATGACAGAGTGATACCAGCCAGTGACAGAGGAGCAGAGGCCTCAGTGACATCAGACCAAGGCAACTACGAGCTGGTCCAAGGTGAATGTCTCGCTTACCTTTTGAGTTTTCTCTTCTAAAACGTCTCTGTAGTCACTCCACTTACGTAATAAACACAGTCCTTGCCCCTCATCATACACACACACACACACACACACGGACACGGACACAGCAATGCTACCACAGCTATTTTCACTTCCCAGTGGAAATGCTGCATTGTACTGTATTATTGCACAATACACCAAAATTAGACAGAGAGGGCCTGTTGAAATCACGAGCAAAATGCATCACAGAGGACACAGAATTAATGTGGTGTACTGACACAGAAGGATATGTCTACCTGTCTTACTAATGTGACAGCAAATGAGCTCATGATTTGATCCTCAGTCAGGTCTGTTCATCTCCCCAGGACGCAAAGACATGTCTTTTTCTTATAGGAACCCTGATTACGTGTTTCTCCAGCATGTGTCATTGCAGTAGCGATATTTATGAGTAATGTGTGTTGCATCATATTATAGTCTTTCACATTAATGCTTCTGAGCGCAGAAGGTCAGTAGTGTTTGAGTTTGCTGTTCACCTCACAACATTGAATTATTCATCATCACTAGGACTGTGTTTCACCAGAGCTCCATTTTTTTTTGCGCAACAATGCGTCGCACCACAATTCAAAATTTTTGTCTTTTTTTTTTTTCACAGGAGTCTTCAGCACCTCCAGCAGAAACACAGCGGTGAGGACTCTTGCCAGCGCCATCGCCGCCAAAAGACGCTAATCAAGACGCTCTTGCATGTCACTGCGAACGAGCCGATGCCCTCCGTATAATTGGCTTACAACACTTTTAGCTATGCCTGACCTCTTCATCTCAGTGTGTTCTTCACTAGAGGAACATCTGTCACCCTAGTGCTGTTCGTTTGACTTTTTTTACATAAAGGATGATGTGTAGGAGTGCAGTCCCAGAGAGCTGTAGAGTGGCTGTTGCAGCTTCAGGGCTGAGAGAGGTTTGGCACCTGCACAGACATCACCACACAGCAAAGGCTCATAAGAAAGGCAGAAGCTGTGGCAGGGAAGACTTTTCCCACGTGAAACAAAGTAAAGGGTGTCGGGTTTCAGTCTTTGTTTTCGCGATGTTCTGCTGGTACGTACAGTGGTTTGTCAGGCTACCAAAAAAAGAATCAAAACAACTTAACTAACAGAGACACACTAAACCGTAAGAGAACGGATCTGTATCTTTCTTCCTTCGGTAAAATCTATAAAAAATCAACTAGTGCGCTCTTCAGTCATCTGAAAATTCTTTTAATGTTATTCCTTTTTGGTTGCGTGGCACTTGTGCCGGTGCAGAGGCCTGTGTGCTTAGGCACGGCTGAAAAAATACAGCAGCTGTTTTCTCGCTCTGATTCTCAGTGACTCACATTGACTTTGAATGTAGTCATGACTGTAGCACAAGTCTGTACAAAAGTATTTTAAGTGTTTTAAGTAGAATCATTCATATTTAATATTCTTGTTTGTTTTACAGCCTGCGAACTCCCATCAAATTAGAAGACCTTGTAAGTACACTTCGGAGGTAGTGCGCTTAATGTCTGTGATGCCTTCCCCCCCCCCCCCCTTCACGGAACCTTGTTGTGGAGTCGCTAATTGTACTTCAGGCTTGTTTCACTGTCGCACCCTCCGCGCTCATGCAGGAGCACTGAAGCAAGACGAATGCAGTCCTCCTCTGTACTCTCACGCAGCCAGCTGCTATTTTTCACACCACGAGTCACACAGTGCACCACTGCAGCGTGGGTGCTCATTGGTGCTCATGGGTGCTACACCACTGACATTATCTGTGCAACTCTGGCTGATGCACCCAACGCCTGTCTCCAGCAGAATGAGGCCAGTTTGTTCCGCCACTGCGGGCTCAACGGTCTTTGCTGCCAGATGGCATGGCTGGTTTACAGACCCAGGCCATAGGGCCTCACCCTGTGCTCAAGACAAGCACCTTGCTGACTGTGCCGCTCGGGAGCCCTTTTTGTATTTAATTTTGAATGGTTTTAAAGAGCTTTAATTTAAAGTCCATCATGGAGCACAGAACAACGGTCATATCAGGTTTCCTTCTTCCATCTATATTTTATAAACCTGATTGAAATGAGATGTCATACTAATATCCCCAAGTGCATATATGAAAACTGATCTATTTGAGAAGAAAAATGATTATCATTTAACCCCTCAGAGTCATCCTGAAATCATTGCTCTCAAAATATGACCTGTATGTTCTTTGTATAAACATTTTTATTGTTATAGACCAGTGTACACGTTATGACTTAATATTAAGTCTTTGAAAATTGTAGCATGAGGGTCCATGTGTCCCTAGTTTCACAGAGTGATGCTCTTTTGCCTATAGTTTTGCAGGGAGTGGTTCCACTGTCTATAGTTGTACAGAGTGAGGTTCCATTCCCTATAGATTTTCAAGGTGAAACTCCATCACTTATAGATTTATAGGGTGAGGATCCATTGCTTATAGGCTTACAGGGTGAAGCTCCATTGCTTATAGATTTAGCCAGTGAGGTTCCATTGCCCATAGACTTACACAGTGAGGATCCTTCAGGCCTACCTCTGTCTGACTTTGCTTTTTATCTTCACAGCTGAGGCTCGCTCCTCAACGGATGATGACTATGAATACATCTCCAACCCCCTCAAAGATGTGACCAGTTATTGCTCTCCAGGCAGTATGGGTGAGTGAATGTCTATGCTTGAGAGGTGCCTTTTGTAGTCCTGTGTCTAAAATGCAGCTATCAGCCGGTCAGCTGAAAGGAAAACCACTCTGAGGTGTGGCCAAGTGAAACCAGGCTTTAGCGGGTGCTCAGCTAAGGGCACGACCTTCACTTCAGCTCTGTGCTCTAGCTGTAGGCTCTTTCTGTTCCCTGCAGGGTTCAACTGTCGAATCAAGAAACCCAAAGGTCCCCGTGACCCCCCGGCAGAGTGGAGCCGAGCGGAGCGGTAACGTGCCAAACCGGGCCGTGAACGTGCTGCAAGCCCAGCCGGGGGGCAGGGGTGGGGGGGGGATTGCCGTTTTCGTCATGGCAACGACCGAGGGACTGGGTACAAAACCGCTTCTCAAACTGGAAGACCCAGCACGACATGCATCAGTGGGACGGGCCGGAGGAACTGTCTGCTGCGCAGGGTGTACACACACAGAACTGGAATAATGCAGCGAATGTGAGAGAATGTGTAGAGATGGAGGCCTGCGGTTTCTCCTCACGCTGCACAGCTGTGAGATCGCCGTCTTCACAGCCGTGCCATGCAACAGGAGAGCAGAGCGAAGATGCAGGCGTGACTGACGCCGCCCAGAAACATTTCATCTGAATTTATTATTAGCCTATAAACATGTGTGATTCTTCTGCATTTGTGTAATGGTATGTACATGAGGAAAGGTGTGGCTCTAAATTTGGAATTGTTTTATGTATAGTATAAGTGTAATTTATTGACAGTGGTCTTACTTACAATTAAAACAACTGCCATTAATGACCTGACAGGTTTCTCATCAATAAAACATTCCTATGATACGTATAGTTGTTTTGTTTTGAATGTGCATTTTATATGGACCAATAATTTGTACGTTAGTACCCAGTGGACAGAACAGCAGAAAAGGATAGCATGAAGAATACATGCTGTATAGCTTTGGGAGAGCTGATTTTCTTTCCTGGTGTAATTTTGTGAAACTGTTGTCAACCTCTGTATATTGGAGTCTGTTTCTGTATTCCAGGTTTGTTATCAAAGGCATTTTTTTAAAAGCTTTATCTGTCAGGTATGCACAGAGGAGTTCAGTAACTTCTGATTATGTCACTCACAAAGCACTTGTGGGTATGGCCACAGTATGCACAAATCACATTACATTACAGTATTAAACTACATATGGATGCATATATCACAACATTGATAGAAAACACTTTGGAAAATCAGCATAGTCTGTCACGGAAGTGAAATTTATACATCCACTCAGTGCAGGAACACATCTGATCCACCAGAGGGCGCTGTGGAAGTGTGATATCCCTGGCAGCCCTAGAGGATGTTACCAATCTAAATCAGGTGATTTGGTATCTTAGTGTTTGAGCTACTAGCTACTAGTGTTTGAGTTAAACCAGACCAAAATAAAGGTCTTTTCTTAAGTTCTGTTTTTCTTAAAACATGAATTGACCAAAAAATAATGCGCAGCAGCAGTGGAAAAGTGTACAGTGCTGTCCTGCACTGCTGAAGTGTTAAGCAGCAGAGTCTTCTCACGTGAAGCAGAGAGTTCTCATGTAAATACCCTGTCCTGAGCCCCTTCTGAATCTAAGCCTTTCTTTGAAATATGAGATACAAAATACTTTAAGCTTTTTTAGAGCGTTCACCCCGACTTTGCCTTCCCAGAAAAAACACGTAACTATCAGCTCCGGGGCTGGCGGCTTTGAAGGTGTGACCTCTGACCCCCCCACACGTGTGTGGCTATTGTGTTTCGGTCGCAGAAATCAATCGAAGGCCAAACGCCGTACGCTGCGCTGCGAACATCTGTTCATCCACCAGATGGCCGGCTGATGCCGTGTGTCGTGAGACAGGGCTGTAGCTACAGCTGCGTCGCCAATGTCGCGCTCGTACCGTCGGTGACTTACATCGATTCTCCTGCAAATATTGTGTAACACGCTGCCGCCAGTCACTTGAGAAGTCGACAGGAGGGTGTGTTCTGTGGAAGCAAGAGGGGAATAACTACTACTAATATTTCCTCAGTTTCTCACTAGTTTCTACAACCGTTACTGACACAACAAGGAACGGTTAATGTGCTCACCTCAAGACCAGCTCTCCCTTTGGAGTGCCTTCTTCTCACTTTGGAGTGCACATTTTTGAAGAGGTATTCATGATTATGAGCTCTGCTATGCTTGCTGAAGAATTGTGTTACTTTAAATACAAAAGTGTGTTTGGAAGGAAGTTCAGTGAGGTAAAAAGAAAGAATTTTGGCAACCAGAAGCCATATATTATAGCAGTTAGTGGGCAGGCCAGTTTTCATTTGGTCCTTGGCTTAAATTTTTTTTTGGATGTTTCTCTTTTCTGCTTTTTTTACATTTAAAATCTGAAAAGTCACGGTGATACTTCACACAGCGTGCACTGGAAAGGCATCCCTCTTCCTCTGTGGCCATGGCGACGCATCGCTGGGGGCCGCCGAGCGAGAGGTTGTCAGATGCAGGGGGGAAATAGGGGGAATAGGAGGGGGTGGCACTAATGACCAGTCCATTTTGGAGCTGGCAGTGCCTGTGGGATCTCAGGGTTTAGGCTCTGCTGGATGGCTAATCCCATTCAGCAGATGCTAATGTGAAATGAGAAGCTAATGACCTTCTGCTGTGGCTTTTCAACCCCCAGCCCCAGGGCGATGTGAAGGAGCCCCCTCACCCCGCTGCACCTACCGCCCCCTCTACACTACCCTATACTACCACACGCGCACACACACACACACACACACACACACACACACACACACACACACACAAATACACACACATACACACACACATGTATTCACATACACGAATACACACACGTAAAAACACACACAACTGCACACATGTACAACAGCTTGTACACATACAGTACAAACATGCAAAATGTGGTCACACACAAAAAATTGTTTGTGTTATCTGGAGGAAAGAGCAAATACACGTGCATTCATTCATGTACACACATCAACCTACAGGCACATATTCCTTCCTACACTCATACATGCATACACACAAACGCACTTAAACCCAAGCGGAAATTGTTTTCTAAACAAACTTATTTTTAAGAGCACCCCTTAAATATATACATATCTATGCTGTAAGTCACAGAAATGCTAAAATGCTCTTCTTTCTCCCTCTATTTTTGTGAGCAATGCATGTTTTTGCATATACAGCATTCAGTCGTTGACATTAAAATTGCTAAAAATGCAGCAAACCGTTGTATAAATGATTTTCCTGCATTGCAGATGCACTTGGTGGTAAAGGTTATCTGCAAAGGCAGAAAGCAAAGTCACACTATGGAAATAGACACAGAACAAAGCAAAAAAAAAAAGTCTATTTCAAAATAAAATACAGAGCGGTTCTGCAACAGCATGTGTGCTGAATAAGGCTGGAGGTACAATCCCTAAGCACCGCTCACCTGTGTGCACAGCAGTGCTGATGGTCACGGCCATACTGTTAAATTCTCCTTTCTTTCCAAGGAGCCCGCAGTGGCCCTGAGGTCACTGCCTGGGGGGGAGGGGGGGGCTGAGGGGGGGACTCAACCCCCTGGCACCCTGCCTCCCCAAGCTTTTCCCCCAGCGAAAATGGCGAAACACATTGAATTTACATTTAACTACACTAAACTCTGCTCTGTTTGGACTCTGTTTGGACACTTTCTCATCCAGCTTTCATGTACTGCTTTTCTCTTTATTCTGTCCAAAGTGTTAATACCCCAGTGTGTTAAAATACTGTTTCTGTCGTGACCGTAGGCGCCCAACTATTTTCCAGTTGCCCCTTGATTGTTTATGAAGGGGTCAGGGAATTATTTTCCCATTTTTCCCAGTGTGGCATTAATGTTTTTTGGGGGTTTATTATTATTCCCACTGGAATAAAACACACACTGTGAAGTAGTGTGTGCCGATGCGGCTGTAATTTGCGCTGTAAAAAAGAAAGATTAATTGCTTGATTGATTCGTTGCTGTATTATTGAGTGTGGGCGGAGAAAGAAAGGATAACACCGCAAATGAAGCCCCTTTAAAAAGCAGAGTATTGGAGCCGGCCAGGAATCCTCCACCACCAGATCCCTGTGTGTCCTTATTATTAATGGTGAGTATCAGGGCATGTGTAATTAACAGACTGTACTGTGTATGTGGTTACTGTTACAACCCAAGACCCAAGGGCAGAAAATACACAGGCCTAGACGGACTCTTGCTAGCCTGCACTCCGTTAGCCTAGGGGATTCCGTAGCCGCCCTACCTGAGCTTCGGTTGTAACCTAAGCTAATGTGTGCTTTAACGTGGACGTCAGTATGGGCGAATCTAATGTTGAAGGTGTAGCACTGAGGGGAAAAGGTGAGCTTACCTCCACCTGGGCAAACACTGGGCCCGCTCCTTGGTGTGACGCCAGAGTCGGCCACCCCTCACTCCTTGTTGTGGGTCGTTCAGGTTTTTTATTTATTTATTTATTTATTTATTTATTATTATTATTATTATTATTATTATTATTAAGGTCGGTTAGCCGAGAGTCCAATCACGGTGACACACGGGAAACAAAACAAACGGGTCAAACAACTGAGGAGTCCTTCACCCGAACTCCCGTCTCAGCTTCTCCTCGGGACTCCACCCCCTTTGCCCTTTGACACCACTACCCTCTTTATCCATTTCCTTCCAGGAGGCAAACTTCACCCTGCCCCCCAGTGCATGAGGTGTGATACTGGAAGTGTGGTGTCTAAGCTAAGGTGCATCCCTATCTGTAATAGTTACCCTGTGTGTAAATGTGCTTCACTGTCAGGATGCTTTGAGGATCACCTGTTGCTCAAGGCTGGTGTGAATGATGGAGACCAGAGGTACCAGGGTTTGAGATGAGCGTGTGTAATTTGAACTAAACCTCCTTCATCTGATTCCCCATCTGTTCTGGCCAGGACTCTCTCCCTGAGACATCCATTTCACAGAAAGACAAGGGCCAGGAGGGCAGAAGAAAGAACCTCTTTTGTTCAAGTTAGATTTCATAGATAGAAAACAACATCATCCTTGACTTAATCTGTTTCATCTTAACTGGCATGCATATACAGCTTTTTTTGCATGGTGCAGCATGTGTTTGTGTTTGGATTGTGAATTGTGTGTGTGTGTGTGTGTGTGTGTGTATGCATATCTGTTGTGGGGGGCTGAGAGTGAACTGTAGAAACGAGGCTGTGAGGTGTGGTATTTTGGCTTCAGATTAGAAAGCAGTGTTTTTTGAGGCAGTTTAGCTGTAGGGCCTGGGAGTAATGGCTAGGAGTGGAAGACTGTGATGACGGGCGAAGGGGAGGAGGTTTGGATGGATGACAATCGCTGTAAGACAGGGGGAGAGGCAGAGAGGCTGGTTTCAATTACAGAACTGGCTGGGACTATGGCCCAGTAGTTTGGCTGTAGTGGAAAAAGGCAAAAGTTTAATATTTGCAATGAAATTCAACTAAACAACTTGTTTCTCACGTAACGTAGCAGGGGGATTCTATCATTATTTAATCATTAAAGCAAATATTATCCAAGGCTACAGAAACCATAATGGATTTCTTTCTATACATATCTCCTGTGTAAATATTTTAATGAGTAAAATTGTAACATAGAGTAGCAATGCATCACATCTATGAAAAATGATAACATTTCTTTGTGGGAAGTGAGAAGTGTAATGAACAAAAAATCCATTAGCAGGATATGCTAAGATTAGGTTTCCTCCTGAACATAATGACTATTGTTTGTTGTGCTATTCCTTTGCATTGTCACAACACACAACAAAACTAACTGACGTTTGACTTGTGAGCGACTCTCTCTTTCTCCCTCTTTCCTTGTGTTTCTTTTTCCATGCTCACCCTAATACAGGGTTGATCGGTCTCATCTGGTCCCTGAAAAAAAAAAAAAAAAAACTCTCTGAGTTTATCACCTCATTTGTGAGTACCCCAAGGGTCTGCTTTGTGTCCCCTCCTGTTTTCCCTCTCTTGTATGTTTGCTTTTATAATCAGTGATAAATGCTTTGTGACTTTGCCAGGATATGGGTGTTTACTAAATGACTAATAGTTATAATGCTGATAGTAATGACAACAGATAAGGGTGTAGAGTGTAGGGAAATCAGGATATCAGTCCTTCGAGTTTAGCATGTGGATTTCCTCAGCAATGCTCTCTAGGGCTTTGGGTCAGGGCTGATATATTAACACTCACTGCTTCTATGATTGCCGCAAAGGATTCTGGGAAGTGCAGGCAGGTCCCGTGGTTAGAACAGTAAAGTTTCCCTTCCTCCGTCCCCAAAAAACACACCCATATGCCATACACTCCCTGTCTCTTCTCCATTCTCTCTCTCTCTCTCTCTGTCTCTGACCACAAAGTACAGCTCTTTCTGAAATAGCAAGTGTGGGGGATGGCGGAGGGGGGGGGCAGACAGGGAGGGGAGGGGGGAGAGGGGAGCCCTGCGTGGCAGTGGCTTTTTTGACACAGCTCAAAGTCTGGGTGTTGGCTGAAAGAGTGGAGAAGAGACCACAGGCACGCCTGGAGCAGGAACCCAAGTGGAAAGACCTCTGTTTGGGCAAACAGCAGCTGCCTGCTCTAAACTGCTGCACGCTCAGCTCATCCAGCCAACAGTGGAGGGCCCCACGGAAACCAGCTCGGGAGCGACGTGGAGGTCACTGTGCAGGCGAGTGTGCGGCACGTTCAAAGTCTGCTCCATAGGGCCACATTTCAACATGAACATAACATTTGTTTAGGTTCTGAAGCTTCATGTAGCCTCACCCAACCTCAGGTTTGGTTTTTTTCTCCCACCCTTTCCATGTCCTTCATCATTGTCATCAAAATTACTTACAGTTACTGCGTATAGAGAGAATTTTCATATTTTTGCCATGTTTTTTATTTACCTGTAAATAGGGGCCTCCTGTGTGGCTCAGACAGTGTAGCCACTTGTTCTTAGCGTGGGCCACCCCAAGCTGTATGCTGGTGTTTGAAACCAGCCATGTCACCTGTAGACAATGACCTGGAGTCCACAGCAGCAGTAGAAAGCTAATTCCTGGGATGGGATGGGTAGATGGAAAGCTCATCGATCTGCTCAGGTGTCTGTGAGGTAGTTAGAGAGCATCTGGGGATGGCCCTATTCTCTGCCTCCTGGTGCATTGTGGGACTTGTAGTCTGAGCAGTTCATTCGGTCTGCATGTGTATCAATGGATTGAACTGCTTGCCCTACACTTCCGTTCGGGTGCAGGGGTTGTCATGGTTTCCTGTTCAAGTGGTGGTCGCAAGCAGTTAGGTAGAGAAAAGTGGAGGAAAAAACACAGATCACAGAGATCACACTGTAGACACTGTGGTGTGCCTCATAGATCATTTTCTTTCTGAATGAAATTTAGGAAGCAGATTATTTAGAGTCAAAACATGTTCATGTACGTTCATGTCCTTCTTGTTATTCATAAATGTGGGCACAACATCCCAAACATAACCCGATTCATGGCAGATTCTCCAGTGTGAAGATGTTGCATGGATATTTTCTATAAGATTGTTTTCTCAAAATGACACAGACGTTTCCTGAGGGATTTAAGTGACATTCCCATCAGCCATTGTCTTTTTTGACCTTCAGCGAAAAAAAAAGGTTAAAGACAAATGGTCTTATGGGACCAGCCCTCTGCAGCACTTAGAGGACCAGCCTCATGGGGCTCTTATGGGCCATGCCTATTAAACCTTAAGTTTACCATGCGAACTCTCATAACAGTGGCAGAGCTCATAGATATATGAATTATATAAGCCTTGCCGATTCTAGGGGCCGTACCGAAGGCACTCACGAACCCCCCCCAACCCCATATGCTCTGCAAAGCATCAGCTCGCCGCATACTGTAGCCGAACAGCAAGGTGCCAAGTGGCACGAGAGTCTGCCAGCTGATTCGGGCGTCTCGAGGCGATGCCAGTCCCCATATCTCAATTACAAACACGGAAGCCTGGCTCCCTGTCGTCGGACAGCTGGGCTCCTCAACACTGTCAGGGGTGCAGCCAAAACAGCTCACTCCATCCCCCCCCCCCCCCCCCCCCCCCCCCGCAGATCTCTGAAGCGTCTCCGTGTAGCAGAGATGGACACGGACCCGCTTAATTCTGCACACGCAAAAGCTTCAGCTTCTCGCAGGAACGTGCTGTACGGGACGCCTTTGACGACAAAAGTGACAATGTCATTTTGCACGGATTGTCCAAATGAAAGGCGCCATTAAATCAGACATGATAGGGTTGCTTTTTGAGAGTTTTGCGCAGTCTGTTGGTGGGCACCACATGATACTGTAAAGCACTGTACATATGGAGAGGCAGAGCACGTCAAAAACACTTTGTATCAGATTCAATGTGCAATAATAACCAAATGCTGTGCAATGTAATGGACTACCACAATGTGGGTCAAAGTACTTATGTCTGTATCTTTAGTACTGGCTGCTTGGTTTGCCGTGAGTCACTTGCTCCCTTCCAAAAACAATGGTAAACAATGCTTATTTTCAGAAGACTGAAGCTCATGGAGAGGTCAGATGTGTCAGACATTCCCGCCCCCATTCTCTCTCCACCCAGTCGGGGGCGAGCTGGCGGGTCCGGGTCGAGCGCCGCACGGCGAACAGACCCCGTCCGTACCGCATGGCCGCATGGCAACAGGGTTGCCATGTTAAAGACACGGACGCGCAAACCGCGCCAAGCATTTGCCTAGCCCGACACCCGGGCCCTCTCCTGTCCAAACCCTTCTGCAGTGACAGCAGTTCAGTGGGAAGTGGCTGCATATCATTGTCACCAACCTATGACTCCGTGCCCAGAAGCTCATCATCTCCAACATGTTTTTTTTATTTTACATGGAGAAAACCAAACGGACGGGTCGTCAGTTGAAGGCATGTTGCAGATCTGAACCTGTGGACAGCATCCTGCGAACATATATGCCCTCCATTTAGAAGGATGCTAACTCCAAGCCGGTGAAAAAACTTTGCGGGGGTTTTTTTGCCATGGCCAAACGCCCATTGTTTCTCTAGCAGGCCGAATCTATCGCAAACGAAACTTAATGAGATTTATCGTAACAAATGCAACGGATCATGTATTTCCGAGTTTTACACGGGTTTGTTTCACATATTTTACATTTTCTGAATGTGTCAGAGATTTCATGAACATAATTACTCATTTTCACATGAATAAATACAAAATCCAGACACAAGTTGCTAGGTGACGAGGAAGTCTCAGCATGTGCGTTAATTCACAAGGGTACAAGAAAGCCCGTATAGAACAACATCGTAAATCATGTGCTAAAAGGATATTCCATCTCTGCTTTCAGCTGAAATGGGTCCTAAAAGCAGCTTCCCTGGTCAGCTGGTAAGATATGTGACGGAGAATTGTATGTACAAGAACAGAACATTAGTCCATTAGTTAACCACATGTGGCACAATTTTAAACAGTCACTTTTTGCTCTAATTCACTTTCACTTCATGCAGAGATGATTTCCTCCCTTTTAAGCATTGATTAATCATATTTTAATTTATTACCAACCTTATGGCAAAACCAGCCATGAAATCCAGCTACCCTATGGAAACTGTGTTTCTGTTATTCTTTCTTCTTCTTCTATTTTTTGGGTTTTAGTAACAAAATTCCCCCTCTCCGTTTTCAGTCTTTTTATGAATATGATACTGATTGAATATGAATATGATTTGATTAGATCATGATTTAAATCTGGCTTTATAATGAGTTTTAAACGGTAACTGTGCCATAAGCTGGGTTCTCTTGCTCAGCACAGGAAGCCAAACGAACAGGAGAAATTGAAGACAGAAAATCAGCACGGCATTTTGGGATTACTGAAATGGCCTTTCCCTATTAGAGTACTACACCTACTAGAACAGCATGAATGCTGCTCTTATTAGGGGGTGCAGCACAAATTATTGTTGCCTAGCAACCCTTTCAGTGAAATTTTATACATTTATTCTTTATACAATGAGGTCAAAGAAAAAAAATAACAATGAAGACCTTAAAACCCAATGTAGTTCAAAAGACTATACTAAAAGGCTGTTCAGTATCATATATGAGATGGGTTTAGAAGATACTCATTATTAGATAATATTTCTATGAACTGTTCCATATTTAACACAAGCTGCCATTTTATTTTTGTTTATTTGCACTAAACCAAACATTTATTTTTCTACTGTATGATTCAGAACTTTAATTAGATCGTACTGTGAGTTATAATGAGTGATATTATATCTACAAAAAGTCCATAATTATAGTATGGGCCTATTTAAATTTTTGTTTCGCTCAGATGGACAGCATTCTTGGTTTGTTGCAAACAAATGGTAAGTACTGTGTTTCTCATGACCTCATGGTTTAAAGATTTGTTTTGTCAAACGTTTGCTGTGATTTTGGGATGCCGGAAGATGACAAAGCAAACAGACAGATCGAAAGGCGAAAAAGGTCCAGTGATACCGAGTCGAGAGGCTTCACAGAGCCGAGCCAACAGCTCTGCTTTAACTAGAAGCTGCTTGAGTTACTTGGCTCCGCTAGTTGGGTTTGCTTCTTCCCCACCTCTTTCTCTGTGGTCTCTGGAAAAAGAAGGGGGTGCTTTTTCTGTGGTCAGGACCCTTCGAAAAAACACACATAACTTTGCAGACAGCTGCAGTGGCTTATAAGCGCCAGATGTGCGGATCATGGGAGTTTAGCGGCAGCGCGGAGGAACGTCCAGCCCAGCGAGAGGCCGCAGCCGCCAGCCGTCAGCAGAGAGAGAGCCGCATTGTCATGCATGCTGCAGGCCTTTTTACGGTGACTTGAGCAAATTAAAGAGGAATTAGCATCAATTTTCATGTGGATGCCTTCCCCAGTAAAACTGGGGTTGCGCTGAAAGTGTTGCCGTTTTTTTTTCTTCCTCCATACACTTTTATGACTGTTATTTTATATTCAATTGTGTTTTATGACGGTAAACTTTTGATAGTACTTTTGAAGTGAGATGTGTCTCACAGCAGGGAGAGTTGTGTGGGTTTACCCATAACAGCATCAGGGTTGTAGCACAATACAGGCTCCTGGCGATTTGAGTAATTGAGCCGAATTACACCAATAAGATCTAAGCTGGGACATTTCGGTAAAGAAACAACAGTTCTGTTTTTCAGTTTCTACATTTCCACATTTTGTGTGGGCATCATCACTACTGATGTACCAGTGCTGAGGTCTGACTGTTGTGCCATTGAAAGACTTATGTGTTAGAAAGTATTCAGCCCATTCAAATCAATTACATTCAATTGCACTTGCACTGTGTTGGTTCTGAAGTACATAAAAGTATGTAAGCATACAAATGATCAGAGATACATATACATATATGAACTTCAAATTGATCCAAGGTTATCTGTATCTAGAGAAAACAAAAGAGGAAATGGTTGCCAGGAATAGTCTTAATTCCTGAAGCAAATATTTAGTTGGCAGCTTTATAAGGAGTGGCAACATCGTGTGTGCTTGCTTAATATGTCAGAAAAAAAGTCAGCCTTGCAACATTACAATTCACTGCACCATTTCTATTTACACTGGCTGAAAAACCAATTAAGCAACGACAACTCTGCACCCCTCTATATACTCTGTTGTGTACCGTGTGGTCCCCCCATCTATATACCCGTCCATAGGGGTGGCCCAGGATGTGTATTCCTGCTGACTTTTTAGAATATCAACCGTAAAAGATGGTAGGAACAGGGTTAGATAATCTGAATAACCTCCCCACCTCTTCTCATCTCACCCGCAACTCATTACCAGCGGGATAGGCTAAAACAGCTTATCGCGTGTTTCCCGGGAAAGATACGTCTCTGCCGGCGCTCCGTTATAAATATGTCGGGATTGTGTTTTTCCGGTTCAAGGAGCACCTATCTGTGACATTAATATGTATGAACGTATTCCTAGAAGGAAAACGGAGGCGGAAAGACACATGTGCCCAGGCTACCAGAACCTTGTTTCTATTGGTCAGGAACCTTTGCCTCAGCCACTGTGAGAAGAAACGATGCAATGGAGGGGAAAGAGAATGAAACCGTTCAACACAATCTGTAAAATATGTGTAGCATGTCTTTAAGGTGCACTAGGACTATCATGCTGAAATGTTGTATCGACTAAAATCAACTTTTCTGGCAGACCGTCCCTGTTTTTGGGTGCAGTGGCCTTAGGGGTAACAGGAAGATTTGTCAGACGCATTACACATGGGAGGGGAAATGCAATGCTTTGGGTATTGTGACCATTTAAGCACATCCATTATGCAAGCATATGATATGAATTCTATCCACTGCACAAGATAAATATCCATACAAAACAAGATGCATGTGAAAATTACTGCCATGTATATCAATAACTCACATTATTTTGTTGTGGGCTATCTGTTATTGATTTGCAGACTTCTGGTTTAGAAATCATTCCAGTCGCTCATCAAGAGTAAGGCTCCTGGTAAGCGATAATTGGCATGCAAATGGTTCTTGTGTGAGAAATTGAATTGTCTTCCTTGGCTTCCAGTCTGCGTTGTTGAATAATGCAAGGAGGAGCAGCGGGCTGAGCCATCGGTTGTGAGTTCACATCCCCAGGGTGATTCTTTTACTGAATCTGCGGACAAAGCACTCATTCGCTCCACTAAAACCCCACCTGTATAAATGTGTAACAGGTATGGTGCATGAGGGATACGTGTATCCGCATTAATGACATGACCACAAGTCTGCTGAGGAGCAAAAACACTGTGCTTTCGTTAGTTAAAATATGAACCGTGGTAATAAAGAAAAGATGATTAAGACACTTCAGGGTGACAACAAAAAGACAGGGTTGGAAAAGGTCATATTCAGTCGTCAAAAGCATGAAGAGCCAGTGAAATAGGCAGCTTCGGCCCCAGAGATAAATTAGAGGTTGAGAGAAGTGCCATACTGCTTAAAGAGGTGTGTCTTCGGGAGATAGGCAGAAGTAATAAAAGATGGCATAGTTTATTCCACCCTGGGGAGCCGGGGAGGAGGAATATTAAATTTTAGAAATGAATGAATGAAAAGATCACAGAGCTTTTTGTAAGGGAAAAGTATAATATTTCAGGGACAAGAGGGGGTGGTAGGAATTAGGAAATGAAAATAGAATTTAGGTACAGCTGGAAGCAGGCTCGTTAACAACAACAGCAAAAAAGATAACCTGATTCAGAATGAAAGTACAGCGTGACACAGAGACAGGTATACAAGTGAGCAGTGGAACAGCATGAGGCAGAAGTATGTAGGAAAGATGTCAACTCTAACAAACATAATTGAGAAATAATTGATGAATATGTGGAGGTCAAG
Organism: Megalops cyprinoides; assembly: GCF_013368585.1. Lineage (NCBI taxonomy): Eukaryota > Metazoa > Chordata > Actinopteri > Elopiformes > Megalopidae > Megalops > Megalops cyprinoides. Next base: position 9,434,831 of record NC_050589.1, read on the forward strand.
GAGTTCTGTGGAACACATACCGAGAGAGGGAAAATGATCTGCAAATGTCTCATCAGAAAAAAAGTGACAAAAGGGAGTGACATAAGGAACATATTGAAAGAAGCACGGGGAAATATTTTTCGGAGAAACCTCAGAATTTTAGCAGGGGGAGAAGAGGAATGGTTGATGGACGTTGGGACATTGGGAAGTAAATAAAAAAGACAAGAAGGAGCAGGATGTGGAAACAGGTGATATTAGGAGATTTGAATACGATGGGTCGCAAGCCACTGTAGGAATGCATCTTGGAGTGAATATTTGATGGACAAGTAAGAGCAATCCTCTATTCTGATATTAATGGCACGTCTTAAAGTATAGTTTAAGATTTTAATAAATCTGCATTTATTGGTTATTTCTTTATTCTTCTACTCAGTGTGGTTTGGCAATATGTTGCCAAGATTAACAACACCAATCCATTTGCAAGGGCATACAGACAAACTCATTAACTTGACCACTTCCCCCTTGCAGCCACTGGGAGGCAACAGAGGCTGGCAAGGGGGGAGGGGGGGGGGTACAGAGATCCCTCTACACCATGCTCAACATTCAGTGGTCTGCTGTGTTAAAGCAACTTAAATACCATGTATTCTTATCAACCATATTTTAAAAACAATCCACCCCTTAAAACATTTTAACAGACTGTCTCACAAAACCGTTTTTGAGAGTGTTAATTTTGGAATGTAGAGCACAATATGGCATGGAAGATGGTGATGATCACGACTGTTCTGGCCTATCAGTTACGCGGTTGTAAGAAGGGCATGATCTGGATTCTGTAACCATTCGTCAGCTGCTTAATCTCAAACATTTGCTGCACCCGGCAGAATGGGTGCTCGGTGCGTGCTGTAAATCTGTCCTTGATGAGCGCAGTTTCGTGTTTAAAAAAAAAAAAAAAAAAAAACGCAATCTCAATAAACAAACCGTCGGGCGATATGCCTCTGCGGTGGGGACACGCCTTCGACATGCCCTCCACAGGAAGCATGACGTGGGGCGCCGCCCGGGAGCAGAGAGGCCAGGGCGGAACACGGGCGAGGGCTCCATTTTCAAAAGAACCCGCAAGCACTCTTTTCATCTGCCATGGAGGTTCACTCCCCCACTCTCCTCTCCCTCTCCCTCCCGGTCCTCCAGACTTCGGGTTGGGAGAGCAACGCCATCCTCTGAGCGCAAGATGTGGTCGGGGAACCGAGGCGGGGGGGGGGGGGGGCTTAGGGGGGAAAGGCCATCTTCCTCAAGTGGCTTCAATTAGGGAGGCGCACAATTACAGAGGGCGCGCTCGACGGACGAACGGGGCCAAGCTTGAATTGTGCCGGATTACAGGGAGCCACGACAGCCCCAGCATATGCGTCCCCTCCCCACCTCCGCGCCACGGTTTATTTTAGGAAGTCTACCCCCGGTTTTGTGTTTAGACGGCTCTGCTGCAATCCCAGCCCCAACACCCTCCAGTGGCTCCACTGCCATCTTGCCAAATGTTCAAAGCCCGTAATCATAAGCATGCATGCTCTGTCCGTACAGAGCTTTTTGAGCACGCAGGCTGTTCCGCAAAACAAATCGAAAATCATCCATAACCAGGTCGACCGGAACCTGCGCCTGCAGTTCAGGCCGCTGTGAGGGGCTCAGTGACTTCATACTTTACATTTATTTTTTTAAGATCACTACCAACATTATTAGCTAAGCCCACTACTAGTTAATGATGATGCTTATATTACCTCAGCTGGATATGTGCATGTTCACTGCAGACGGGGGAATTGCAAGTGTCATTTTTTCCAAACAGGCAATTATTGGCGACACGATTTGAATAAGTGGATTGCTTTGCTGCTTGCGAGTGGATTGCATCAAACTTTATTACCGCTGAATGACAGAGGGCTCCCTTAATATGTCCTGACTCCAGCAAATAAGACAGGGCCCTTTTGGATGAATAATATTTTCATTGCATTTAATTTGGTTTATATTTTGTCCACAGACGCCAAGTTCACATATTTATAGGCTGAGAGGGAACGTGGGAGGGAGAGAGGGATCTATACTTATGGCACTTATGTTTAATGCATGATCTTATTTCCTGTTTTAAAAATGTAGGTAAACTCCACCTTATACAGTCATTTTGCAAGCTTTGTACAGTTTCATTCCAGTTTGAATATGCTCTCTCTCTCTCTCTCTCTCTCTCTCTCTCTCTCTGTCTCTTGCTCTCTCTCGCTTTCTTCCTGTGTGTGCGCACTGGAATGTCATAATTAAAAGGTTTGTAATCCTTGCATTGAATCTGAAATTGAAACCCCATTATTTTGCCCTTATTTGGACAGCAGGATATGACTCATAAAAAACTCCCCTTTGGAAAAGCAAGACCTTCTTTAAAAAGCATAGGAAAAAGTACGGATCAGATAAGAAAGTGTCCATGTGCCGATTAAATGTGAAACTGTCACCTTAGGATGATTTACATGATTCTTTTATCTCCTTATGTACGTTTCTCCAAATAGTTTTCAAAGCAAACCCAATCAATAGATTAGACTTGCCAGAAGTGGTAACAAGCCACTCACAGCCTTGCTTCCTGTCCTGACATTGTTGGATTAAAAGAGTTTTCTCAAACGTTTTGTGACAGCCACCAGGAGCACTGTGTTTGCTTATTTTAGAATATTTTATATAGCAGAGTTTCTTTGCAGTGGTTACAGGGGAGCATGGAAGAAAGGAAAATCGAAAAGAGAGTGAACTGTCTCATCAGGAAGCAAACGGCCTGGTGCTGGTTTATTACCCAAAAGGTAACAACACAGCTATCTAGTAGCACCGGGGGAGGGGCACATAAAAATCTCCATCAAATTTGTACATAAACTCATATCATATTTACATTGAATGAGCATAGTGCCTTCTGCTGGTAATGCTGCCGATAACCGAAGCCCTTTCAACTTCAGCTAATGCAGAAATCTCAGCTATGGCTCAGCCCGAGCTCTTCATTTACCTTGCCAGCGGCATTAATCAGGTGTCCTGGAGAGGTTCTGTCCCTGCTCATTACCCTCTCTCTGTTGGAGTATCCCAATGCTACACTTCATTCTCTCTACACCTGCTCTCTGGGTCCGCTCATTGATTTCCATGGCTTCCCCAATCACTTCTTTGCAAACGAGCCAGTTATTTTTGTCCCTTTTTCTTTCCTTTCCCATTTCATTCCTAACTTCTATTTCTGATTTAGACATATCTGTGGAATGTATCCCATGTGCCTACCTATCATTGCCACTCCAGGTCTGACTTCTTATATTTTTGAATCCCTCTTTTTCTGGGCATCACCCCCTCTCTGGAGTCCATCACTCTTTCCCCTTCAGCCAAACAAACCTGGGGGTTATTCCAAACTGCTTTGTGCCTTTCCCTAAACGAATGTCTTCTTTGGCCCACCCTTGCTGTTCATGTTCATGTAAGGGAGCCAAAATTCATTCCTCTTCACCTCCTCATATTCCACCCCCACCCGCCCCAACCCCCCCAACCCCACTTTGCCTCACTTGCTGTCCCTTTTGTACCTCAAGTCCTCTTTAAAAATCGAGTTCTTTCTCTCCGATTTGTCTTCTCTCCCGCCTGTACCTCTCCACTGCTCTGTGCACTTCATTGACTCACTGATGTTGTGTTTATTCCCTTCAAAAACCCCCATTCTTGCTTACTGCTATGTTAACCTGCCTCTATTTATTTTCAGTGTATCATTTTTCCTACACTCCCTCCAATCTTCAGCGGGCACATGATTATCCTTTTGTTTTGACATTTCTGACTGTAGGTCTCTCTCTCTCTCTGTCTCTATGCTCCGGTACCCCAGTGGTAAAATGAACTGCCCACCCACCAACCTGAACTAAACTGAGCACTCTCTCATTATTCTGCCTATACCTTTCACTGTCTAAAGATCCACCTCTTTAAAGAAAATGTCTGCATCTCTCCTTCTGTTTTTTTGTGCCCCAGATGCCTTTAACTGATATAAATTAGATATGCAATATGTGTGGCTCTGATAACCCAACCCTCCTTTATTTATTGTGATACTTTCATATCCTAAGGTCTGGTTACGAAGTTGTTCATTGTGTTTCCCTTTTAGCAGAATATAGTGGTAGTAGTAGCAGAAGGAGCAGATATACTGAGAGTACATTACTGACATAATGTGAAATATTGCAAGAAACCATAAGATGGTAGTGCAATTCAGCAAAAGATAATGACCACACATAGAGTATTCCTGCCTCCTGCACAAGGAGGAAGAAATTTTCAGTTATGTCCTTGTCGCATGTGCATTGTGCACTTGCAGAGCTCAGCAAAGGCTCCCCTCTTGCTCATTCTTTACCCATTAATTAATTGCAACTTAATTTAATTGTTGCCATCTGTAGGATTTCCTTGTGTCACCACTATAAATGAAACACTTTTCCTGCAGACCACTGAGTAAGACTGGCGGACTTTGATTGATTGTGCAATCGATTGATCAGCTGGACAAACTGATTAAGCACTCCTGCTACTGGGACTGTGAGAAGGCATTCCTTTAGAAGAAATACTCAATGATTCAAGCAACTAAAGAAGTGGAGGAAGAAAAAGGCTGAATTAATTTAGCTGATTACAATTTCCTGTATTTTTGAGTTACTGTCGTTTATTGGAATAAATAGCCTAGGCAATCTGTAAAAGGATGAACAGTAATGTATAGTGGTGAGATGGTTCAAGAAAAATAAGAATTGTTGGATGAGAAAACTATCCAATATTTCAGTGAGGTAGATTTTCATTTTATTATTCATAGTATAATAATGTTCACTTAACAATTGGATAAACTTGTGAATTCACACATTAAATCTGGTGTACATTATTCTGAACAATTATATTGCTGTTGAAAAATTAAACTCACTGATATATGAGGCTAGGTAATTCATATTAAATCATAAACAGTGTTGAGCTACACACAGATTAAATTTTATATGTTACCCTTGTGATTTTTTATTCAAAGTTATAAAAATACATACAAGTTAATTTTCCAATCCTGTCTGTACCATGTCAGAGATGGTACTGTGAGATTCCAAGATCAGAGAGGAAGGTATCACACGTCTCACCTGGGATTATGAAAATGTTTACAGCAAGTACTTGTCAGTGAATTGGTGGCTTAAAAATATCTAGACGTCTTTTTGAAGAGACCGATTAGCTGTCAATCAGGATTACAGTACTGAGCACAATAAACGCTTTTCAATGGTGTCCCTTCACATTGAAAAGCAAGGGAGATACGCATCTTGTTATCAACACGTCTTTGACTATATTCTCTGCTTCTCCTGCAGAACACTACTTATGACCACTGTAGCTTCATAATGTAATTCTTTTTGATAGGGTTGCTCTTCTGATCTCCTTCCTAATGATACTAATGATATTAATATTGAGAAAATGTCTTCATTCTTGCACACACAAGTCACATTGGCCGTGTGTGTGACGCATATACACTTTTTACTCATACATATCAGTCCCAAATAGTGAACATTGTTTTGACCTTTGCGGGCCATAGTGTACATGGCATAGTGTTACTTGCTCCAGCACATGGCAGCTTAGAATGTCTGCAATGCTGTAAAACAATATTACAAATGCCACACAAATATATTTCACTTGAGCAGTCTGAATGTTTGGAGATCCATGTAAAATATGTGCTGGCAAGGTCATGTGTGAGTGTGAGTGTGAGTGTGTGTGTGTGTGTGTGTGTGTGTGTGTGTGTGTGTGTGTGTGTGTGTCTTTTAGTATACTAAACATCCCAACATCTAATGGACATCCCCAAAAATGTAACATGTATGTATGTAACATTTCTGTCATTGAACCATATGTATCATGTCCAGATAACTTATTTCTTAAAATCCAGTTATACAAATAGGAAAGAGTTGAGATGCACATCAGCAACAATGCTTTTTCACCTTGGACATCTGACCATGGGGTCAAAATTTACTTTTTATGACAACATACAATTCAGTCAAAGACTTAATGTGAGTCAACCAGTCACCTTGCATGAATGAGGTGGGACACTAGGTAAGTTGTTTGGATTCAGCTGCAATTGCAATGGCTTGATCAGACGTTTTGTCTTACCCCAACCTATCACTCTATGGGCTAAACATTTTCCAGAAGTCATTACAGATCCAGATCCACACTGAGGCTTTCAGAGTTGTTATTTTTGCAGGACTGATTCATCAACACCAAAATGATCATGAACATTCCTTACAGAAATAGTTCCGTGGTTCATCTTTTAAAAATAGTCCCTGCAACAGTCATGAGCAATATAAAAAATGAATAAATGATGTTTTTCTGTTCCGTTATTGTATCTTACTAGTCTACTCCGTTACTGTCATGTGCTTTCGGTAAACATTGACAATGCGTTGTAACGAAGAGTACCACATAAATCACTTTGGAACAACGCTCCCATAAATGACTTAGAGTGAAAGGCATTCAGTATTCCAATAAAATTATTAAGGGACGCTTATTATTTTACTTAGGCTATTTATTTAGTTTGTTTCGTCGTATGAAAACGGACGCCAGTTAGCCGACGCTTGCAGTGGCATCATACTACGGCACCAGCGCTTTTCAGCGTTACAAATGGTACTGACTTGGAACGATTATGAAGCATCGGGTACACCTTTTACAGAGCGGGCGGTCTAACAAAAATGGGCAGCGAGCTGGCTTGCATACGATTCAGAGCAGGCAGTGCTTTAGTCCAGTCACAAGCACGGGTGTAGATGCAGCCAGATTTGTATTTTGCCACTCAAAACGTTCTTCCGACCGATTTAACACGCGAGTGCGCGCTCACGCACACACGTTTTTGCTACATGTCTTTTAGCTTTACATATTCAGGCACGCAGAATGAGGAGTTGGATAAACGCGCTGCGAGCGTGACAAAGAGAAAAATTCCGACACTATATTTCGCGTTAATCAGTTAGCTGTCGGGTTAAAAGAAACACCCTCACTACAATTATCAACCTTGTAGGCTTTAAAATTGAAATCTCTGCTTTCTGGCCATCACCGTCCGCCTTGAGAAATCCAACCTTTTTCTCCAACATCTGGGGTTGGTCGAAAAATACTTGATTAATGACGGGACAATACCATTTACAAAAAATGGGGTTTTCGCGGACACGTGCAACATAATGTTATGTACTGTGTTTACTTGTATGAATTTATTCCGGGGTTTTGTCATTTTAAATGTATTCTAAAACACTTTTTTAGACATGGATTGTGATTCCTCTAAAATACATGGATGTGATGTCATTTCGGTGTCGTGTAAAACCCCTTCGTTAATAGTGGTACTTTCCGTATTTAAAGGGGTAGTTACTCCCCGAGTCTCGCTCCTGAAGAAAGCAAGACTGTTTCTTAAGGGTTTGGCAACCACAATGCAATTGCAGCGGTGAGCGCCTTGTGGGCTTCTTTCGAGGATTGTAAGAGTCGTCGCAAAACAGAAACAGTGACCGTAATCAAACAGCCGAAACAGACTCGTGCGTGGATGTGGATGCAACTGTTGCACCTTACGTACAGGTAGGGTTCTGAGCTTTGATTCGACCGTGTTCTAAAAACAATGCTGGGTTGTAGCAATTGATTCCCGGGGTTACAGATAAGTAGCCAGCTAGCTAGCTACTGAGTAGCCAGTGTGTAACCGTTACCAGCAGTAGCTAGCTTTTTCTCACCGTAGCGTTGCCAATATGTGCACCGCTCTCGGGAAGGGTGCACTTGAGCGTATGGCTCGCGCTAAATTGTTAGCTGGCTAGCGAGCTAGTTGGCTGGGTTTGCGCGTAAGCTGGTTGAATTGGGAATTCGTAGCGCTCTATTAAGAACAAAGGGGGCGTTAAAAACAGTATTGGTCTGATAGTGAAACAGGTATCTTTAGTATAAATGCATTCAAGTAAACAACACGCGGAACCGTGCCTTTTTCAAGTCACTATACATTCAGAGATGGACCCAAATAATTATATTGGCTACCAGGCTGGACTGACTTGGCTAGCTAGCGAGCTGTGCACGGTTTGTGTGCATCGCTTAACGGCGATCCTGGAATGGCTAGCTGGATATATCAACGGAGACCTCACCACCCTCTGCATTGTTTCTACATTATGTTTAGACATCTGACACATTTGTAACAGTGCCCTAGCTACTGTGAAATGCTGTCACATGACGGTAAACACATTAAGTTTGAAATAAACCACACACGATCCACCCCTTTTAAACATCGGTATATTGGTAACATGCATTAAGGGAAACGTTTTTAATGGTTCTTGGGGTTTTTTTTCTTCATAAGAAACAGTGATAGGCTTCAATTGACGTGCAGCTTATATTTCAAGCAAACCTCACGAAGGCGAGACTTCTCGGTTGTAGTGATTTTTTTTTTCGTGGGTTTCCCCGTCCATGAAAAAGAAACCTGAGAACTTCACGGAAAGACAAGTCTATCGGACGCTAACGCAAACGCAAAAACGGTAAACGCTTTTACAGGTAAAGACAGACGCTGGCGTTAGCAGACAACAGTAGGCGAAGCGACGCGCAAGGTCCGGAGAGGCTGTTTGTGAGAGCCATAGGTTAATGGGAGTTTGCAATTAACACAGGGCTGACACATGGGCATTACGCCGCTCTGCTAGTTTTCTGCCCCACAAACATCTGCACAAGCAAGTGATACCCCCGTCTAGCTGCTGTCTGGTTGTTTTTACATACACAAACATTGCGCTACACGGACCGGGCGGTCAGTATGAATGCGATGTCAGATCTGCATGGTTTGTTTGATTCGGTATCTGTTCTATGTAAAGTTATATTGATTTATCTGTATTATATGCATATGTGCTCGAGCTACTAGCTATCGTACTAACCTATTTAATGTTTTTGTTCGGTCTGGAACCGGTCAATGCAAAGCGAATGATTTAGCTGACATATATCGTTGAGGTAACTGGGCTCGAACGCAGCGATAGCCAACAGAAATTGCGTTCGGTGGCTTCATTTTTTCCTAAACTTATTTCCAAAGGTTATGTGAAAGGATATTAAATTAATTTAAATTACACAAAGCAGACGGCACCAGATCGGCCTGACATAGCCTCTGAAAGTAGGGATCTATGCAATTGTTTTGGTGTACCCCCTTTGAAATGGTTAGGTGAACTTGTAGCATGTACACCCACAAAAACATGTTGAAAAATGGGAATTATTTGCAATGTAAGAATCATTCATCGGGTAAAATCTAGACATTTTATTTCCCAAGTTTCCTGAGATATGTGCTACACATGTTTCAAAACCAATGCACGTTGTAGGCTCGTAAGCAGCCTGTTCGACAATTGGGCACGGCGAACTGAAACGTTTCTTTTCCCTATCATCAATTCTGTAATTTTTCCACGGGATTTCTGTTCATGGACTGAGCAGCTGTTTAATCTGAATTATGGATTGATGATGCCTGTTACAGGAGCCGAATCGAATGAACCGCTGTGCAGCCTATTTACGCTTCTTTTGCCCGTTTCGTTAACAGTGCAGCGAAAGCAATTTGATTTCGCTGTGATGTTTTCCCATCTGTTTCCGCGCGAGGCCGACTTATTAAGACGTCGTTTCCTATAGCAGAGAGAATAAAATTGATTTTTAAATACTCCTGCTGTAGGCATGGGAGTTGCATGGTTTGACAGCAGCGAGGCGTTGTATTTCACAATACAGTAAGTTGAAGTATGCTTGAAGTACAGACTAAAATTTATATGAGAATAGCAAACCAAAGATACGGGGAATAAGTTGCGCACACATTCACGTGCGCCCCCTCTCAAAGGATTCTTTGTTCAAAGCAAAGGACTTGGTAAAATTAATAAATGAAACGGTTAATTTTGATTGGAGCTTAACTGATTTGACGAGAGCTAATATTACATTTAAAAATCTTTACTAGGCTATTGCTTATCATCTTGTGTTTTTGCATTTATGAAAACAAGACAACAGCAAGCTTTTGAAAATTGAGGTGTGGCAGTCAACAGTGCAGACCATTTGAGACTAGAAAGGTCAGTATGACTACACACATACACATTTTAGTAGTGCTGCAGATTGAAGGAAATATGTTAGCAAAGCCTTTTGCTTCGTTTGATCTTTCGTAGCCTTGTCTGTGTTTGTGTGCTAACTTAGTATTTTGAGAGTGGCAAGAGTGGCAGTGGTTTTAAATATTCATCATAGTGGAATGGCACCTTTCAATGCTCCTCAGCTGTGTCTGAAACATTGAAATCGTAGAATGCTGACAAGGAGTGAATTTTCTTTATATAATGATAACAATGGTGATGTGTATGACAAAGATCTTCTTTATATCTATGAACTCGAAACCTGGGAAAGAATTTGTGCTGTGTGGCTGAAATGCATCTTTGCAGTATCCGTAGAAAAACAATCAGGACATTAACTGTAACGGTCTTTCGTAAAACCTGCAACGCAGTTGAAGGATTTACAAAATAGTCCTGTATGAACTGATAGGCGGGTGTGTTGTTTATCTGAACACTCACTTCCTCAAGCCCTCATATCTTACTTAACACTTAGGAAGTCTTTGATCATGGTTATCTATGGAAGTCTGACCATGTTAACAGGTGGCAGTGCAAGAAACAATGGGAAATTTTACTTCAGTGCCATCAGGTTTATCAAAACAAAAGGAAGCATTACAGATTGCGCCAAGGAAATGTCCCTGTTTTTATTACTGAAATAAAATGGGATTATTGTGCAAATTTGACCATTCTTAGCCCTACCTTGAATTTCTAATTGAACATTAAGGTTTAAACTGCTGTCCTACTGATTTGGTTTTACAGTGTCTGAAATATATATTCAGCATTTTTGATAAGCAGTGCTAGTTTTAGGAAGGAAGAATGTACTCCGGACTTTTTAAAGTTTTCACAATAACAGGGAGCATCATATCCATTTTCCACTGCTGAGCTGGGACCAAGTTAGTTTGCTTAGTTTGAAGTTCTGGTTGGTTTTCCATGGTCTTTGTTTTTGTCATGCTGGTCCATATCCGTTTTACTGTGGTTGCTGGTGCTGGCCATCTAAGCTAAATGTGGCAAGAGTCGGCGAGCTGCGTAGCTGTGTTTTTTCAGTTGGCATCCAGGCTAAACAAGGAGACAAATAGGGAGGGAGAGAGAGGCATGCTGCCATCCCTGACCGCAAACAGCCGATCGGAGCCGCATGGGGGTAATGTTCTGGGGGATAACCTGAGCCTTGTACTGCTGGTGAAGTCCAGGCAATCATCTCCACCTGGTTAGATGGCACCATTTTGTGTGGTGTCCTGCTATACCTCTGGGCGTGGATAATGCAAAGGAAAAGGCAGTTTAGCTGAACGGGGTTAGCCAGCCGTAGCTCCAGCTTGTGCTAGCTGGGTCCCTGCTCCACAGAAAAGGGGTACTAGATTAATGCAAATACAATGACAAATATTGTTTGTGTATTTTTTAAATTCATTTTAGTGTTTTTTTCTGTGTCCTTGTGTGCACAGCTTAATATTACAGCCTTCAGAAAGATCCATGGCATTTGTTTTGATTGATCTTCATTTTTAGACACCACAAAAAATATTTGCCTTGGAGACCTATAGGCATATTGTGCAAATAATTTACAGTCTGTGAACCGTTTTTGAACACACTTCCTCAAAATGTTTTGAGAAAGCAAGTTTGGAGTTTGACCTCAGTGTGCCCCCACTATTTCTTTTCCCCGAAGTGTTACAGATTACTTTCGCTTGGGTAACAACCATTATAGTACAGACAGTATTTTTATATTCATATAATGTATCCATTCGATATGTTTGCAGTAACCTTTTAACTTATAAGTCTGAGCTGAATTCTGATTTGTTGCAGAGCTGGACAGCATTAGTTAATGTCTTGTTTTGGTTTGATAAGCAGCATGATAGCATCTTATACTGGAAGTTCACGATCCCCAAATGATGGTTTTTTGGCACTTGTTGATTGTATCATGTGAGCTGTTTTTGGATCCGGTTCTGGTCTCTGGTTGAGGTGAACCTGATGCACTTTCTTCCAAAAACAAGGCTGTGTGATGTGCCATCCCCTTTTAATTACTCAACTTCTCAGGATCTGTGGTGGACTAAATGTCATGGCTCTTTAGCGTGACCTAATGGTTGAATCTCTTTGTACTGATGATAAGGATGTAAATAATGAATAGTTAAGCTTAGGCAAGTGTTTGTTGGACCCATTTCAGATGTTAGCGAGTATTCTGTTACTCCAACAATAAGCGTTAAGTTCACTACTTCGAACATAATTCATTCATAAAACAAAACCCGCCCCATCTTGTCTTTGCAAATGTAGTGAGTTTATTTTACTAACAACAGGACTATGAAATTAAATTTTGTAGCTTTGTGGATTACCCAGAAGAATGTAAATGTGTAACAGAACAGAAAATTTGCTTTATTGCTTGATTAGTGTCTTCCTCCTTCATGATGGCTGAAGGTTTCTATTCTGAATTATATTGAGACTGATACAGTAAGGTTGGGTAGAAGGTATTATGTGCGAGATCAATGAGAACTGCTACAGAAATAAAACCAGGTTTTACAATCACATAGCCAGAAGATGGAGGTGTGGAGGACACTGTTTACAGTGATTAAATGTATTTTTTTTTTAAGCCCAACCCTTTACAGTGGAAGGCATGTAACAAAATCAAACCGTGCCGACAGAAATTAACTACGGCAGCTTAGGAGGGTCAAAACAGGGAACTGTGCATAAATGTGATTAAATAAATTAGGGCATTATTCATTATTTGATTTTTAAAATGAATTACACAAGTTAACTCCTTGAGATTGACAGCACTACCGTACAGTAAGTCCAAGCTAGAAGAGTGACAATGTCTGATTACTGGTCATCTCTCAGCAGTGCCTTCCACCAGCATTTGGTGTTGCGCTTCCTTATGGTCTTCTCAGTGGGCCACCCGCGTAGCTCTCTCAGATAGAAGGGCTTGCTGTTATCCTAATGAGATCTTTTGTTTGGCCTGGCCTGGGCTAGTGGATTTTTCTTTTCTTACAAAAGGTATGACAGGAAGGGTTTAATGGACGCACCCCGCAGATGCTGGTTCGTATGATAAGGGCCAAAGCACGGACAGTGTGTGTGAGCTGGCCAGCGCTAGGGCAGTCGATTTCACATGCATTAGGCTGTTCTGGGGGGGGGGAGTGTCACCACTGTGATATTTGATGCATTACCAGAGAAGTTAACCATCAAGGGTCAGGAATGTTGGTCAGGGTGGAAAGGAGGGTTGTAAACAGAGGACGTCTGACCCCTGACCCCTGAATCTTACAGGATACGAAACAAGACTAAAACGGCACAAAGAGGAAACAATCAGGTGACCAAAGTTCCCCCTTTTGCGAGGGAAGGAACTCTTCATTACAGAGAGCCTGTCAGCTGACGACTTGACATCCCCAGGGCTCATTTTAGCAGTGGTCATTGCTGTCCTACAGAGCTGTGGGCTCTCCACAGCACATCAGTGTTTCAGATGCTGAAGCTGTAGTAAGAAAGCATTAACTGGATTTTAGCCAGGTAACCACCCCGTTCTTTTCTAATAGCACCATGGGATATTTAAATTAATTACCATAAGTGGTCCGGACCTAGTTTAAATCCAGTTTTTTTTTTTTTAATCTTGGCAGACATAAACAAAGGAGACTCTCTGTGCAAGAATCAGTCAAGGTGCTTTTAGAGTACGCTTGCAATGCTTAAGAAATGTGCCTTTTAAAGGCAATATGTGTGTGTAATTGTGCTGGGGAAAAGGACTACAGAGAGACTTTGCTTTTAGGAATTGGAGCACACATGTAGTACTGCATATCTGTTTTACGCATGTTTCCTACAGCACGCGATCATTTTCCATTGAAACTGAGAAAAGGATTTCTCCATAAAAAAAAGTGGTGGTTGTCATTTATTTGGAAAGAAAAGACAAAACAGAAAGAGATCAGAGCCTGTAGGCTGGGGGGTGCAGTGGAGCCGGAGAGGGAAGGGTTATCACGAAAAACAGAAGACAGTGTTATGCATACTTGGTCAAGTGCGGTTGTGGAAAACTGCATCTTGATTTAGCGTGGAGAGCAGTTCTTTGTTTCTAATAAAGTGCTGTTGACCCTCATTAGAGGAGTGCCGCGGAGAGGGCAGTGGGTGCGAGGCTTTTGATGAGGTGAAATTCTAATAGCGGGGAACGCCACGAGGAGCCCCTCGGCTCCTTGACCCGCTCTGCGGCGCTGACGCCCGGGGGGAGGGGGGGGAGACGGGGTGGCTTTACCCCGACCCCCCGTGTCTTCGCCGGCAGCCCCTGCCAGAGCGCCAGCTTCTCACAGCCAGGTCCTGCGCGGCCGCAGGTGCGCTCGCCGGCCTCCCCGGTCTAATTTAACTCCGTTCGCTTGGCATCACGGCTAATGAGCTAATGGGAGGTGGTGTTTGCAGGGAACCCAGGCCGAGCCCGCGGTGAGGAGAGGCGCTCCGAGCGGAACACGTCCCCCCAGCGGTTGCAAATGTTGGGGTCGGGTAAAAATGGAACGGAGGCCCAAAGGTCACGACACGGCGTGTCTGAACTGGGCATGCTCGGCTGGTATATTTACAGTTCTCCCCAGCCTGAAAGGTCACCGGGGGTCATTCGTCAAAAATAATGACGCTGTGTTACATGACAGTGTTCCCAGAAAATACTCTACATACAGTATCTTCTCTCAAGCTTCAGTGCTAGCTTTGATGGTATGTCTGTGTGTAATTCTGAAGGGGTCTGTAAGGATCTGCAGTGAGTTCATATTGGCTTATCTATATATATGATGTTTTTGAGGCGACAGTTTAACAGAAAAAAATGTTTATTCAAACACTTTGTTCAATAAAGATTTATGTGCCATAATTGTGGGAACCCATTGCTCCTCCTGGCATAATGAGGTGATATACAAAGATGCTTTATTAAATATTGCTGCACTGACTGATTGCCAATAAATTTGTGTTATATAACAGGTACTTAACAGTGAGGGTACTGAAAGGTGGATTCATAAATATATATCCCGTGTTCAGACCTGTGCATGGATTACAGCTCAATGTGGAACTTAATGACTCCCTACAATTGATATATCAAGTGTACCACTTATAACACAGTCACCAATTATGCAAACGCATTGTTTTCGAAGGCCACGGTAGAGAAACATAGGACTGAAATATAGTGTTTGCTGTAATTTAATGTGTTGTTATCATAATATAGTGCCATTATGTATACGGTCACACTGCACCGTGTACCAGCTCTCTTAGCGCCTAATCTAAATGTGTGTTATTGTCTGATTATGATAAAGGTGTCCAGCGGACACACAATATCAGGTATTTGTGGGTGGGTATAGAAATAAATGTACAAAGACCGGAAGGAATGTGAAAATACTTTTCACCGACGGAACCTGTAATTATTCAAAGCACCGAGCGAGGGGAGTCTCGTTTCCACCGCACGTCTGCGGCCGTTATTTATGGACATCATTTGAGAAGTCCATCATCGGGAGAAATCTCGCTCCCGGGTTCAGCCGGAGCGTCATCCATAACTGCGGGTCAGAGCGTTCTGCTTAGGCATTCAGCTTTTGCTGGCACCCAGCGCACCCCCCCCCCCCCCCATCCCCTCCTTTTCTACAGCATGGTAATGAAATCATTGTGACTAGAAGCTCAATAGCGTCTTCCACAAGTCCAGGAAACGTATCACAATGTGGCATTGTATTAAAATGGGCAATGAATTTGCGTTTCACGCGGAATATAAGAAAAAAAAAAAAAGGGATCCAGCGAGTGTCTCATGCTGGTTCTGTCTGGTGTCGAGTTCATGCTTAGGTAGGCCCCGCTTGCGGGGGTGTCTTACAGATGACTGTAAGGGGCCGAGGCTGCCCATTCATGGCAGGGTTTCAGAATGACCCTCACATTCCTTCCAAATTTCGAACAGCATCATTTGCAGTATAATTGGATGCTGTAACAATTAACTGGTACCGCGGTAGTTTGGGGCATAGCTACAGAGCATGTTTAAAGGCGGTTTAATAACACATTAAATTAGAGCCAGTGCTGTTTCAGTCTTGTGTTTTTCCACCATGACTTTTGAAACTATGTGTTGGCATAATTGGTGACTGTGTTATAAGCAGTACACTTGATATGTCAATTGTAGGGAGTCATTAAATTTCACAGTGCATAGTAATCCATGCACATGTCTGAACACAGGAAGTGTATTCATGGATCTTATCTACTTCATAATACGTACTTATTAGTAATCATTCAGTGTGAGAATGTTAAATACAACACCTACAAATAATACCTCACACAAGCCAGCCAGAGCAATGGGTCTTCACAGTCATGGCAGGCAATTGCTGGCATTTCCACATGTGCTGGAGAGTGCTGATTAAAGATGCTGAGTGACATATTGCAATTTTCAAGCGTGATAACGAGGCATTGTAATACGAGTGCTGCTGTTTTAGCATGTAAGTGAGACCATAGCTCTGTACCAGAGGTGTAGCTGAGAGGAGCCAGAGATAACACAGGGCCTACCGCTAGCGTGTGTGTGTAACCTGTGCTAAACACACATCCTCTACCACACACACCATAAAGGCTCATTGTGTGTCTCTGCTTGAATGCAGTCAGCCTCCCCCCCCCCATCCATATTTGTTCATGACCGCTGTATCATGACATGACGGACTACGCCGCCCACCAGGGGACCGATCTGGAGTGCACTCCTAGACCGCTGCTCTGTGGCAGTGATGTCAGCTCTAAAATAAAACCCGTTTCAGTGAGTGGTTTTCCGCTGACTGACTTTACACGCTCTTCGTACACATGGGCTTTGTGGTTCCATTGTAAAGACCGTCTCGCTCTGTGAGACTAAACGCAAGCATCGCACACGTTAGTTAAGAGGGGAAGCTTCCCGAGGTGCTTAAATTTAGCTGTACACCTATTTTTTTGACTGTAAAAGGTGAAAGGCCAATTTTAAACGCGTGTATTTCCCCTTCGGCCTGCATCCTGCCTCTGTCCATACCTAGATGCAGATCTTTAATCCAGTTAGCATTGTTACAAATGAGTCAATATTATGATGGACTAAGAAGTATAGAGGACCAAACCAATTCATTACCTCATCATATTTTTCTTTCTCTGAACTTGAGCCAAAGAGTGGAAATAAACGGATGGCAGTAATTGCATTAGAGGGGTAACGGATCAGCCAAAATGCATTATGTTAAGATAGGGTTTCTCTCTTAAGCAAGCGATCGAACACTGCATGTACTCCAACAAGCTGCGATTTCAGTTAATTCTGTTCTTTAGTTACACTTTTCATTAAAGCCATTTCATGTTCACTTTATAACGGGGGGGGGGACCACCGCTGCTGCCTTTTCACAGTGTATTTACCCTTAAGTTTGCGTCATAAATGCAAAACAGGCTAGGCTAATAGTTGGCTAATGGATTGTCCAAGGTCATAATCAATACACGCGCAGAATGTAGTCTTGCGAAGAGTGCGTATTGATCAGCATATTCTGTGGTTCTTGCAAAATTGAACTAGTCTTTAAAAAGCAGGGTTTTAAGGTCGTTCTAATTACCGATCTTCAGTTCCGCTCACAGGTTGATTTTTACATTAGAACGAAGGCCACTTAAATGTATCATCATCTATAAAAATAATTTAAATAACCGGAATTGAACTCCATTAAATCCAGTAATCCCAAACAGGTCACGATCTGTATTTTAAAGACCAGACCAGTGTATGGAATCTGAACAAACTTGCAGTAGTTGCATTCTCACTGTCACAGTTTTGAGTGACAAGTCACATGTGGATTTCATATCAGAAGTGTTTCCTTGTGTCAATACTTCACCAATAGGGCCCTGCTTCTTATGATGGGGGGGGGGATTCATAATGGCATATACCCACAGATCAAGTTTTAACGAAAACAACCAAAACATCCGCGCGACACAAACTCCCCCTTCTTCAAACGACGGAATGCATTAAGCAAGATATAAAAACAGGCGCTTGTCTCTGGGTGAAACGCGAGAGGCGGGAGGCAGCGTCGGATGTGTGAAGCCCCTTTCTTCCTGCCTGCGTATCCCAGCAGCACCCAGCCCCGGAGAGGCTGCTCGAGTGCCATAAGGGCCTCTTTCATTCCAGCAGCTCCGCGCGGAGGGGGGGCGGGATACGTGATTGAGCAGAAGAGCAGTGTGTTTGATCCGCCGAGCACTTATGTTAAATATCCCAAGCTGCAAATTTATATACAGCGGCGCTGGGGAAACGGCTCCCGCGGCCTCTCTCTCTCTCCATCCGCCCGTTCACCCCGGCTGCCCGTGGCCTCCCCTCTTCCTCCTCATTAACAAACGCAAACGGGATCCGCGTTAGCAGCGGCCGTAAGGGTTTTAGTAGCAATCCATTGAGCGGGTGGGGGGAGGGGAGGGGTAGCAGTGACAAGCCTTGGCACCGTTAGTGGCCAGTCGATCAATATGCCCCCTAACACAGAGACACACATGCACACACACAGACACACTCCCTGCTGCTGTCTGATCATGGCTGAATGGGTCATTAAAACCTCCCCCTCCAAATGGACTCCAGACAGGTGGAGATAATACGGCAGGGTTCACAAGCCGGAGCACTGAACATGATGCATGTGTGTTTTTTTTTTTTTTAGCCACTGCATATGAAATGCATTGATGTCAACGCTGTTAAAAAGACTTGTATGCCACCTGTAAAGCTCATGACCTGACTAATTCATGTCACCTTCTGTCTTTTCAGAAATGAGCCTCTGAAACTCATAAGGAAGGAAAGGTTACCGTAAGCTCTTAGGAGGAGCTCTGTTTTCACCCCCCCCCCCCAAAAAAAAACTCCTCAATCATGACACCTCAATGGCTGGTGCTGGCGTTCACTCTCCTACAAGCCATGCCCAACAAAGGATTCCCCACGGCCCCAACGGATCTGCCCTCTGAGACGGGCGCCTACCGGGTGACGGACACCAGCCTGACGCACCTGACAGTGCACCGCAAGTCCGGCGACGTCTTCGTGGGCGCAGTCAACCGCGTCTACAAGCTCTCTGCCAACCTGACCGAGCTGCGCTCACACATCACCGGCCCCGTGGAGGACAACTCCAAGTGCTACCCGCCCCCCAGCGTCCGGGCCTGTGCCCACAAGCTGGAGCCCTCCGACAACGTCAACAAGCTGCTGCTGGTGGACTACGCCGGCAACCGGCTGGTGGCCTGTGGCAGCATCTGGCAGGGCGTCTGCCAGTTCCTTCGGCTGGAGGACCTCTTCAAGCTGGGCGAGCCTCACCATCGGAAGGAGCACTACCTCTCTGGGGCCCGGGAGGCGGACGGGATGGCAGGGGTGGTGGTGGGAGAGGACGACGGTGCGGGCGGGGAGGCGAAGAAGAAGAGGAAAGGGGGCAGCCGGCTGTTCATCGGAGCGGCCATAGACGGCAAGTCCGAGTATTTCCCCACCCTGTCCAGCCGCAAGCTGGTGGCGGACGAGGACAGCGTCAACATGTTCAGCCTGGTGTACCAGGACGAGTTTGTGTCCTCGCAGATCAAGATCCCCTCCGACACGCTCTCCCTCTACCCGGCTTTCGACATCTACTACGTCTACGGCTTCTCCAGCCGCACCTACATCTACTTCCTCACCCTGCAGCTGGACACCCAGCTCACCCAGATGGACGCCACCGGCGAGAAGTTCTTCACCTCCAAGATCGTGCGCATGTGCTCCAACGACACTGAGTTCTACTCGTACGTGGAGTTCCCCCTGGGCTGCACCAAGGACGGGGTGGAGTACCGGCTGGTGCAGGCCGCTTACAAGCACCGGCCGGGCCGCATGCTGGCCCAGGCCCTCGGCCTGTCCGAAGACGAGGACGTCCTCTTTGTGGTCTTCTCCCAGGGCCAGAAGAACCGGGCCAACCCGCCCCGCGAGACCGTGCTGTGTCTCTTCACCCTGCGCCAGGTCAACCTAGTCATGAGGGAGAGGATCAAGTCCTGTTACCGCGGCGAGGGCAAGCTGTCCCTGCCCTGGCTTCTCAACAAGGAGCTGCCCTGCATCAACACGGTGAGTCCCGAGTGCGCCGCTGTCAGCTGTTTGGGTGGCGCCCGCTGCGCCTGCGATTACAATTCCTAACGTTGACGCTGCTTCAGCCTCAAGTTTGTTGTTTTTGGTCATTTAGAAGTGCCCTGACTCAGGGTGACTCACAGCGTATGACATTAATATACGTGAATACCAACTTACTGGCGGCAACGTTAATATCAAAAGCAGCTGCCGAGGGAAGAGAACTCTATTAGCAAAACAGTCCCTGCAGAGCTGCAGTTTTGCAAATAATATCTACCACAGGTATAAACAGAAAAATGCCCCGCCCCAGCTAATTTGCTCATGTACTCGTGTACTCAGAGTGAGTTGAATCTTAAGCTCTTAAGGAAAACATTCAGATCCAACAGTGTCCAAAGGGAGAACTCCACCAACTACACATGGGTTACCATATAGAAACACATATGCACACACATACACAGAAATCAGATGTTACATATATAATCATATGTATGTAATAGTAAGACAAAGAGGAGATATAGATGGAAATGTATATATAATGTTATGTATATAATATATGATGTGCGTGTATGCTAAGTTCACCTGGAGGACGTTATTCCCTCACATTAGTGCATAAAGCACTCTCCACGTTCAGTCCAGCGTCAATTGCAGAAACAAAGTAATATTTAAAAGCTCCATGTTTGGGAGAGGAAGGGGGCTGACCTCTCCCCTATAGGGGGGTGGCTGTTTTGACTGCTCCCCAGGACAGATGCAAATCTGCACTTGACTTGTGCCGGCTTCATCGGCATTATTAGCTCCTTTTCATGCACTGCAGTAGCCCTTGACCACATAATGAAACTGCGTGCCAGGCCCCGGCTCACGCCTTGTTTAAAGTATTTATCCCTCATAAGCATTCAAAAACAGGGACCTTTCTCCCCGCCGGCCGCATATTCCTGACAGAGCCATTTTCCTGCTGGAACAAAGATTTCTCTCTCCGCCAGTCAGATGCAATTTTAAAAGAATGTGTTGCATTAAGATTCCTACGCTTCGTGTTTAGTAGGTTCAGTATACATCTATTTTGGTGTATAAGCCCAAAATCACGGTAACTGAATGAGCCTAAATCTCTCTTTTTCTTTTTTTTTTTTTAACCTTGGTGAAAAAGCAAACATCTAAATCACGAGTGAGTTCATAAAATGTGTTAAGGTTATTTGCCACTGTAGATTTGCAGCCATTTAGGCTCCGTGAGGCAAATCACATCACTGCACACTGGTGTGATCTGGTTCTTTAACCTTCTCATTTTTGCTGTAATTTAACATGCTTCTTCTATTAAGTTGGCTGGGTGTTATGGGTTTTGACCTTGTTTGGAGAGAGATGATTCCTGCTTAAGACAGTGTAGAACATATTTACTACTTCACCACCACTGCACCCAGTGGAAGAACTTGTGAGTCATCTTCTAGTGTCAACAATTATCCCCCAATTGCACATATGCGCCGCGCGTGATCCTGTTTACGAGCGCACCGATTAGCCACGGCGGCGCGTACGGGATATCAATATTCAGAATTAATACCGATAATGATAAGGAGAACAGAGGATATTGGCTGGTTACTATTCTTCCCCCCCTTCCCGCTCTCTCTCTCGCCCCTGCAGCCGAAGCAGATCGGAGATGACTTCTGCGGGCTCGTGCTGAACCAGCCACTGGGGGGCATGAGGGTGATTGAGGGCACCCCGCTGTACGACGACCGCACTGAGGGCATGGCCGCGGTGGCCGCTTACACCTACGGGGAGCACTCCGTCGTTTTTGTGGGGACCCGCAGCGGGCACCTCAAAAAGGTAAGGAAAACTGCTGCTTATTGTCCTCCGCTACGACTAATGTTCCCTGCGCCTCCCACACACAGACCCAAGATGTGGGGAAAACCCGCATCGCCTCGTCTTGACGTTCAGAGAGCCGTTCGCTCCGTGTGAATTATTCATCGGTTTGGTGAACTTTATCGCTTGCACTGCATGCGTATTGATGAGCCTCGTTTTGGCTTATAAGCATCAAGAACGGTTTCAGAAACTGTAAGGAGGAGGGTCGGCGAATCCTTGACTCAGGGTAAACTTTAGGGTCAGCGCCATAGACGTAGGCTCCTCTTTGTGGGGCCACCTTGAGATGAACTGTCATATCCTGTTTCATATTTTGAAAGGCTTAGTCACTGGTGGGGGCTTGGTGTTGAAGGGAGAATGCAGCTGCAGGTCAGAATCAGAATAATGAGTGTGGCTGGATGCTCTTCTTTCCTCCGCCACGTTTGGTCTGTGTAAGAAAAACAATCAATGATTTTTCTTTCCCCGGTTCCTCGTTGTTTATTTTATAAACACGGGTTCTTAAGCATGTTCACCGCAACCTCTGTGACTGGAGTGGGCGGCTTCAGCTCTGCCTCAGTCATTAGGATGCGTTGCTAACGGTTGGGAGCTGACACAATGCCACGATCACCGCTCCACGGGCTGAAATGGTGGAGGAATATCAGTGCAGAGTGAGTCACAGTGAGAACTTGAGTCGTCTTAAAATGGTGGGTTTGTTCTCGGCGGCCGGCTGCACGTTTTTTCTCAGTTACGCTGGTGGCGGGTTTTAAATCCATGTCATGGGTTTAGCAGATAGTATAGATCCTCGCCCTTCTCATGAGTTTTTAAATACTAAATAGACTTTCCTTTGGCAGGCATAACAAGTGTTTTAATCAGTTCGCCACTTTAGAGAGCGTGCAAAACAAACTATTTAAAACATTTTGAAAAGGAATGCGTCAGTTGTTTGATAATGCAGGGGCTGGAGTGTTTTTGCATGTCTATGGAAGCTCTCTGTCAGAAGTTCGGGACCCAGAGGTGGGTGGGGGGGAGGGACGGATGCCGCCTCATGGCTTTCTCAGCTCCATCCCGCCACATTGCATCTGTTTGCGTTTCATTTGAGAGGTTTACACTTTGTCGGCAGCGCCCTGTGTGGGTCCTCTTAGTGTACATAAACAAGGCTTGTAGTTTGTTTGCATCTACCGCTTGTCAGTGATGATGACTGTGATGGTCTCTGTGAAACTATCGAGCAGACAGGCCCTGGGGAAACGGAATTCAGCGGAATTAAAATCCTCGCTGAAGGTTATTATCTGTTTGTTGTGGGTGGAAAATCTGAAGTGTACGCACAGACATTGCAGTAGGGCATAGGCCAACAAATGACCAAAACGCTTCTGATGCGGCTGCCTCCATTTTATAAGCCGTTAATGGGGCAGTGGGAAGACCAGTGAGCTGTGTGTGTGTCACTTCGGTTCTGTTTTGTCAGCTCAAATGAGCTGTACTGAAGTGATAACATATGGCACCAATAAAGAGAATCAACCAACTTCCCCAAATATTATATTAAAAGAAAAACACTCCCTGGCCGTGACTCTTCCTCTTTGCGCCTACTGGTGTTTAAAGCAATAACAGTGCTCTGCTGGGACAGTCTGTGAAAACAACCCCTAAAAAAAGAAAGGCATTCGTGGATATTTGTCTATCTCAAGCGATGTGTTTCCACACTGAAGGTGGAATTCAGAGTGAGGAGTGAAGGCAAGCATGGCAGTAAATCCTCCGAAGGCTTCCATCTCGATCCGGTTCTCAAACGTAATGTTTGTAAAATGGCTGCGGCTCTCATGGCGTAATAAAGCAGCCTGAACGGCCCTCTGTCCTGACTGAAAACGGCTTCCGCTGCTTACGCTCCCGGTACTCCCGGTACACTACGGACTGTATCAACCCGAAAATTTCCTTCACTTTTTTTTTACACATGCTGTTTCTGCTAAGCACAAAAGAGCGCTTCTGATTTCTTGACTGTTTCTTTTTGTTTTCCACACTAGCAGAATTCAAATCGCTACCCGTCATTACATACAGCTACACTTTCAGATTTGCGTGCGTGTGTACGGCTCTCTCGTTCTTCCAGGACGTGCTGCGCCCGCGTATCCTCTGTCTCTATTCTGCACTTACACTCTCTAATCCTTTGTAAGTTGCCCTGGAAAAGGGTGTCTGCCAAATTAATAAATAAATAATAACAACCTCATTACTGTGATTCATGCTCCAAATGCAGTTCCTAATGAAAATAAAGACGGTTCTGCAGAACTAAGATCCCCTCAATCCCTCTGACAGAACTGAAACCAACAGGCTCACGCTCCCTGCTCTTTCCCTCACAGTAAAAGTGGTGTTTTGGCAGGGCTAGGATTTTTTTTTTTCTTTTTCCCCTGAATGTGGCCTTGTCATAAGTTCACGACCCCCAGTGTGAGATATTCCTGAGTGCAAGCATGCTTATTTGCTTATATTATGTTAACTGTAATTACATCTTATCAGACATGGCTAAGAAAACCTTGTTGGGATTACATTTTTCAATATCAGTTCATCCAGTCCACATTGCAAAGGAAAAGGAGGACTATAAGTCATTGGGTTTGCTGTGCTGTTGTCCTTTACCATAGGACATTGCTTATGAATATGTGATTTTCTAGAGGGAGAAGAGCACTAAAAATCATTGCAAGCTTAATATGAATACAGTTGCTATTGCTTTGTGCTTAATTAATGATTATTGAATAAAGCAATAATTAGCTAGCTAAATAATTCTGTCCGCCCAGCTAATATGCCATCTGTTGTTTTGATAATCGCAACTCTTGTATTGTCTTGCTACTTTGTATTTTGTAAGGATTTTTTCGTGCAGTGTGTCTAAAAATATTCGCTCTCTCTTCGCTGAAACTGGTAAAGCTGTAATTTGCCATAATTAACAGGAACACAAGACCAACTCTGTCACTCTGCGTCTTGCGGTTTGCATTATAGCCCATTGGGAAAGTAAGGCTGGGAGTCTGCATCACAGAATAAGAGGATATCCCGCCAAAACGCATTTTTTTACGTGAACAAATGTACATAAAAATTCCTTGATATTGAATCACAAGGTCATATTTCATAGTCCTGACACGTAAAATTGATAATCCTTCCCTAAAAACAATTCTCATAGATCTGACTGTTCCAAGCTGAAGCTGAGTGGGAGAATTGCATATTTTGGCACATGGACTGGCAGTGTGAAATTAAATGTGGAGTAGGATGCTGAAGAATTTTTTGCTGGAAGCTGACTTGGCTACTCTTGAACTAGACATTTTAAAATTAATTGGATAAAAATAAAATATGCTACAGTCCTGCAGATTTGACATCCTGGTCCACAACAAGGCAATAAAAATGTGTTTGCATATGCTTGTAAGCATGGCTTGTCGATGCACTGTCCTACAAGAGCCATTTTCATTGATTCCCTGTACACATGTAGTTATGCTATCCCCTATTCATGTGAGCACACAGCTCTCCTGCTTCACCTTTTACAGGCCACAATGTTTAGTGTCTGCTTTGCCATGCCTATATATACCCTGTTTGATCAAGTTGAGGTTGTACCTCTTGTCAAAATGTTTTATGTTGTTGGTTGAATACATTTAAATTTTAATTTAATTTTGAATTTATGGACTTTTTTGAAGTGGTTGGTTTATTCGGGCCACAGATGTGTTGTAACACATCTGTGTTGTAATTTCCTTTGTTTTATTAGAGGAGTAGTGTTTATCGTTTTTAATCATCACTTTTTTGTGCATGTCTGTGTGTATGGGTGTGCGTGTAAGCATTCCATTTTCAACTTTGCTTTTCCTTTTTTGTATTATTTGACAGTTACGTTGAATCAAAGCAAAGAGGAGGTTTTTTTTTTTTTATTTAGTACAACCTTATATAGCACAATAAATAGTGTTCCCCACAACTCTTTTCTGTCTCTTTTCATATCTGTCATAAGGATCTATAGGAAGTGCACATTATGATGATTTGCAGAACACAGAAATGATGCGTCATTATTATCATCGTGAGAACAAGAGGAAAAACCGAGAGCCACAAGTTCGCAGCTTCAGACGCGTCCGTGCATTGCGGAGAGTTGAAATGCACCTCGGATGGCTGCTCCAAAACCGAACCGTCGCGTCGACTCCGTCAGAGGTTTAATGAAATGTTGGAATTCCGTGGTGTCTCTCCCCCTCCCTGGCTCCGGTGAGATGGTTGTTCGGAGAGGATCCCCGCTGCGGCCTGGTGCGGAGTGGGAAACTACCTGGCAGAGAGGGAGAGAGCGGGGGGGCGAATGCAGGAGGAGGCCGTTTAAAACGCCCCGTATCTCCTCCTCCCCCGAACGGCTTGTTTGTTTTGGCAGGAGAAGAGAGCGCCAGGGCCGGCTTTTTAAGCACAGCACGGAAATCACCCATGAGCCCCGTGTACTTCCTGTTCCAAACTGCCATCCTGCAGCTCCCATTGGGTTTCAGTGGCATGCCGGGGGGGTCGGGGGGGCACCATTTCCCCGGCTCCGGCTCTCACTCTGCCAGCCTCATATCATCAGAAGATAATATCCCCATCAGCACAGTCGCTGATGGAAATAAGGCTGAAACAGGAGGCAGCTCCTTTGGTTTGATATTATGCCTTTTAATATAAGGAGTGATACTGTCAGCTATAGTGACATGAAGGTGCATTGGAAAGACAGATCTGTGAAAGGAACCTGCACTGTGATTGTGGTGTGATAAAAACCCTGGACAGTGATGTGCGGTTCCCGGTGTCATCGTCGTCACCAGAGTGCGGCGCCGTGCGGGCCGGTGGTAGTGGACACACCTGGGATGACGGGGCATGAGGCAAAGGAAGTTCTCGGCGGGGGCCACCGAGAAGCACCTTCATGAATCATTAAAAATTGAGCCGCGCGATGTGAAATTGCACAGAATGGATCGTTAAACAAATGGGGAAAATGATTCATGCGTCGTCGGGGCCATATATCTCGGGGAGCAGCGCGAGGCGGGGCTCCGGACAAGAAGAGCCGGTGATGTTGCAGTGATTGAGAGCGTCGCGGGGAAACTCAGACATATGCTGTCAGAGGCTGGAGCCTCGGGGCGTCCTGGTCACTGTGACATCATCCAGCTGCCCCCCCCCCACCCCCCCCGCTGAGCAACTGCATGACATCATCCCTGCTCCGCTGTGCCGGTCAAAGACCCATCGGCGCCTGATATTATAAAAACCAGAGTGTGGAGATAAGCAGCGACAGGGAAACAGCACGGGGCCAAACAAGGATCCTCAAAAAAAACTGTCTAATTCTCCTTTTAACGACAGCAACACTCACCCAGCTCTCTCTTTTTACAGGCTTTTATATCACACTTTGGTTTGTCCTTGGGCACAGTCTGGCTTTAGCACAATATGCAGTGTGTGTGTGTGTGTGTGTGTTTGGTAGGACGTTCACAGTAGTGCAGAGGTAATTAACTATGGGGAGAATTGCCCTTGGTCACATAATTTCTCGCACACTTTTCCAGAAAGGACGTGTGATCCGAGTGGCTGATCTTTTATGGTCGTATTGTAAGGACATTTTAAGCAGACACAGATGATATGAGTCACAACTGATACGGAGACTGCAAAGTGAATTATGTTACAGCTGGAGATGGGAATATGCCTTTCTGGATCACATAGCATAGTAAGTCAGCAACAGGCTGCATAGAACTAATCTCACCTTTGGGAAATGAACCTGTGCTTGTCAGGGTTTTCTTTGATGGAATGCACTGCAGTACGTGTGGAATCGATGGCTGTGTGTGTGTGTGTGTGTGTATGTGTGTGTGTGTGTGTGTGTAAGGGAGTGTGTGATTGCAGTTTTTCCACATCACATTCTGCTTTGTCAGTGTGCCAAAGTAGTAACTCAAAAAATGTGCCAGAATTTGAATGGATTTATTTATTTTTTTGGTCTCTGTCACACCAGAATACCAGAGCTTGTACTCTCATGACCTCAGTGGCAAGAAGAGGCAGATAGGCATTCGTACCAAACACTGGGCAGACACAGTGACTAACACAGTCACAGAGTTAACGCTTTAATACTTGAACATGTTTGTGCTTGTTTTTTTTTCCTTTTATGGGGGGTCAGCATAACCACTTCTTGAGTGGTAATGTTTCTTGCCCAGTTATACAGAACACATTAGATAACAAAGTGAGAGATATGAGAGAATAATTAAATCAATCTAGATGCCTGCTGTAAAATAAATTTGTTAATGTGGGAAAAAAAATTGCTGAGTGTTGCTTTATTTTGTGCTTGGCTATATCTAATGCACTTCTGGAAATATTCATTTTTTTAAGCACTAATAAATTGTCAAAAGTCAAGTCAAGCAATGCTTAAGAGCTGTAGGTGTGGTCTTATTAAAAACTTTGCCTGAACTTGTAAATTTACGCCTTTTGAGACTAGGGTCTGCATGAAAGGCTATACATCCATATCAGAGGAAAGACCCCCATGGCAGTTCAGCGTGACCACCTGCTGCTAGTCTCTGTAACGGCCTGCTGTAGAAAGGCCTGAGAATTTATTACTCTTCATTTCAAGTGCGTTTTCTCAGACGGCCGATAAAGTCACATTATGAAGAATCGCACTCGTCATTTGCTTCATGTCTTTATCAGGGCCATTAGTCTGGCGGAGATCAAATAAAGCTAACTGCGATGGCACCTTGAGGCCTGTTATTCCCGTCTGAGTGCAAGAGCCATGACACAGAGAGATGCAAAGGGCCGTGTCAACAGGAAACTTTTTTTTAATTAAAAGATTAAAATTAAAACGAAAAGGGCTTCTCTGGTAATGTGGGGACGTCAGAGGAGACCAGCTCAGACATGACCCGGACTGGGTGTGTCTGGCCTTTTTTTTCCATTATTATTTTTCGGTGTTTTATTTTCGCGGCGCTTGGAATTGAATCGGACTCGAATCGAAAATGGGGGCTAATTCGGCAGCGTAAATCAGCACGCGGAGGCAAGGTGGGGGGGGGGCAGGGGGGGGGGGGGGGGGCGAGGAGCGGCCCGCCCGCTCAGATTTACGGCTTGGCCTGGCCCACAGCGCGTTTGATCATGGGGAAATCTGTTTGCCGTAAATTCCCTGTCACAGAACAAGGCTGTGAGCCCTGTTGTGTCTGGCGAGCCGGTGTGTTGTCTGTCCCACCCACCCACCCCCGTGTCGTCTCGGGGACGGCCGCAGACCCCGCCCTCCCTCGCATGTGCGGAGCGCGCTCCGTACCGCCCCTGGTGACATCCGCACCCCTCTGTCCGAAAGCACTCACCCTGACCCCGCCCTTTGCCTCCTCTCAGGCGCTGCTCTCTCCCAAACGCCAAAGCTTTGCATTTTTCATTACCATCCTCTATTTCATGCCCCAGACAAGGGTGAAAAAGCCTCTCCTGTCAAGAGGGTTTTTTCCCGGCTGTGTATGGAGGTTAACCAAGGGGCAGGATCCATATACATAATTTCACTTATGTTGTAGTAAGTGGTAGAGAGAGTCAGGGAGGGGGGGGTGGTAGGAGGCAACCCATATGGGTCTGCTGTGGGTGGACTGAGCAGACCTTCGCACAGGGACAGAGAGCCGGCCTGCCGAGGGCCGGGAGCCGGCCCGCAGAAGCTGCCAAGCTTCCCGAATTCCCCACGACAGACCGGCCAGAGCTCCGAGGAGCGCACCGCCAAGTGCACCCGGCGCGGAGTGAGCTGTTCCACAGTCTGACAGGAGTACGGGGAGGAACAAAGCCCAAAATGCAGGCTAGTGATGGAGATTTTGGGGGGGGGGGGGGCGGTGGGGACCATACGCAGAACAGAGACATGGAGCTGGAGGGGGAATGGGATCCAGATGTGTACCCCTCTCTGCCCGTCTCTCTCCCGTTAACACCAGATGTGCTGACAGCCTCCGTGATTAAGAGGTGCTGCTGCTACTGCTGGCGCTGCTGCTGGGATGGGGCGGAGCTGGACGATGGGTGGGTGGGACTGGGGTTGAGTGGGTGGAGCTGAGAGGGTATCGGTGGGTGGAGCCATGGGTTGGGCGGTGGAGCGAGGGTGTGAGGGGGATGATGCCAGGGCGATGATAACCCAATACAGGAATTTGGGGAATGACAGACGGGAGGAGTAATGTGATTGTGATTCGTACGCAAAAGCAGCACCATATCGATGACAACCTGGAAAATGGTCCAGCTTGACTTGTTGATTTCCCCATCAAAGGGATCCATCACAAACAAAAAAACTGACTCAAGGTCAGTTTGATCCCAGAGAGGCGAGCCAGTGTAGTACTGACGCAGGTAATTGCTGGCAGCCTGGTCCCTCTGGTAAGTGGCATTGTTTGCCCTTGTTATATCTCTGTATAAAAACTAATGGCTTTACCTTGCTGGCCTTGCTGTCGCAGGTACAACCTAATGAACATGAGTGGTTATTTGTGTTGCAAGGTTGTGATGCAGGATTAGACTCACTGGACCTGTCCGACCCTGCGCGCCTCTCCTTGCGGTGCTTTCCTCTGTGTCTTTCTCCCCCAGGATTTAATGGTTATGGCTGCATAACTTCATTTAAGGTCAGGGTGGTTGCTGTCGTAAATGCGGGCCTCTTGGAGCAGCACTTAAACACCTGTCTCTGGCTCGGCGCATTTGCAGCCGAGGGCACCGGGTGACTCTGGAGTTTGGCTCAAAGCAGGGATCCATTTCAGCAAGTTTATATATTTATTTATTTTACCACCGTGCAAGATGGTATTACAGGGCAGTGCGCCTGTCTGTGTGTGTCTTTTTTTTTCTTTCTTTTTTTTTGTTTTTTGTTACGTCTCACTTCTTGGACATGGTGGACCGGAGGCTGTCATGGAGGCAGAGTCTGAGAGACACATTTTATCATTCTGGTGTGATCCCGCTATCGCTCAATTTGTGCGGGCGTTAACCTCTGAGCTGGAGCTAACCTTGAGACGCTGCGCGGAAAAAGAGCCACCGGATTCACCATTTGTCTCCGGCCTTAAATCAGTCCACATCAATCTCCCGCTTTATGTTGTCCTCGTCCCGCCCGTGAGTCGGCGAGAGAGGGCAAACATTTAAACGCATAACCAGAGAGAGGTCTTAAACCGCAGGCTGGAAACCAGCTCGGTGTAGCTCGTTTTCAGCTGTGGCTTTTAAAGGCGTTGTGTTGTCATTCGGGAATGGTGTTTCTGCAGAACTTCAAATGTAAACATTGTACTACAAGCATGATACAAATGTCAGAACCTTTGATCTTCATGTCAGATGAAGCACAATAATTCAGTTCTGGTGAATCATCTTTGATACAACGGATGTGGTTGTGGCAGAATAGCTGTGGTTCTTACCTCACCGTAACCATAGAAACTTCCGCAAAAGTTTGAGCATAACAGAGTTTTAAGCTGTAGTGAAAGTCCCTCTAAACGCTCATGTAAAAGTAATTTGTAATTACAAGTGACCTGGGGTCAGCTACTACTGCTGGCACCAGCAATGGAACACAATAAATGAGTGGCAGTTAAAAAAATG
The DNA here is from genome assembly GCF_013368585.1 of Megalops cyprinoides. Taxonomy (NCBI): domain Eukaryota; kingdom Metazoa; phylum Chordata; class Actinopteri; order Elopiformes; family Megalopidae; genus Megalops; species Megalops cyprinoides. The sequence continues at coordinate 9,466,052 of NC_050589.1, forward strand.
TAACATTTTTAGCTTGAAATGGAGGACTATTACATTCCCTCTCTCGTTAGAGAGGCCGATCATTATAATCGTAATCTTCCTCCTTTATACACTCAAGAGCCACATCCCGATTCAAATTATAATCTTCACCCCTGGTTACCCTCTCTTTTTACTTTCTGAAGAATTAAAGAGAAGTACGGGCTCTTAAGGGCTGACTTTCCCTACTTTCGCCATTAAGGCATAATGGAGGTGAGTGTGTGTGTGTGTGTGTGTGTGGCGGCGGCAAGGGGAGAGAGGGGTGGGCTCGGCGCTAAGGTGGCGTGATGTTTTAGGAACTGCCGTTAATGGAACGGCCGCTGTTTCCTCAGATTGTACCTCATACATTTTTTAAAAAACCCACAATGAAATATTCAGCAGGGATTCTGTGTTAAAGCGGCCATCAAAGAAATGATTTTCAATGAGGCTCGGCGATCGCGCTTTGGAAAACCGCGTAACGAAGCGTTCGGTTAAGGAGCGGGAGTGGGCTGGGGATGTACAAAGTGTTCGTCTAATATATTTCGCTCAGTCGAGCCAATCCCACGGCTCTCCGTAGCGCTGCGTATTTCAGACCTGGTGTAATTATTGCAAATGGGTCTCTGGAACAGTAACCGGTACCTGGTAATCAATGAGAATCCGATATGCCACTCTGTTGGGAATGACAGCAGGTGAGGGGAAGTGGCAGATGCAGGTAGCGGAGGGCCACCAGGCGTGGACCGGGGTGTAGGGAGAGCGCTTGTCAGTATGCTGGTCCGGTGTGACTGAGAGCGCAGGAGCTTTTTAAACGGATGCAGGCTGAAGTTGGCTGTCAGGGGAGGCAGACGCAGAGGGGGAAGGTCAGGGAGAGGGATCATTTGTAATTGGATAGATTTGGAAGGGAGTTGCACAAAACCAGACTGCAGAGAATCCTGGGCCTGAATTATTAGCTGGGGTAGAGTGCCATACCAGAGGGCGCCTGTGCGCTCGGGCTAGCGTAGCCGCTGAACGCCTCCACAGGTGCGTAAATCTCCAAGGGAAGACGGGGAAATTGAAGGTGAGTTTGGCGCCCGACTCGGAATTTTACTCTATTTTTTACGCATCAAAATAAAATGAAGTAACATTTACCAGTTCGCTTCTATTATCGCATTTATTTGCTTTTTTATCGATGTTGAGACTCTGAAATGAGTGTGGATCCCGTCCTCAATTTTCTTGTCTGCAGTAAGAGAAGAGAAATGGGGGAAAGATCCGACGTGGAGAAGCAGTAAGTGCCGCATTATTCTCGGAGAATGCCAGCGTGTTGGCAGTCACAACTTTCAAACGGGAGACTCTGTCATGTTTACCAAAAATGGTGCCACATATTGTCAGACAAAAGTGTGGACTATATGAACCACAATATATAAAATTAATAATACATTAAGCGTGATATAAGATTTTAATGCCATTATTTTGATGAATATTAACAATACGCATATGTTGAACTCATGTCATTCGGAGATCTCTGAAAGCCTGCAAAATCCTGCAAAAGGCCTGCGTTCCATTATTGCTTGATGTTCTCCATGATATTTTCTTTTCAAAGCTAAGCTTGGCTTAAACATGGTTTGTTGTGTATGACTGACTGTCTTGCTCATGGTCACACTTACCAGTTTGGCCTGAGTGTATCTGTCCTCTTTCCTTGGTATAGGGGAGTCTATGGGGCCCAGCACTGGTGGGCAGCTTCTTGCTATACGTGTGTGCGAAATTTCTAAGTAAATCAGGGGACTGAATTAAGAGCATGTTACTGAACTACACTTTCAATGACCGCTCTGTCTGAGCCAATTGGGGGTCTCTTCGTGAAATTCCCCTGCAAATTTGCCCCTCATCACATGGGCTGATCAGAGATTAATTATTTAATGGAAGAGACTCACAATGAAGTCCTCTGTCTGTGTGACCTGAACGAGTCCTCTGTGTTCAGCAAAAACCTCTCCCTGGAATTACTCGCACAAAGAGCTGGTAAACCAGGGCTATCAGAGGCCTGTCTGGCTGTTTTGCATCATGACCGAATTGACTACAGCTAAAAACTGCACGTTCTGTACCTGCCGAAGACATAATTACCTGCAGCTTGAGTCCCTCTTCGGTATTAGCAGCGAAAGCTGTTGTTTCTCCTAGGCCCTGAGCGGTCAGAGCCTATTTCCCTTTCACAGGGTGTCCGTTCCGCTCTCAGCCCTGTCTCAACTGAAGGACGCGGCGTGATGCAGGACGGGCCGATCCCCGCATATACAACTATATTGGCCGCGCACAATTGAAATTTGTCAAGGAAAAGCACCTATGCGTCTGTCATCTTAATGCAGACCTTGCAGACGTGATGCAACTCCGCGCCGAGAGAGAGAGAGAGAGAGAGAGAGAGAGAGAGAGAGAGAGAGAGAGGCACCGGCAAAAACGGCTGCTCGGTACAAAGCGGCACTGTGCCGGGTCTGATCTACATGCAGAGCGGTATTGTGTAATGTCCCATGAGCCAGTGAGATGGCTGGATTGATCCCCCGTTGTGGCTGGGGCTGGAGCTATAAATCAGATCTGAATCATCAGTGTCTCCACGGAGCGTTGGACACCTCCTGAATGGTGAATGTTCTGATCAATGAATATACAGTATCTATGCAACAGGAAAACAGATGAGGGGTTCTTGGTTCTAAAATAATCAGGCAATTTTTTTTTTTGTTTTGGCTGGAGCCCTCCTGAATGGCGAATATTGTGATCAATGAATGTACAGTATCTATGCAACAGGAAAACAGATGAGGGATTCTTGATTCTAAAATAATCGGGCAGATTTTTTTGGCTGGGGCACAACTGCAGCTGGCTGCAGTTTTTTTTTTTTTTTTTTTTTTTTTTTTGCGCATGGTGATAATTGAATCTGTGTGCAGGTTCGTGAGGGCACAGCCTGGTATGTGTTTCCGAGGCCTGTTCTCTCAGACTGACAATGGGGGGGAACTTTTATGGCTGGTGGTGGTGTGTCGTGGGTAATTTGCTGCGGTTAACTGGAGGGATGGAGTCAGAGCCGCCAGTGTAACACTGGAAGAGACAGATGGCGAAAAGGCATGTCACCCAGTGCTAGGCTCCATTCCTGAACCTCCGTCTCCAGCTCAGCGGCAGCAAATGACCATGCAGGCACTTCCATTTAAAGTGCTAATTAGAGCTGCGATTCTTTGGGCATTAGGTGTTTTATAAGAAAAGCAGGCTTTAAAAGAGCACCCCAGGGGGGTTGGAAATGTTCAAATTGCCAGTTGGCAAAACAGAAATGGCCACCCAATGCAAGTTCCTTTGTGTCAATCAAATCGAACCTTCTCGTGAGGTTTTGTGAGGTTGCTCACCAAGCAACAGATAAATATTTGAACAGGTTTACTAATAAGAGACAATATTGCCTGGCCTCTTTCAGGGAGATTGGAATTTGTGGACTAGGTACAGAAACACTTGGTGTGTGTGTATCTCACAGTCAGGCAGGCTTAAAATAACCAAAAATAACCAAAAAAGGGGGGAAAGAACGACAATCGGCAGACTTAAAGCTCTCTCTCCTTTTTGTTTGCAGCTCCTGGAAAAAAAGCATGTCTAAATCTGTTCCCATCCTGTTGTGTGAATTAAACTCTGCCAGCAGAGTGGCAGTGTGAACACTGATCATTCCCAAAATTAAAACACAACATGCGCACACGCTCAAGGCCTTCCAGTGCCACGTGGGAGGAGGGAGGGGAATCGGGGGGCCCGCTCCACGTGCTCCCCTCCATTTTGTGGCGGCTGCGCTTATCTCTTATCTCCGACCAGCGAGTCAGGCATGAACAATGACCCCCGCCCCCAACACACACACACTAGTATGCGGTGATGTCAGCAGAAGGGGATTGTGGGATATATTTTACAGGGTGGGCTTCACAGGGGATTGGGGTGAGAGTGGATTTCGCACAGTGAGGCAGGCACCTGGAACTAGGTCATTTGGCTTTTTTTTTTTTTCTCCTATGGAGAGAGGGATGGGAGGATGACAGAAGGGGAGGGGGGGGGGGGGGGTTATTTTTCTAGACCGTTTGGAGCAGTCAAGCGGAAGTAAACAGGCTCTCAACATTTCAGTGTGGCATGCCCAGAAATGGCTTTGTAATTTGATTTATTCATGAACTGTCCTGAGCCTGGCTGTATGAACATGATCACTCCCCAGAATGGCCACTCATGGTCGTTTTCTCATACATTTTGCTTATTAATCTCCATATCGGGCCCCTGGGTGGAAAGGATAACAACATACACGCAATTTTACAGTCAGAATGCGGTAATGTGGTATTGTAATTGTCATCCTTTGATTTGATTTAAGATATTCTGGGATCTGGGCTGCAATCACCATTGTTCTGCCATTGGCAGTTTATTCCCGCTGTCTTTTTTTGACACATCTTGCTTTATCCATTTCTCAGTGTTAACATTTGATTTCAAGAACATGTTTTGACTTTTTTTTTTTTCCAAAATCATGGGGGTTATTTTGAATTCCACAGACATAATCACCGTGAAAGAGATCAGCAGTGATCCCATGCCTAATTATAGCGCCTGATTCAGTGTAAACACAAAGCACGTTCCTTAGCACTGAATAACAAATTTAACCAAGTTTATTTTTTTCCCCCCATTACCTCCACTTTGCTTTGAGCTCCTCGGCTGCCCAAGTCTATGGAAAAATCTGGTGCATGTTACTAAACAATATGACACTTCCTTAAATTGGTTATTCAAAGTTGGAGACAAACAGCTTCGCAGTTACGTTTATGCAGACCCTTATTCACCTGCCCTTTAATACAGCCTCGTACGTCATGCGCATCGGCACACAAACACATACGTACACACGCGTACACGTGCGCGCACACACACGCAGATAATGAGTAATGATTGAGAAAAGAAACGGCGAGATAAAACTCAAGCTGTGAATTTGTGTCAAAAAAATCAGAGATTTCGACAAACTGTCAGCCGTTATGAAAGGGCGAGGCTGAGAAATCTCTCTCTGTCAAGTGATGCCGCTTTGATTGCTTTAAAAAAAAGGCTTTGATCCGTTCTCCCTCCCAATGCGGCTAATTCAACTATTACTCTTCATTGTGCTTGAAGTCTCTTGAGGAGTGAGAGGCAGGAAGCCCTATTCAATGGAGAACAATACGCAAAAAAGACAGAAGAAACAAAAGGGGTGAGGATGGCACTCTGAACTTGTCTCCGCTCTTTGTGATGCTCTTGTGTTAATCATGCTCATTTGTAAGACCTGTCAATTCAGCCTAATACAGCTGAAGTGTATTGATCAGGCCTGGCGTTCTTTCAAATTGGAACTACAGCGATGTTTTCGAGCCCGGAGCGCAACTTAATGGAGCAGAATTTTTTTTTTTTTTTTTTCTTCCCACAATTGCATGTTTGCAAAGCACAATATGGTTGCATGAAATGCTAAACGGGGACACAGCAGCAAGTGTTGACGTTGTTCCTGCTTTCAATGAAAATCACTTGTCTGTGGCTTGAAACCCTCTGTGCCGTGACATGAGAGATGGTTAAGTGTAACTGGGTCAAAGTAATTGCAAAGGTCTTGCCATTTGTTGCGGGCCTGGTTCACAATGCAGCAAGTCCATAAGGGAAGGAACCCCAAAAAATGCATTTAATTGAACTCCACTGCTAGGAAATCCTTCAAGCCACACTGCTGTCAGCCAGATAGCTCTCACCTCGCCTCACCTACGCAGCAACTTCACTCCGCAGGTGCGTGTTTGGGAAATGAACTGAAATATGTGTTGACAGATGGTTATTTCCTTTTCTTGGTGATAAGAGATGACTCTGCTACCCCCATTCCCCCTTTCAGGAGCGTGTTTAGTATTCAGAACAGGGGGATGAGACCAGCGTGTCACCATTGTTTTCCCCTGATGGATTTGCAAATGAATCATGTGATTCTGAATAGCGTCGCTTAATTGCGGTTTGCAACAGTAGATTAGCAGGACTGCAGTACCCTGCACCACGCTGAGGCAGTGCAACTTTCTTCTCTCTTGGCTAAAGCTAATGCTCGCTACCGCTGCTAATTGTGATGTTTGGAGGAGTGGAGGGAATCGGCCGCTCTGGGTTTAGTGTCAGACGGTGTCTTGGGAAGACAGTCCTGAATTCCATGGTGACGCTGGTGAAATTCTGCTGGCTGCGGATAGAATGACTTATTTTACAGTTCCCAGCTTCTTCTAACTCAGACTTTTGTTGCCTGTTAATTAGTTTCGCAGACATCATTTTACTTATCCTCTACCACTATTTTTTTTTTTTTTTTTTTTTTTTTTTTAAGCCGTGTCTGTTTTTCCTGTTTGTTTTGTTAATTAACAGTCCAGAGAGAAGGAGAGAGGGAGAGAGACAGGGAGAGGAGTCCCTGTTGTTCAGTACATGTGCAGAAAGACCCTGACCTTTTGTCTGCCAGATGATTTTTGGCACCAGCTCGGTTTTTTTGCCTTTTGCGGTTGAGTTTATCTGAGCTGACCAGATTGAGTGTTTACGCTGCTGTGGAGAGAGACGCTGTCTCGTCCCTGGGTGGGGTGTGTGCCAGGGGCCCTGGGCTGCCGGTGGCACCAGCCCGGGCCTGTGTTTGCACACTTTTAATCATCTATTTGCCCACATGGTTACCGTGAGCGTGGCACCACCTCAAAAACCGCGGCCTCCAGATCTTTAACCAGATATTTTGGCCCCCCGAGCCGAGTGTGACCTTGGGCTGAAAAACGCTCCTTTAATCCTCTTATTAAAGATTTATTTAGAAGGAAGAAGTGATCCTTTCTCATATCGAAGGCATTAGCTTTTAGCAGTCGCGGAATAAGACATCGCTGCCCTGCGCTGGGAATTGAAGCTGAGTTTTTGTACGTATTTATTCACCCACATTACCGGTCATAAGATTCCTTGACTCGCTTGACCATGAGAGGAATGAAAGGGAAGGTGATGCAGTCTCTTTTTTTTCTTGCAGATGACAAGATGAGTAATACCGTGTGCACAGGCGAGTAACACAGCCCTCACATGGGGTACCGCCGTATCCCGCTGACGCTGTCACATTGGCTGTGTCCCCTAAATCTCCACCCCCCACCACCTCCATCCTCCACCACCCTTGGACTTAATCAACCCTGACTGGCTCTTTCTTAGCGTGCATTGTCCGGTTCAGGATGCCTGTGGGGAGACCTGACAGCTCCAGCCCCCGTTTTTTCCCCCCTCAGAGTAATGTCGGCCCCTCCCCCGGCACCTTTCATAGGCTGCTCCTCGCTGTCAGTCCATTTAGTCTCCACCCCCCCTGCTGAGGCTCTGTAACCCTGCCCCCTTTTCTCCATGGTGCTACATGTGTTTCTGGAAGCTGCCCCCTTTGGTTTTTCTGAATCTCAGGTTGGCAGAGTATGTGTCTTTTTTTTTTTTTTCCCCTGACTTCCTCAGCTGCCGCAGTTGACAGGCTGGTAAGGCATTGTTAGGCAGTCTCTGTTAGTGACATTTCCAGGGCTCAGCGTAGACAGTGGGTTGAAAAACTGGCAAAAACCTCTCTCTGGTGCGTGCGGGAATTGCAAACACGATGTTGAGAGTGACAAAATTTCTTGCCTTCCATTTTCACTTTCGAGCCTGAAACAAACGTCATAATGTTAGAACGTTAAAACTCCAGGTTGCTCATTTGTATTGATTTAGCAGGTACATTGCTGTGTTCCTCTCACTCAGCTGCTGTTATAACAACCTAAAGCAACACTATGGATGGGCTAATTAACTAGAACTGTGTCTTTCATGTAGAAAGGAAGGAAACGGTTCATTTTATTAATCATGAAGTTTTTTTAATCGCAAGTCTTTTCTTATTGCTGCGCTTTATTCTCTGGCTTTGCAAACTCCTCTCTCTCCAATGGCGGCTGCCTCATCAAAGCATTTTTCAGCAGCAGCTAAGAAGCAAACAGGGCATCGCTTCAGCTCCTGCCTTTGATGGCTGGTCACCCCCCTCCCCATTTGCCCTTAGTCTCCACCCTGCTTTTTCCCCCCGATTCGGGCCAATTGCTTTGTGGTTTGTCTCTCCTTAACTGTCAATAACGCTTCAATTAGACGGCACTTCTGTCAGTTACACGACTTCAAGAGTGTGGTGGTCATTGAAATGAGAGGGGTGGGGGGGGGGGCAGGAAAAAAACCAAACGCTTGTGCAGAAGCTTGAAGTTAAGGACACACCGCAGTTAATGAAAATTAAGTGAAACATCTCTCTCATTTCTCTCTTCTTGTCTTTCACTTAACCTCTTTGTTTCTGAATTACTCTCTCAAATTGAGGCCCTGCAGGGCAGAAATGTACTATTTGTTTTATGCAACATTGCAAAAATCCTCACCCGAACAGCCCCCCAGAACTATTTCGACATCAGTGTCTTCAGACAGAAGACACGATAGCAGTGGTTACAGCAGTGTACACTACTTTAGCCTTATCATGTTAATCGTGTCGCAGACAGGCAACCTTTAACAGTGGTTAATTAGTAATTAGCGGGTTAAATCTGAATGGGATAATTAGATGTATTTCCCCATGAGGTAGAGAGAGAGGGAGAGGGAAGAGAGACGGAGAGGGAAGCAGTTTGATGTTGAGGCTGCAGTTTCATCCACTTAGCGCTGAGTTTATTTTCAATGCAAGGCTCTCAATTTCACCAGTAAGCAATCGGGGGTTAGATTTGTTTACGTCAGTGCCAGCGTTTTTGAAGTGTTTACGTTATGTAACCTGAAATATGTGCTTTATATCGGCTCGAGACACTCCATTGCTAAGTGCCTCCTCTGATTCCTCACAAATGCATAAATGTCTTTTGCAGCAACCAGAGAGACGTATACATCATATACAACATACACAACGCTGCTGGTTCACTGTAGATATTATTAAGAGCGGAAGAGGGGTTCCATCTCCTTTTTCAAAAAAAAAAAACTTTATTAATATCTGTAGAATGCTAGCAGTGTTGTTTTGCCTGTGCTGCATTTGGAAGAATGAATCAAGCATTCCAGTTTTTCGGTTTTAAACCTTTCCATATTGAGGTCAGCTGCTGATCCCACTGTGACATGGAAGACATACCATTACTTTTAATTAGTGTTTGGCTAACGCTAATGTTATGCAACTGACACATGAATCTCATCTCGCAGTCAGTATTTTATCTTTCTTTGGCTGCCGCTATGTTGTCTTGTTGTGCCAGGACACGGCACGTGTCTAATGTTGCCAGTCGTTTGTTGTGTCAGCTGTCGGGTATGAAATTGGTGGCCACAGTGATTGGTTGGATTTTTCGGTGGTATATTTTCTATTCTTGAGGAATGAGAACTTCATCAGCACAGTAGCCATGGATTTAGGAAGTAAAGCTGATTTTTTTGTACTATATTACACACTGGCAAATTACTTGCTTTCAGTGTTTCAAATGATTTGTTTTCAGTAGTGGAAATGTATATTTTAAGGGAATTATTGTGAAAACAGTGTGTGTGGTGTGTCTATGTGTGTGATGAGTGTGAAAGAGGGCAGGTTGGTGGGGGGGGGTGTACGGTATGTGTGGTGTGTGTGTATTTGTGGATAGAAGGGCAGGTGTGTTGTGTCTGTGTGTGGTTTGTGTGGGATAGGGCAGGTGGAGTGTGTGTGTGTGTGTGTGGGATGTGTGTGTCTGTGTGTGGTTTGTGTGCGATAGGGTGGGTGGGGTGTGCGTGTGTGTCTGTGTCTGTCTGTGTGTCTCTGTGGGTGGAGATGGAGCTTTGGGAGCGCGATGGTTATGCATTGCAAAGTTTGAACTATTTTTGTAATTTTGACATAAAGCTGCAGCACGTCTGCTCGGTGCTGCGTTATTGAAAGATCCTGCCTTTTGTTTGAAAATGTGTCGCGTTAGCGGTATCCCTGAATAGGTAAATACAGCACCGACAGACATGGCAAACAATGGCTCATTCAGCCTTCATAAGAACAAAATAATTACATTATCACATCTGCACAATGTGTTCAGCTCATCAGTTGCAATACAGTGGCAGGCTCCCATTCAGGCTGGATTCGGAATGTGCCGCATAAGTGGCCTACCAAACCTGCATATGTCAGATCACTTTACAGAATACAGATAGTAAAATTCCTTCACTGACACTTCTGAGATTTATTTTGGTCACGCTGGCCAAGTAAATCTCCCCACTGCAGAATGGGGGGGTGGGCAAGGGGGGGTAAAGAAAAATCTGAAAATAAATGAAAAAAAAAATTCTCCTTTGATACAAGACACCTTGGGGACCTGGTGTTTACGATCGGGGATCTAGGGGCCTGAGTGTGCGCTACACCCCCCCCCCCCCCCCCCCCCCCAGCCACCCACACCCTCAGCCCAGGATTGACCGACCCAGGCTGCCTACCTCATGCTGGAGACATTTACGAGCCCCCCTAGGCCCTGTTGCCCCCCCACCCCCCGCTCTCTCCTCTCTCTCTCTTCTCTCTCTTTATCTTGATGAAGTGATGGAGGGAGAGAGCGCGCTGGAGTCTGGAATCCACATTGACCCCAGCGAAAGGGTAGGGCACCTGTACAGAGATGAAAAGAGCTAATGAAAATGAGACACAAATGTCATAGCAGGGAATACGTGAACGTGTCGCCATAATCCGAGGACCGAGGCAGAGACAGGGAGAGGGATGGCGGTTATGGCGAGAGTGGATGGAAGAGGTTGGGGGGGGGGGGGGGGGCACACCGAATGCGCAGAACAAATACAGAGTGATATGAAATTCCATCTCGCACTGACACCGTGACCCGGGTCAGGGCGGCCGCTTCCTGCGCACTGTAAATGTTTTCTCTGGTATGAGAGGGCTGTTGGTGGCGCGACCCGAGCAGCCGGCCACCCACTTCTGGCGGTAACTCAACCGGGGTCGGCGGTCCTCATGACCTGAGGCATGTCAGTCACAGCGTAGTGACCATTTTTTGCGTCAGGGACATAAGGAATTTGCGCATCAGATGTTTCTGAAGCGCTTCAATGGCTTGTTGCCCTCGTGTGTCGCTTTACAATCTGTTGTGTGTCTAAAAAGGAGAAAAGAAATTTATTTTACACACGAAGAAATGCTGAAGTTAATGCAAGGTTTTTAAGAGAGGAACTGAAGCAGGCAGAAGGAGCCATGTGCCGTTGATTTGCACTTCCCTCTGATGAGGCCAAAATGAGCGTTTTGTGCTGCGCTGTATTGTAATGTTTTTTGTCATTTTACAGAAATGATTTTATGATTTACGGTATACAGAACTGAGTTTGCAGCCTTGTGTTTTTGGTGCCTGTCTTAATTTTTCCCCAGATTCTGAATTTAGCTGAATTTAATGTCCGGTCATCTACCCCGAGTAACGTCATAGCTTATCTGTCCCCGTGAGGCCCTACATCCTCAGCCAATTATAAAAGACAAGCTCGAAAATATCTTAATCAATTGTATTGATTACTCTTGAGTTTTAGTTCCCCATTGAGTATTGAAAAAAATGATCTCTTTGCAGCACCGTATGGAGCAGCTGTAGATAAAATTATGGGGCAGGAGTGCTAGCACTTACACTGAGCTGGAGTCAGGACTGTCTACAGTAAATGTGGAGCCCCAGAGCTCACCTCTGCTAAATTGTCATGAGGGAGAACCAAAGTGAGTTGTTTAGCATATGACACAATGATGGGCAGGGCAGGAAATCAGATATGAGAAGCCATACAGAGATGTAAATCAATTATCATTTGGTTCCCAAGGAGACGGAGAAGTGCGCAAGTCCGTCATTTCCCAGCTGAATCTCTCCTTTTCCTCACTTTCCCACTCCCTCTTTCTCTATCTCTCTCTGCCTCTCTCCTCTCAAGATGTGATTAAAACTTTCGTGTTGTTGTCTTGGGGAAACTACTTGGAGCACTTGAGAATGCTCTGTGGCATATAGTGGAGGATTAGGCCATAAAGCCTGGGAGTATCCTGGGGTTTGCTGCTTGGCTGGAGTGAGCACGACTAGGCTTAACCTTGGAAGAGTTCTCCTGGGCATTCAAATAAAAACGGTGGTAGGAAGGAGAATGCTGTGGACTTGGCTTTTGAATTATTAAGGAGCTCTGAGTGTACTAAGTAGCTATCTGCATTTGCCATGTAATGTGAATTTGCCAAATTAGAATATGTATGCTGTAATCCTTTTAGGATTTGACCTCAACCGTAAGTAATATTGGTCACATCAGATTCCTTGTAACATGGGATTTATCTGCTGCCAAAATGTAGTGTATTTAAACTGGAGAAGTGTGCATAGTGTTACAAAAGATGCTTACCATCCGATTGTTTTGGTTAGGTTGGTAACATGCATTGTGTTAGCATGAACTTCACAAATATCTGTTCTGTAAATTGTCTCATTCTCCATCTGTCTGAATTGAAAGGAAAAGATGTTAAAATCATACGACGGTGTGTGTCATCTGCTGAGATTCCAGATGACTTTAACATCCTTGATTGAGTTTGAAGTAAAAGTCTTTTTTTCTAAATGTAAAAAAAACAATGTAAAATGTAGTTATGATGAGATTGGGGTTGTCAAATTGGGCCTAATTTTTGCAAATGGATTGAAATTAAAAGGGGGAAAAATAAGAATAAAGACAGGATTTTTTCCCTTGTCAGCATATCTCTCATTTTTCTATTAAACCTCAAAATATTCATTAATAAACAGTCTTCAACCAACATATTAAGAACAGAAAAAGAAGCAAAAAAGATCACAGTCCAAACCCTTGGTCTCATTTTTATGCTCTTTGCCCAGATTTACCTTGTATCAGTGCTAAATGTCTACGGAAATACCATGTAAACCCATCTGTACACAGTTTTCATCATTATGTATCTGAATAGATAAAGATGGGGAAGACTTGAAGGGTGCAGGGGGTCTCGGCAAATTATTTATGTTCCTGTGTCCCCCGTAGCCCTTACCCTTCCCCTAGTTCTGCCTCTATCAATTTGGAACAATGGGAGGCAGAGGTGGGGGGCGGAGGCGATGTCCAGACAGATCATCTCCCTGGGAGGGGAGGGGGAGGGGCTGAGGGGGGAGGAGGACAGTTGTGTGCCTGGGGGGGCAGCCTTTGGGAGCCGTGCTGGTTGGTGGTCTTGTTGTCGTGCCTCTCCCTGCTCTCCTGCATGACTCTGTGTGTGTGTGTGTGTGTGTGTGTGTGTGTGTGTGTGTGTGTGTGTGTGTGTGTGTGTGTGTGTGTGTGTGTGTGAGGGAGAGTTTGAGGTAGGATGGTGGTGGTGGGGGGTGTGTGTGTGTGTGCGCCTGAGAGTGTGCGTCTGAGGGTGTGAGGGAGTGTTGGAGGTAGCGTGGTGGTGGTGGGGGGGGGGTGCGTGTGTGCATGAGGGTGTGTGGTGGGGGATATTGGGGGTTGGATGGTGGTGTGTCAGTGTAGGGGGCGGGATGGTGGTGTGTCGGTGTGTGTGGCGAGGGGGGGTCGGGGGTCGGGGGGTCGGAAGCAATTAATGAGCTTAAACCTCCCTCACCCCTCTGTCCTGTAGACCCCCACCATCTCTCTCCCCTCTCTCTCCACAAGGGTTAATGGTTCAGTAGGCAATGCTTCAGGGCTTGCCATCCATTTAGAGGCTTTGCTTGATGATTTCAGATGAGAAGAATGGGGCTGGCTGTGTTAGCTACAGAGCTGATGTGGCTCCTCTTACTCACCCACTGTGGTCACCAGTTTCCTGCAACAGCAGGCCTGAGGACGGAAGAGAAATCGCCGTTGTATGAAATTTTACAAATATAAATCAAATTCTGTGGTTAAGATAACAGGAGAAACCATTCAGCCATAATGAGGCCGAGCGGCCCCCACAAAGCACTTATTAATGGTCCTATTTTCAATGTGGCCCGTTGCCTCTAATTGACTTTTTAAAAGAAGGCTTCATTTATTCCAGCCTAGTTTTCTGTGTTTAGAAAATGCAACCTCAGTATAGGTGGAGAGTGAATACACAGAAGTGAGCTGATGTTGGTTAACCTGGGCATGGATAAACCCAGGGAAAGTGTTTGGTATAGCATTTCAAAACCAGCCTTGTGAAGGCCATCTCATTGGTGAGACATCATCGGTGAAATTTGTGAAATGTCATCCTTGGTGAACATTGGTGAAATCTCATCCTTGTTCGGCCACTTTCCCTGCGTTTAAGTTCCAGATGCTTTCTGTGTTCCTACGGATGACTTTTTCAGAGAGCCATTTCAATCACCCTTTCGCCAAGATTGAATACTATGACGAGCCAATGCATCAAACATTTTTCCAGAGAAATGGCCCCGTTGCCATTTAAATTGCCCGTTATTAGCTAGGCGCGGTGACAGCACCTTTCGCCAGGAATAGCGTGTGGAAGCGGTCTGCGGACTGCCCCCTGCAGCGGCCCCCGTGTCACCGCCCACCTGGCACTCCGCGGCCTCTCGCTCTTGTTAAGATCTCTTAAGAGCAGTGCAAGCTTGCACCCACTCATCTGTTGATAGCTGGATAGAGCCCCATTCAGGGCTGTCCAGCACGTGGCATCACCTTAACCGTATTGGTCCATGTTGTTGCTTGGCTGTTGCTGTGGACCATGCTCATTTAGAGTTTCCTGCCTGGACCTTTTGTGTGGTGGCCTCTGAGATTTTAAACTTCCAACTTTTAGTCTGTGTGTATTTACGTGTCATGTTTATCCGCAATATGAAGGCCGCGGCACTTAATTTTTGTCAGTGAAATCACAGCTGCTCAAAAACCCAAATTTTTAACAATGACACACATTGAGCGGAGGCAAACGAGGTGAAATTGGTTTACTGCAGGCATTCCATCAACATGAACGGGCCTGATTTGATGAGAAATTTGTTGTGTTTCGTAAGACTGTACAGATGGTTTTTATCTTGATGTGTGTGATTTCCGTGTTTACTCTGGCATTGCACTGTCTACACTGAAACGCAAAACCATTTGTCGGCTAGTTTGCAGAATTTAATTGGGAGCAAAATGTTTCAGTAACATTTTGGCAGTTGAATATGTTATAATATATTTGATGCAATTTTTTTTTTAAACAAAATGAGTGCCACATATTAAAGCGTACAATTAACCGTTTATAATGAAAAGGATGCTGTTCAAATTACATTACACGCTCTGTGTGCCCCTCCAAAAAATGCTGTTTATGCCGTGGATTTTGGT
Organism: Megalops cyprinoides; assembly: GCF_013368585.1. NCBI lineage: Eukaryota > Metazoa > Chordata > Actinopteri > Elopiformes > Megalopidae > Megalops > Megalops cyprinoides. The sequence goes on from NC_050589.1 coordinate 9,481,097, forward strand.
CTTTTGAGGAAGCACCTGGTAGATGGCTCGGAGACACAGGAAAATAGCGCGGAGACGAACTTGAGGTTGCAAATGCGAGCTTTAAATAGATCCTCGTGCTGGGAAACACCTGTTCGCTCTGGAAGCGCGAGGAGGGCGAAAAGTGCTCCACAGGGCCCGCCGCTCCAACACCCAGCGCCTCTATGCAGATGGGCAGACATTTTAGAACGCCATTATAATAATCACAATAGAAGACAGCTTCAGCAGCATTCAGGACTTTGTACATGAGGGTATAGAAATGAACTGGGGTTTAGCGATTAAAGATCAGCCAAAGCAGGTTAGGTCTGTGTCAGGGGCTGGTGTGGGGGGTTGTAGGTGGTTCACCGTGTGTAATGGCTGAGGGGGCTAATCCAGCCCACAGGCTATGATTCCATATGCCATCCTGATTGGGGTGGGTGGGGGGCTCTGATCAATGATTCCCAACCCCGTCCACCCACCATCCCAGTCCCCCCTGTAGCCCAAGACTCTGCACGTCATTACCTCTCGTGACAAAGAGATCGATCCCACTCCCATCTCCCTGGCTCTCATTGCCAGCGACCTGTCTGTGCTCGGTGCAGGCGTCTACTGTGATTTTTTTTTTTGGCAAAACTGTTCACTCGGAGCCCTCAAGAGGTGTTAAAATCCATTCTGAGCGGTGAGTCAGGCAACTGAAATTAGGGTGCTTTCACATGCGCCCCACCCCCCACCCCCCCCCACGGACCACTCCGGACCACTCTGGAGATGGCACTCACAGTGCATCTTGTTGTTTTGCCAAATTGAGAGGGCGTGAACATGGGCTGTACTATGGATCACAGCAGTTCAGGAGAGCTCCAGGAAGGAAGCCGTGGACAGCGGTGCTGAGTCTACCCGCAGTTTGACGAGGCTCCCACAAAAATGCCTTACACCACCTCGACTGTCAGCCCTGTATTGTTATCTCAACAGCAGCAGGGAGAACAAGAGGAAAATGATGAGAGCATGCTTGGTGTTTATTCAATGTACTGTGCTATTTTAGAGAATGAAATTAGCAAAGAAGGAGCACACCATTAGGGGAGTGAATCGGGGAGCTAAAGAAACAGGAGTTTTCAGAGCGAAACTGATTTAAAATTGGGGCCTGGGTGCTGGTCTGGTAGAAAAGATTAGCCTTTAAGGTAAACAGATGGTATTTTGTGGTGTTTGTTATTACTATATTGAAGCATAAAATTGGGGAAAAAGATCTCATTATCAGGAAAATGACTTGGAGAGCCAAAAAATGGTTCCAAAGAAATGTGGCCAACTGAGGACACTGAACTGACACTGTGGACTAAACACACGTTTATCCTAAAAGGGTAATATTTCCCAGCACACTGGCATCCAGGCTAATACAAAGCAAAGGAAAACTGCCTAAGGTCTCTAGTGACGCCTCAAAACTAGAACACTCTCTATTGCAGTTGTAATAAAGACACACATTCCTTAATGCACGTATGCCATTTCTTGAAGTTTGTCTGCGACGGTCTCTTTGATAGCAGCATAGTTGTGATGTATTTCTACACCAGTGAAATGGAGCTTAAAATGGAGCGGATGTAGGGGCTGGGTCTCGTACGATCAGCACCGCTGAACGGACCTCTGCTTGGAGAGGCCAGAAGTTGGCACGCAGAAAGGTATTTATCACATTTAGCTGGGCAATCGCATGGCAGGGAAAAGTTAAGTGGTGCCAGAAGAGGTGGTGTAGAAGACACCACTGACTGGAAGAGAGCGCGACTGGATCTAAAAACGGCAAACCACCTGTGTGCACGGAAGGCACGTTCCTGTGTGGAGGAGAGCAAGGAGTATGCATCAGTGTAGTGCAGCGGTGACTCAGTGCCCATAACCAGAAGGTTCCTGGTTCGATTCCCTGCTGGTGAACTGCTCAGGCAAGGTACTTAACCCACAATTGCCTTAGTAAATATCCAGCTGTATGACTGGATAAAATTGTGACTTATGTAGGTTGCTCTGGATAAGATCATCTCCTAAATGACAATTATATAACGTAATGTATGGAGTAGTGGCTCGGGCGGTGTCTCTGCAGAGCATTCTTGCCATACATTTGAGCTAAGCAACATGTGGGCTGGTTGTACTTAAAGGCTGCCCCCTCTCTGCACTCGTGATTCCAATTACGGTCAATTTTCCTCAATGCCCTGACGCAGGGACTCGAGAGGGTTTCTGCTTAAACAGGGCCGAGTGGAACACATCTGACAGCGATCGAGGAGGATCCCGGGCTGAGCGTTTATCCACGGCTGGAAAACGAGACGGCCGTCTGCGGGCCGAAGCCCGCTCGGGCTAATTGCACAACCCAAGAGCGTCGCTGCGCTCGGGCTGAAATGTTTTTGCGTTAGACAAGGTGTGAGAGGAACAGCACACCCCTCGGCGTAAGAGAGCCATTATCACCTCCTGTTAGCACTTGACTGCAAACTGGAGTGGGGGGGGGGGGGGGGGGGACTTAGGCAGAGGCTTTTGGGGGGGGGATGGGTCTGAGGGGCAGTCCATTCTGCACCTCATTTTATGCCCCAGGTGTTGCTTTTGTGGGGAGATTTTCCTGATGCCTGAAGGGGGTTTATTGACGGATGGTGTTTGTTGTTCAAATACCGAGTCTTAGGATGATGGTGCTAGAGCTTTAGATGTCGGTCTGTAACAAAAGACGGGACTCTGAGGTTATAGGGGTGCGCTCCTTTGAATCTGGCACTCTCAGAGAGTGGACATGCCACGTTTTAAACTGGAGACGAGTTGTGACTTTCATTCTTTTCCGAGCAGATGCAGGTTAAAAGAGAGAAAAGGCCACCTGCGTCTCCCTCGCACAAGCACTTACACGCGCACACACAGACAAATATATAAGCACATACTGTCATACACATACACACACTCACAGATATAAGCACATACTCTAATACACACACACTCACACACACACACACACACACTCTCACACCCACTCACAAATACACAAGCACATACATGCACACACAGACAAATATATATGCACATACTCTCGTACACATGCACACACTCACAAATATAGAAGTACATACTCTAATACACACACACACCCACTCACAAATACACAAGCGCACACACACACACACACACACACACAAATACACAAGCGCATATGTGCGAGCACACACAAATATATAAGAAGGACATATGCACAGTCACACACACACATGCATGTGATCATATACACACATACTGTACACACTCACAAATACATAAGCCCACGCCTCACTTCCACATGCGCTCATTTACAAACATGCACACACTGCGCTCAAAGCTCAAGACCTGGCAGCGTAATGAATGTTGAGTATTCAGCCCCCCGGAGAGGCCCGACTGCTCCTGAAATGTGAAAGACACACACATCATTGTTAACCTGAAATGTCACTTTTATTTATTATACCTCTCCCCCCCACAACCATCACCACAAAGAAGGAGTGGAAACGCCATAAACTGCAGCCAGTTCTTTGGAGAAAGACGGAATTAGATCACTAGCCCTCCAGATGGCTCAGATTTAATTATTTAGTGCACGGAAACCAATTCGGGTCAGCCACAAATATATAGGATGGGCTGAAATTGCTTATATAGTGGGTGTGTTTTTTATTGCGGTGCCGGGGACATAAATCCGAGCCAGGAGCACATTGTAAAGGGTCATCTGGCCGGGTGAGCCCAGGGCCTCGGCTTGCCTTGCCCGTTACTGAGAAGGTGTCCTCTGACCGTCTGGAAGCCTCATGCTCCCCTGTCCCAATCCACTCAAGACTTCAGCGGCACGGACATGGCATTCCGTTCTCCATAGAGCATTTGGGCTTAGGGCACAGAAATATCAGGCCCAGTGCCCTAATCCGCTGTTTACACACAGAAACATGCAGAGTAAGGCACTGACAGACAAACCCCAACCCTCCAGCCTGGGCTCCAGTGGAGTGGGGAAGTGGGGTGGGGGGTGGGAGGGGGAGTGCTAGCCAGGGCAGAGCACGGAGACGCTGGGGCAAGTGTGAATGTGCAGCCCTGGGCGGGGCTGAGGGTAGAGACCGCGTCTCCAAGGGGTCCTAAAGCAGGCGGTGGGGGATTTTCCGTTCTGGGTAATAAAGTTCCTAAGCTCCTCAGAGAGGCACAGCAGGTGAACTGAGCTACCCTTATGCAGAGAGAGAGAGAGTGAGTAAGGGAGAAACACGCCAGATATCCCATCCTGTCTGGACAGCAGCGCTCAACCCTGTGGAATTCCTGTTCAGTAATTTTATCCCTCTGAGTTTGGCAAGGAGAGAGGGGAAAGGAAGAGACTGAGAGAGGGAGGGAGAGAGGGACACCTGCATTCCTTCAATCTCAGGCAAATGCTTTTCTTTTTCTCCTGTCAGGGCCTCAAATATCTTAGCTCGGACGGCTGAGTTAAACGATACTTAAGACTGAGCTGATAAAATTTCAATTTTTGAGATTGGGCCTGTGGACTAATTTGGCCCCTTATCAAGTGAAGGAGTGCTTTTGCTCCGTGTAGTGGCCGTGACGGTGTGATGGCAAAGGTGCTCGTAACAGCAGGAGATGAGAGTGTGAGTGTCACAAAGGAGCTAATATGCACAACAAAGTGGAATTAATTAAGTAAAATTATTTGCTTAAATTTGCAAATGAATGAATAAACGATCGCTGTATCTGAACATGAAAGAATTCACACAGAATTGAGGAAAAAAGGGGCTCTTCCTTTCTTGTAATTGTTTTCCTAACCCCGGATAGGAAGAAACAAGCAATGATTTTGAACCTAATGAAACGAGGAAATAACAAATCCATTAAAAATGATAAGCAACCATCTTCGCAGCTCTTTGCTATCTAAATATTGCTCCCTAAAGCCACAGATTAAACTGTGCCTGGGTGTTTGCAGATTGGACACAGTTCAACCAAGATGAGAAAATTAGTCTGTGAAACAATAATTACCTTATGGCGTGAGCTCTGTGGAGATTACTTTTTTTTTCCTCAAACGTTGAGGAGTAATTATTGCTTGTTCAACACAGAGCGGAAGCTCGGGCTTCACTCGGAGGAGTGATATACGTTGCGAACCTTTATCGCAGGGCACTGTGTTATTTTTGTCTGATTTGGAAATGTCTTTCTTAATAGCACGTTGTGATGCGGATTAACTCTGCTCTTAACGATAGCGCTGATTACACACTTATTTAACCACCGCTGATTGCAGGCTGATTTTTCTGCTGTGTCAATGAGATCAAAGCCAACTGTAGGAACAGAAGACACTATTGTTGTAGTAAAGTTTACATCAGTTATACACACTGATGTAAAGCGCAGCAGTGTGGCATAGTGGCTCGTAACTGAAAGGTTGCTGGTTCGATTCCCGCATTGAGGTAGTGCTGTTGTGCCCTTGGGCAAGGTGCTTAACCCACAGTTGTCTCAGTAAATTTCCAGTTGTATAAGTGGATAATATTGCAAACTAGGTACGTCGTTCTGGATAAGAGTGTCTATTAGAAAAAATGATGACAAAAAATGACTGTGCGCAATTGTACACAACCCCTTGTACAGCAGTGAATCTGAAGAGGTGGAAGTAACTGTGGCCATTATATTACAGGGTGTCAGACTCTTTAGACAGCTTAGCACTGGTATGGACGTTTCACCATGGGTGCATTTTATTTTTAACCGAAGCCAATATGCAGCAGTATGACTAAGATGTTTTTTTTTTTTTTTTTTTTAAAAAAACCTCATCGTAAGTTCATTAAGGCCCTTGCGAAAAAATAAAGCTCTCAGAGCTTGTCTGTTCTCTCCTCAACGGTCCCCTCCTCCCCGTAAGCCAGTGAAATAGAGCCAGTTTACCGAGCTGAGATGGTGCCCTGGGGATGTGCAGAGAATCAACAAGTATGGAGTAATGGGGAGTAGAAAGCACAGACTCACCACAGTATAATATGCGCCATAAATAACTTGCAAATATACTCGGGGCTTTGCAAATCCTGGTAAGGTCTCGATAAGAAGGTGCCTAAATTGATTTCCTCTTTGGCTCCTCCTAAAACAGTGTGGAGAAGACCTGAGGGATGAACAAATGCTGTTTGTATGTTTTATTTATTTAATATTTGCAGACCGGGGTGAAAAAAAAAAAAATGTCAAACAGCGTTAACAATTCAAGGGAAATACTCAGCTTTCACAGGAGTTCCTGGATTCCAGCTTGCCAATACAAACACTGTCAGCCCACTCAAAGCGGCCCGTTAACAATGCGGCGGTGCACTCTAAAGGCTATATTCCTAACACTAGGACATGCAAAATCAACAAGCAATTTCCTGCTTAATTAATTTCCTAAGTGCAGTTTCGTGCTTCGGTTGTGTCTGCGCCCAGCTAGGAGGTGGAGGGTTAATTGGCTGGACGGGAGATTGAGGAGAACTCTTAGGGGTCATCGACAAAGTTCAGCTCTTTTTTTTTTAAAGCAGAAACTCCTCTGACACAGGGGCTCCAGGGATTGGGGAAAGCGTCTCCTAATCTCCTTCTGAAAGAACCGGAGAGCACGCTCACTGGTCCCTTGGCTGCCGCCCAGCACCTGAGCAGCCGTGACCGCCGATTGCGGCCGTGATCAGCAGAGCCTGACCAGACTCCGCTTCCTGACAGGAGTGGTGCGGTGAAAACATTCCCCTAACCGCTGCCGCGTTGTATGCGGCTGGCTCCGAGGGGCCTGATCTAAATTCACAATCCAGGTGCCCGTGCATGAGTCGTGTGGTCTGGCCTGGAGAGGATGCAGAAATGGATTTAGCAGAACAATCAGGGGCACTTTGCCTAAGGAGTTTAGGCAAGAGATTTTTTTTTCTTTTTTCTTTTTTTTTCCCCTTTGTTGTTGTCCATTAAACAACTTTTTTAGCTCATCTCTGTGACGGCCAAACTGATCGTGTCGCACAAGGGATGAGATAGCTTTATTGATGTTCATTACTCAACTTTTTTTTTTAGTTCATCTCTGTGACGGCCAGACTGATTGTGTTGTACAAGAGGCGAAAGACTTGGGCCAACACTTGCTCGAAATCTTTTAGCGGATGTTCAGGGCAGATCGCACAGTGGGAGAATGGAATTAGACTGTAAGGGCCAGTTCAGACGGGGCCAACTGTCGGTGACAAGACGGTTGGCCAAAGTCTTTCTGGCTTGTCGTGCAACATGTTCGTGATTGGAAGCCTTATCCCCAGATGTAGAATCTTGGTTGGCTGGGACGGATATAATCACTGAGCCAATCACAGACTGCTCCAAACTATATTTCCTTTTAAAGTGCTCTGAGTTTCTTTTTCTTTTTAACTCTGTACTATCTTTGTGAATGAATGAAATCTGACAAAAACAGTCTGAGTAATTTTTTAAATGAATTATTAGACAGTGTGACACAGTACCACACTGTGGTGTGATGAAATTAAGACAATCTAATTGAGGAGACCTGTACCTGAAGGTCTACCTGGTTATTCTCTCATAGAAGCTGGAGTGTTGTTATCAAATGTATTGTGCATTATATTACATTACATTTACTTAGCAGTAAGTTATCCAGAGCAGTTTGCATAGCTTACATAGCTTGCGTTATCCATGTATACATCTGGAAACTCAATAAGGCAGTTTGGGTTAATACCTTACCCAGGGGTACAACAGCAGCGTGTCAGCTGGGATTGAACCCAGCAACCTCTGGTTTATGAGTCCTGCTTCTTCCCACTGTGCCACGCTCCTGTGCTCCATGGCAGTTTTCTGCTTCCAGCAGATCTGTTCTGAACGTGTTGTTGCAGTACTGCTTTATGTGGTAGTCCTGCAGAGCGCAGGGGTAGCACAGTCATTTTCCCGGGTCCCTCCGCGTGGGGGTGGGTTTTGAGGACTGGTACCTGAGAGCCTCTCTGCTGTTCCCTGCTGGTAGAGCACGCCAGAGTGCAAGCACGCCGGCCTCACCTTAGCGCCCGGGAGACGAGCCGAGGGGCGGGGGGGGGCCCAGGGGAACCGTGTAATAATGCCGCCTAATGACCGAGCACTGCACCATGGGAAACGGTCGCAATGCAAGAGCGGCCAAGAGGAAGGAGCAGGAAGTAATGGGTTGTGTGAGAGTCACTTTGCAGCAGCGGCAGCCACACAGTAATGTCTTCCACATTGAGGCGTTCACATTCATGTAGAAATCTCTCCTCCAATGGCTTCCACATGCATGAATGTGTGTGTGTGTGCATGTACGTGTCTGTGTATATGTATGCATGTATATATGCATACAGTCACATTTGTAATCAGTAATCAGCTTAGTAATATGTAATCACCTTTGTAATTAGTGGTGCGTCCAATATTTTCTCACTGACATCAGATGACTTTCTGTCTTCAGTTTGATTATCTGCCTTGTTGTAATTTCTTTTTCCATTGCTATTTCTACCTTTCAAGGGTAGAATCCATTTTGAATAATTGCTGACCAGTCCATGGTCCTGTCCAGAAATCATGTGAGCTGCTCGGATATGGTGTGGAAGATCAAAGTGACAATCACAGTTATCATTAGGCTACTGTTGCATGGAGAATGTGGTTTGAAAGACATTTCATATCCCAGTACACTAGTTTTTATGGTTGCTTTATCCTGTTGTGCTTATGCCAGTTTATATAGGAAGTAGAGATCTTATCTCGTTAAATGTACAGCGAGAGATCAAAGTGCTTGCAGTTGTGAAATGCAATTTTTATAAGCTTAAGTTACGCAAATTAAATGTTTCACAGTTCTGAATTCCCCCACATTGCAGGTGCCTAAGAGTAATTGCACGCGCTCATTGCCGTAATGGTGTAAAAGACTCAGATGATCAGGGCCCGGCTTGCGGAGAATGGAGAAAACAGAAAAGGTATCCAGCTGAAACGGAACACTTCCCGCTGCCTGGAGGGACTCGGAATTGGCAACCTGAGTGACGCGGCGCGCGTGGTGATTGACAGCGTGGTAGTGCCGCTTTTATCAGGGAACAAAGCAGTGTTAACCTAAGGTTACGTGCTTTACATGGCCGCAGCATTTGATCCTCACTGAGTGCTCGCCACCCGCTCCGAAGGCGGCGCTGAATTAAATGTTTCTTAAGTGAAGGATCTACCACAGACGCGCTGATTGACTTGGAGCATTTGAGACTTTTTTTTATTCATGAGCTGCCGTGACATTTTTCACTGTCTGCTCTAGATGTATAGTGGTGGAGTCCTCGGTGGGAAGAGATTATAGAGTCAGGGCATTTGAAGAGCTAAAATAATGTCAAAACAGGACGCAAACATACAGCAGTGTTACTTTTTCCGCAAGAGAGAAAGGTTGTGTAAGCGATGTCAAAACAAATGTAGCAATTAATTAGACTTATTTAATTGTAGTGCTTTAATGTAATTTCAAGGCTTCATTTCAATGGACTCCTTAGTATAAGAAAAAAAGGCCATGTTAAAAATGGAAGAAAAATTACAGCAATTGTGATTGTGATTTTTTTTTTTTTTTTAACCTCAGTACAATATAATAAAAGCACAGGTGATTTTAGCTGTCACGGTCAGAAAGTCCCCAGGACATTATATATAGGCACACTGTACTGAAGCTCCTTTTTAGAAGAGCTGTATAAAGACATTCTGCTCCCTGCTTCCACCCTCCACCCTAATCTCTGATGCATCACAGTTTTTAACATCAAACCTGTCAACGGTAATATGTAGTTTTCCTCTTGCGAGTGCTTCGGGAGTCTGCTTGTGGGCACGGATACGCACGTACAGCCAGTGATTTATTGTGTTTGCCATTCGGAAATTAATCTGGAAAATATGTCTTTATAGTGAGCGTCGACAATGCCTCTGTATTGATTTTGGTAAGCGATCAGCGGGCGTGCACCCACACACAGAGACAGAGGCCCGCATTCATGCTGTCCGCCCTCCTGTCTGCCGGGGTCAACCTGGGGTCAAAGGTACAGCGGGGTCGAAAGTCAGCTGGTAATGGTGAGAGCGCCACAGGCTAGAGGGTGAGGTCGCAGTGGGGTCCGGGGGGGTGCACGGGGGCACGTCGGAGTGGCTCTACAGACAGCGTCGCCACGGAGACGGAACAAAGCGGACGTTAACTCCAAAAAGCCCACCTCACTATTTGCCTGGCCCGCTAATGGTTTTTAGGCTGATCCCAGAGAAACAGGATAAGGGTCTAATTGAATTATCAGGCCCTTTGTTCCGCTCCTGGGGTGTGGGGCTGCGTCTTCTCCCTTCTCTTAAGAGGATAATCTCGCGGTTCGAGGATTCTGACCTCATTTCAGAGACCCGGAGCTTTCAGGTTTAATGTAAAATAGATTTTTCTCCACACAAAAGGATGGAATAGCAATTTTTTTGTTCTTTTGTCCAAGAATACACCCAAGCAAGAGGGGTGTATCCAGTGTTCTTCATATTCTTAATGGTCTTAATGTGGATGGCTGAGTCACTGAAGTAGTTATTCAGTGGAGGGCGATTTTTTTTTTTTCCCCAACATGCAGGTTTGCGGAAGTCATGAACAGAAGTCATGAACAGAAGAACAAGCAGTACCCCCTGTATTTTACCGATTCCCTCCCTGGCTCCTTTTAGGTATCGATACTGAAAACTTTAATCAGCAAGAACACATGAGACGTAAAGAGCATGCTGGGTGAATTGGTCCAGAACATTTGAGTAAATTCAACCTCCAAACACATGCGCTCTGTGTGCTCGTACATACATGTCTGTCTGCTACTGCAAAAAAAAAAAAAGAAAGAAACCCATGTGATCATTTGAACTCTCGCAGATGTTTCAGTTCAGTAAATGTTTATAAAAAGGAATTGCACAAAAAATGGCTTCCTGAGGAGAGGAAAGGAGAGGGCGTTTTAAAGCGTGCGGTTTTGCCATGTTTTACTCCCCTGCTTGTTTCCGGCGGGCGGCCCTTTGTGAGGGAACAAAGTGAGCAACTGGATTGTGTGACAGCTTCTGGCGTGTTTCCTATATGCAGGACTGCGCACTGAACACGGGCTGCCGTTTCCTTCATCTGATAAAAACACACAGCGCCCTGCGTTGTGGAGCATCCAACTGAAACCCCTTTGTTGCAGATGCAGACCTAATTTCAGTTTAAAATGAGCAGAAATTTGGATTTGAAGGGGATTAGGAAAAAAGGTATAGGAGTTTGGATAGCAGTGAGAGGGTATTTTTGATTGGTTAAATGTGTAATGGAAGCAGAGTCTTGATTCTGAGCTGGAAGTGCGTAACTCCAGTGTTACTCATATGCAAGTTAGTCATAGGTAATTTGAATGGGATTTGGGGGTGGGGGTGCAAAATAATAAAAGCACAGTTTAACAGAATCCAGATGATGGGGAACAGAGGACCAAGTACAACTGCTATTGCGATGCAACCTGTTTGCCACGGTTACACAGAGGTTGTGCAAGGAAAGATAAACATCAGGCACAGAAATGAAAAATTAATTCAGATAGCTCCTCATAGGTTCCTAATTAAGGTGCTTAAATATTAATAAAATGTTATCACCATTCATTAATGGTATTAACATGAATTGTTTGGTAGTGCCTGTTAGTAACATTAATTAATTGTATTGCATTGCCTCTTAAAGAAGAAACCATTTGCTGCAAGATCCCTGTAACTTGCCTTATGCTCTTCGGTGGTCAATTAACACTATAATGCATTAGTTGATTGGCTTTTCAGTGTCTGGCATGTATTCATTTGTGTGGGATGTGTGATGTCTAATTTTGGAGAGGCACTATGATAAATGGTAATTGTACTTTAATAATACATCAATTAATAGTTAATTAATGGGACCTTAATATAAAGTATAAGCAGAATGAATACTTCATTTAAGAAATACTGTTTTATTAAATGATTTATTTCTGTTCTTATTTATTAATATCAGACAACATTGAACATTGTGCTATTGTTTGTTTGTTTAACATTTAACATAGCATTTTATTCATTACTATATAATTACATGTTATTTTTCCATGTGTAGTATGTAGTTTTACATAATGGCCTTCTTGGTTATTGTAAAAGAAATGTGTAAATGCCAAAGTTCCTTTGGTCTTAATTATAAAGATTAGGAAAAAATCTGAAACATGATGGATAACTGAAGTTAAATTTGTATCAGTTAAAATTGGTTTAACATTGATAATAAATGAGTCAAAACACAATACAGAAAGTAAACACTAAAGTTATGTTTTTGAGTGACATTCCAATTGTGCAAAATGTAACATCTGACAGATCAAATATTACAGGCTGTCACGATGAATTTGCATCAAATGTGTCGGTGACATTTGCTCAGTTTTTAGAATTGCCAAACTCGACTGGCAGTAACTCGAGCCAAAAAAAATCTACTATTGTAACGACTAATAATAATAATTATTGCACCTATGCAGAGAACTGTAATAAACAGTGATAATTAAAAGATAATTATTAGAAGTTGATGCCACTTAATGGCTTCATTGTGACTCCACTATTAATCATTTTCTTTTCTTTCTGATGGATTAATTTCCTGTTGGACAGTGTCCGCGCTTGGCGGCCGCTACCGTTTGGCCACTCTGTCCCTCTGGGAGTGACCGGCTGCCTGGTACCAGGCAGCCAATGGTGCTTTGTGTCCCCGCGAGACAGATCTCATCTCCTCTTCCTCATTTATTTGTGGGAAGTAGGGACGTGATATTTTAATCTTTTTCAAAGAATTTCTTTTGTCATTGTAGTTATTTTTAATGCACTGTTCTCATATGCACTCTCATTCTCTCATTTTTTCCCCTCTTTCTTTCTGGCGTCTCTTATGCCGCTCTCCTCCTTTTTTTCTCCAGGCTTTTTAAACCTGTGTTGTTCTTTTGACTTATGCTTTTTAACTGGTTTTTATCCTTTTTATTTACTTTTTTATCCAGTCTGCAAAAGAACTGCCCACATGGGACAATAAATTATTCTGAATTTCTGTCTCTCTCTTCTCTCTCTCTCCTCCCTCTCCCTCTCTCTCTTTCTTGCTGTCTTTCTCTCTCCCCCTCCCTCTCTCATCCTCTGTCTTCCTCTGCTCTCTCTGATCCCTCTTGCTCTCTATTTCTCTCTCCCTCTCTTTCTTCTCTGCCTCCCTCTCTCCTCTCCTTTTCTCTCTCTCTCTAATCACCTTTCTCTCTCTCTCTCCCCCTCTCTTTCCCCCCCCTCCTCCCTCCCTCTCCCTCTCTCCCTCTCCCCCTCTTTCTCTCCTCTCCCTCCCCCTCTCCTTCTCTCCCCTATCTCTCTCTCCTCTCTCTCACTCCTCCCTCCCTCTCCCTCTCTCCTTCACCCCACTGATGAATGGCCCCCTTCGTGGAGACAGACGATTCATCCAGCTGCGATTGGCAGTAAAGTCAACAACACAGGCCTTGCCCCTGATTTATTGGGCCCCCTCCTCCCTCACTCCCTCTTCCCATTTATTCATTCATATATTTGTTCCCTTTTTTTCATATTTCATTTATTTCCTTGTTTGCCTTGTCTGGGCTATTTGGCACGGGTGTCTGCGGTTTCTCAGCACCCTGCGAGCGGGGCCGGGGTCAGCACCCTGAGACCTGTCTTCACACAGCCGCCTCCTCGCTGTCGTGTGGAGAGAGTGATATATATGTGATCGTACGCGTACACATATCCAGAGCCATGTAAGCACACAGAGTTCCGCCCCGCCTGGTAGCCGCAGTTTAGTTTAACACACTACTGTAAACAGAGTCTGTTTAAGAAAGTCGCGGAAGATGGATGCACATGATGAGGAGTGATTTAACTCGGTGGCTTTCCACCCTCCCAGGAATGAAACTGCTTTAACCTTACCAGCGGGTTCATTTGTGGCAAACGTCTCTGAATTATTCATCCTGTATTGCACTGCCATGTACACAGACGTAGGTACTTATTAATCGATAAACGGATAACAGATAAAATTACACAGGATGATTCCTTAACTTATTGAACCAGCTGCTCCTCTGGCAGCTGGTTCAAATTCAAATGTTAGATTACAGGCATTTGAAATCCATTTTGCAAAAAAAGTTGCATTGCTTTACTTGTTTTTTTCCTTTTTCTTTTTGGCAGGTAGCTGAAAGCATAAAGAGGCAACCGGGTAGAACTTAGCTAGCAGTGCACTTGTTTTCTCACCAAAAATACACATGATGCACTGAAAAAATCCCTCTAATATAATAGGTTTTTCATCTTAAAGGTGCCCTTACTGCATCATGTTGGTCCCTCTGCATTACAGATACATGCAAACGTAATGTTTATTTCATTTCATACTGGAAGGTGGCACAGTGTGCTGTGAAGTTTACATGCAGTGGCTACAGAAAACAAATAAAAATGCAGTGGTGCATATGGTGCCTGAAGCGGTCGTAATCCATGGTCTCAGCCACACTGCTCAGCCCTTTGACCTCACTTAAGGAGCTGTTTTGCAAGACAAACATCTCCAAAATGTCACTTGGCAACCCTGGAGCTGACATGTTGAAGGCCCTGTTTGTGTCTCCGTGGGGTCTGGCTGTGTGGGAGTGCGTGTGAGCTCGGTCACTTCATGTAAGCTTATTCAGCCTTGAAAATTCACATGAACATCACTAGAAAGGGTGGTCTGTGTGCTGGCAAATATTGACTCAATACGTGCACATGACCCCAGATTGCCGAGGGAATTAACTTCTCTTTAAGGTATTTTCCCAATCCTCCTAAAGAAACCTGTGTTATAATTGTAAGGGACACTGAGTTTTGTAATTTAAAGAAAATAGGCAAAATTCAATTTGGAGTGGAAATATCCTCATTCAATTTTCAGTGTCTTTGTCCATCAAATTAGCCACAAATGAATCCAGCTGAAACTAATTTATTAAAACGTGCTTAATGCGTTGCCAGATGATGATGATCAAATGTACAACACATTCCCTTTTTTTATGCTTAGCTTTCAGAAACGTATTTGTAAAAGAGTTTATTTAGTTTACAAAAGAAGTGCACACTTCTAACTGGGACGAAGGCCCATGGAAAAATGGTAAAATCCAGTGATTGATATTGTGGTGAGATTTAGTTAAAAATAGCCTTGCCTGTTTGTCCCTGATCAAACGATGGCACTTGAGCAGTACTGGCAGTCTTAATTATTGACTGTTTTTCAAATATGTTGTTTATACCAATATTTCAGCTCACTGAAGCAGCTGTGGAGTAACATTCGCCTCTGACCGTAGGTCTCATGTTACCTTGGAGTTTTCAACGCAGCTGTAGGGAGATGGTTTATTAAATTGCTCGGTTACTCAGTTGATGTGGATATTTGATATCTCAGCATTCCACAAATAAAATGTATTCCCTAAAATGGTGTATTGTGAATGGATATCGGTGTCTGTGGTGTGAATGTATTCTGTATTTACAGAGATTGGTGTATGCCAGTATGTGCCTGCAACAGCTGTAAATTGTGTAGTGAGTGCTGAGTGACTGTTTCTGCGTTGCGCTCTGGATAAAATGTCGTTCAAATTTACGTCACAGCTGCAGTCTCAAACACACAGTCGGCATTCAGTGATCGTCAGTTGTTTTACGTCTGCTCATCCTACTTCAGAGAAAAGCTCTCATTTTGGAATTATTGAGGGCATTTCCAAAAGATCACAAATGCGGCAGTCTTCACATGCTGTTCATTTGATCTACCAAAATAGCTTGATTGAAAATCTAGCACGTAGTCATTGCTGGTAATGACTGATATTATAGTACAATAAAGGTACGCAGGGGGACTTATAATAGACAAAAGCCAAGGTATTGTATAATATGTTTTTAGTGGCAAAAATCAGGTTCCCTGCCCCCCACTATATTCTGCCTGATGTTTGCAATCATCTGTGTGCCGTGATTCAGAAGAGGTTGTAGGAGAGCCAGAGTTTAGCTTTGCAATGCATTCTCCATGGGCAGTTCCAGTCAGAAAGGGCCCTAAAGGAGTGTGCCTTATGAGACTGTTTCATGATGTGTCTGACTTTTCACATACCTCATCTGCTCAGCCGTCAACCACATCTATTCCGCTATGCAGAAAACGATCGCTGTGGTCACCGAAATGTTCACACCTGGACACTATTCAAATGGAACGTTTTGCTGATCGATCCTTTGATTGGCTGTGCAGCAGGGACGGACGTGAAAATATTGGGAGATAAATTCAAGGAAGAAAAGAGGGGTGAGGGACACGTGGGGGGGAAAGGAACAAATTAAGCTAACTACCCTTTAGGAGCTGATTCACGGCGGGTCCTTCGAGCCGAGGCCTGACGCGAGCGAGGGATCGATAGGACAGCGGCAGCCGAAGCGGCGGTACAGGCCTCACACCCCGGCCTCATTTGTTTCCTTTCATTTGTTTTTTTTTTTTTCCTGCTGGAGTTGTGATCAATACTGGGATCAAAAATCGGGTTATGATCAAAACGTCAGCGTGGCAGATCCCCGGGGCTCGGCCCTCCACGACCGGCGGGTTAATTAACGGAGGGATCGGGGGTCCCCGCGCCACCCTGGCTCCGTTTGAGTCTCGGGGAGACGGAAGCGAAGGTAATATTTATCTAAATTCCAATTACCTTCATCTGGGCTGTTTGATGTTGCCAAGAGGTCAGTTCTCAGCAGGCCCGGGAAAGCGCTCTGCATTTCAAACACTCCAACTCGGTCAGGACACTCCTGATCGGAGAAAAAAAAAAAAAAGAAGTCTTTTTCGTGCGCCCCCCCCCTCCACCCCCACCCCCCGGTTCCCCTCCCAATCCCTTCCTATTCTGTGCTGTCCTCAGCGTGCTTGGTTAGTGCTTTTCTGAACCTTTGAGTTTTGAGAGCAAACTAGGTTAAGGTGGTTATGAAATGGAGTTTGAGTTAAAAGGGTTAGTCTCATCGAAGATTTAATTCTGACGTGTTTCACCCACTGAAATTCCATCTTGGAGGGCTTCTGTGGCGGGGCCTTCCGCTCGGGGAAGCGTACAAAGACGCGTTTTCATCCTGCCTTGTTTACATGTTTCCAAGAAATTAAACAGGAACCATAAAAATCCAGCAGCAGTCGGATCCATCTCTTGTTTTACGATGGCCTGACCAGCTGCTGGTTTTTGTCAGCTCTGTCATGTTATTCTGTGCGAGTGTAATCTGCCCAAAGAGTGTGTAGCTTGTTAAACATAAAATTGCTTTATACTGTAATGCAGTGGGTATTCCATGTCATCGTTTGGCATTCCTGTATACACTGAAAGTCTGAGAATCTTTAACAGGAAATGGCAGACAAGGGTCTGTGTGCATCAAAAATCTGAGAATAGTTATTGGGGTAGATGGAAACAAAAACCAGAAAAATCTAGAAAGAAAGAACAGAAGAAAGAAATCTTAGATTGAAAGAGTTGTGTTAATGAAACCACTGGAAACGGTCCTAAACACACCCTCGTTCCAAGATCGCTGGCTTTCACTTTTGACTCAAAACCTTTTAAGAAAATGATGAGGTTGTTAAGACTTTGTATGAGCTCTGCAGACTGTTTGCCAGCACTGTTAAGTCCTAAAAGGCATTGTAACTCACCCGTAGGCAGACACTTAAAAGAAGCTCCCCTTTATCCATAGAATTTACTTAAGAATTGCGATGCATACTGTCCCGGATCACTGCCAAGCCAGACTGCCGGAACCCCGCGGTGACCCGCAGCTCGGAGACTGGGGATCCATTTTGTATGTCAGGAGAGGTGCGGAAAGTTGGGCTGGTGGCGGAGCTGAGAGGTAGACCGCGTTCCTCGATGTTTACCAGTGCCTTTCGTTAACGTAGTTAGAGGATGAAGGCGTCAGCTGGCGTGTTTGAGAACATTACCAATACAAAGCTGCAGCTGGTAACTCAGACTGACGAACCATGGACAGTGACCATCATATTGCCATCCCTGCTGTCCCTACGCCTGGGGAGGAGGGTCTCAGTCTTGGCCAGCAACTTGTGACACCCAATATGGCAGCCTTCTACTAATTGATGCCACCTTGTCAACACTAATTACTGAGACTGCAGCAACGAGGAGGCAGCTAATTAACAGACTAACGATGTTTGTCACTTCAGGCCGACCCAGATATTTAGGAAAAAGCCAAGCTTGTCACCCTCACATCTGCTCCAGATTTTTTTTCCCTTTCTCGTTTTTACATTTCTATTCCCCGCTCTTTCAAAATACGTTTTTTTCCGTCTTTTCTGCATTAATTCAGCTTATTTATTTTCTCGTTCTCTCTCCCTCGTCACATTTCCGTCAAAATTGATTAGGACGGCAGTGCAAGCTGCCACCGTTTCTCTTCAGTAGAAAGGAAGGGAAAATAGGTGAGCTTCGCAGCTGTGACTGTGGTTGTCAGTTGCTCACATTATTTGTATCCAATCACATCAAAGACTTTTTCAATTTTACATTTTTAGTAACAGTTTTCCCAAGCAAGCTCTGTGCTCTACTTATCTGTATAAGGAAACCGAGAGGAGGTGGTAATGATGAAGCAGCAGGGATTTTGTGTTTCTCTGTGTGTGCGTGCGTGTGTGTGTGTGTGTGTGTGTGTGTGTGTGAGAGAGAAAGAGAGTGAGTGTTTGAATATGTGTGTTGAATCGTATAATTAAAGTATTAAGATTAAAAATCTGACTCTCCCCCTCACCTACCCCATTACCCAGAATTCTTCAGGAATCTCTTTCTAGGTCAGACAAATGTATGTAGGAGATTTGGCAAATCATTTTCCAATTGAAGTATGTTGCTATATTACAGATGCCAAGGAACCGTTTTTGCATTTTCTTTTTTGTTTTTGTTTTGTTTTGAGGCTGTCAAGTCATGTTATCGATGCAAGATTGCCATTTCTTTGTTTGAAACAATCCTCAGGGAGAGGAAGTAACACATAATTCACATTTGTAAAAAGTGTTAATTTCTCTCCTTTTTTTCCATTACAGATACGAGTGGACGGCATCCCCCCGCCTTCCCAGAATGCCCTGCTGTATGAAACCGTTCAGGTGGTGGAGGGCAGCCCCATACTTAGGGACATGGTCTTCAGCCCAGATTACCAGTATATCTATCTGCTTAGTGACAAACAGGTGAGTGGTTTTGATGAGAGGAGCTGTGAGCTGGCCAGACTGCAGGCTCTGAATCAGGGCATCTGGGACAGCTGTTTTCTGACTCACTGGAAATGAACATTAAAGTGGAGGTGGGGGGTGGATTTAGATGCAAGACAAAGCAAGAGGAACACCCTTGCAGAGTCAGTTTATAGCTGTTTATTTAACTTCAGCGTAACCTTTGCGAGAGCATTCTTTTTTGCTCTGAGGAGTATGCTTTAGGTTGAGATGGAACTTGGCGAAACATGTTTGTTTTCAACCGTCTGTACTGTTTGTGACACTTCAATTCCGTGTTCAATATTAGTGTTCATGACAGCTTTTTTCCCCAAAATGTGTACTGGACATTGTATGTGGATGCCACTGTGAGAGGGAAGGCGTATATTAGCACAACCAAGGGCTGATTTTCATTACGATCACATTCATAATGAGTGTGAAAACATTTGTTCTGAGCTGTGACAGCCTATCTCAGAATAATAAGGATACATTTGTCAAAAGGACTTGAATGGGACCCAGCGACTGTCAAAAGCCTGTTATGTTATAAAAACCAAACCGGAATTTCAGACACTTCATTTCAACATCTGCGAGACAGGAAGACAGACTGGTTTATGTCTTTGAATTATTTTTTTTTTTTTTCCCTTCAGCTGGTTCTCTTATGAAATCTCGGGCAAGTGTCTCCATTGACACCGTGACGGGAGTAACACATTCTATGGAGCTCTATTGTGGAGCTGAAATGTGGAAGACCGATGCAGAGTTCCTCTCCAGCTGGTGAAGAGGGCCCTGACACAAGCGCGGCGCACAACGACGCCTCTGCCGTTCATAATGCATCTTTCACACGCTCTTTCTTCCCTTTGCAGCCATTAATTGAAAGGAAGCATGAATTGCTCTCATCGCGCACAAATCTCTGAGATTTTTTTGCATTTTATATTTAGCCTTGCCCTTTAATAACGCGCCGTCTTAGGTTGGTAATAAAAGGCGCCACCTTTTTACTGTAGGGGCTGAGAAGACCTGCCAGGTGTCAAGGCTTTTGCATAAGAACATGTGAGTGATACAATGGAGGTGCAAAGAGGAAGGAATCAGCTGCCTTCCTCAGCCTAAGAGTAGAGAAGCGCGGGAGCAGTGACTTTGATTTTTAATTCAAATAACCGTTTTAAAATAAACAATGAATTTAATTCCAAATATCCACCGTAAACCATGTTACGCAGTGCAGCGTTTTGGTGCGTTGCCGCCTTGAGAAAGTGGTAGCATTTTGTGGAAATTAAGAAAAGTCAACCTCAAGGAAGCTTTGAGATGAGGACTGTGAGGGCCCAAATCTACAGTAAAAAAGAATCTGGCACGGCAGTGTCTACCTATAGAGCAGAAAGAGGAGGGGAAAAAAACCCAGAAACCTACATCAGATATATTTAAACTCCCAGGCATGTTCCAAGTGCCTTATTAAAAAGAGAATTGCGTTTGAAATAAGTGGGGTAAGATCAAAGGGAAAAAGACGAGGCAGGAGGATCTTGGGGGAAAAAAACACATTGTGTACAGCGTTACTTTAGAAAGGAGCAACGAGGCCCCGACGGGATGATGCTGCCAGAAGTAAAAGGTGGAATGTAGATGTGGGAGGGTGAGCGTCACTGCTGTGCTGCGACTACTCTGTTTAACCCTGATAATAAAGGTGCCCACACATTAGGGTCTGAACCGCACCCATCCGGTCCAGATATCGACCTCCCCAGTGATTAAAAGGGATGTACTGCGTGTTTAAGAAGGCATCACGCTGCCGCAAATTGATTGTCTTGGCAGGACTCTTTGAAAGAGCCGTTACTCTTGAGATGATAAGAGGAGAAATCCGAACGGTCCAAATTCTGACGCAGCAGCCAGAGTCGGGCAGTGTAAAGCTTGAGTCTGATGTCCGGTATTGAACTTTTGAGAGACAGAAGAGCGATTTCTGATAACGTAGCACTTCGAATTTCCCGTCCCGTGGATTTATGAAGTCTGAGAGCGTCTGGGCCTAAATGATGTACGCATAACACGGACGGTCCGCACGGAACATGTTGAATATTTCATCCGGTGCAGGTGTATGGATGGGTGTACGCCACACCGCACCCCTGTTCTTACATACCGGCACCACTGTTCGGGGATCATCAGGAGAAGATGAGACAATCTGTCCTTGCACACAAGTCCTCAGACGTTTACATGTGTGTGACGTATTGCCATTGTATTGCGGTCTTTCATGTTATGCAGCACGTTCACTGGTGCTGCGTGAGGGAGAGGCACAGGCTGACAAATGTCATCCAATTGCACGTTCAAAATAGTCTGTGTTCATATGAATATACACAGCTCGAAACCATCTGTGATGTCACGTAAGGTACGCGCTTGGCGTATTTGTAGTCATTAGCGCAGCTGTGTGCTATGGAACTAACACATCGGTACAGTTCACGTGCTGCGCAGGGGGGAAAAAGTCTCCTGAGCGAACACCGTCACCATTTCAGTCTCCCCCCCTCATCCTGCAAGGTGCGTCTGCGGGCTCCTCCACATGGAGGGGACGATACCGGCGTGCGTTTCGCGGCCCCGTCGCGCGGCGGAATAAATTAGCATGGCAGGCGAGGCGCGACACCCCGCCCACCCGCCGGCTGACACCGCGACTCCGCGGGCCGGGGGCGGGGGCGCGCCGATCTGGGGTGTGCAGGCGTGCGCGCGCGAGGCCCCTCTCCGCCACCGCCACCACTGCAGCAGCACCAGGAGGAACACGCCGCTTGAAAGGCAAAGCCTGAAAAAAAACAACACGCTTTGATTTACGCTACCCTGTGCGTCCCCGTTGGGTGGCTTCTTTTTTTTCCTTTCTTTTTTTTTTTTTGGGTTGCTGTTGTTTTCATCAGCGTTGTTTTTCCCTCTCTGAGTTTTAATGTTTGCAACCTGGTAGACTTCCCTCTCGCGGAGTTCCCTGAGGACATAGCGCATTTTCAAGATAATGCAATTTATTTTTTTATTATTATTATTGTTATTATTATTGCTTACAGACTCTTCCAATACTGACTGTAATGTTCATAAGCAACTGCTTTCCTCTGGTAGTCCTTCAGAACTAGTGTACTTTAAGCGATCTACTCTTGCTTGGTCTAATCCTTACATATTATTTTTTGTGTTCTTATCTTATCTGTCATCTTCTTTTGAAAGTCTCTCATTTTTTGGTTGACCCAACATTGGTACAGACACTCGTGAACTTTCTCCTGAGAGATTTAGCTGTTACTCCTGTGGGGGTCTGTGAGGGCAGAAAGCTTCTGTTTGCCGGTGGTGTTTGCTTTGGCTTTCA
Source organism: Megalops cyprinoides (assembly GCF_013368585.1). Classification (NCBI taxonomy): domain Eukaryota; kingdom Metazoa; phylum Chordata; class Actinopteri; order Elopiformes; family Megalopidae; genus Megalops; species Megalops cyprinoides. The sequence goes on from NC_050589.1 coordinate 9,503,305, forward strand.
CCCACTGCAGACTGTAATTGACTGTTAGTGTTTCTGCCTCTGATTCTGTGAGACAAAGTGGGTCCTGCTTTGTTGCTTTGGCTCACCAAGCCTCTTGAGCGACTGAAAGTGCAGTCCGCACAGTCGCCAGGTTCCAAATTGACAGGATGGAAATCTCCGTTGTTTTAACACTGGATCTTCTGTCACCGTGTGAACAATTGATTCTGGGATCGAGGGCGTGCAGGTGCCAACCCTCCACAAAACAAATCAATAAAGGAAGCTACCTCAGGTCTCTGGCTCTATTGACAAAATATTATGCCTCAGTTCACTAAGGGCCTAAGATGTATATTCCCGCTGAGCGATTTGATATCGTTTCTGGCATGATTGAAGTGTTGTAGTAACCTTCCCGCCTCTTTGAATGGCGGGGAGATCTCCTGAGAACAGTGGTTATCGCTGGGTGTGGTCTGCTTGGTCAAAGCAGAGCACAGCTGAGGCAGAATGGTCAATTGGCACAAAAGTTGAAATTAGATTAGTTACTTCAGTTTCCCCAGAATTCTCTCTCATAAATTCATTATTGCTTCTAATTAGATTAGCCAGCTAGTTGGAGGAGCAACCAAAAAGAATTGCATAGTACAATTCATGATTTTGAAATTTGGGTCATTCTGTTTATTTTTTATGAGTACGTAGCAATACACTGACCTTACCAAAAGGGCTAGGCATGTTTTTAATGTGCTTTTTTTAATATTTCTATATACTTAAATATACTTTTTCAGTTCAGAACAGTTTCATGTAAGGATTCTGTGTACATCCTTATCATTGTATTGTATTGAGTGATAATCTTGAAAGAGCTTTAAGTTCTCCGACCTTCGACCATCTCTTTCAGCTTGAGTAGAGTACCCCTTGTGAGCACCTGAAGGCCGCTCCCTAATAATAGTCGACGAGGGCCACATTGTTTTGCAGGAATCTCATGCTGTTTAGAGGTGGACCACCAATAAAAAACATGCTTTTAGCAAAAAAAGATTTTACCATTCCTGATGTTTTATCATGCTTTATCATGCCTGTAAGAGAAAAGAGTTTCTGGAGTAAATTGTAGTGAAACACTGTGGTAAGGAGATGCGTTACATGTTTACTTGTTTTGTGGAATAATCGCAGTGATCCCTCGGGCCCAGAATCCTCTGAACAAGGAAAAGCCAAAGGAACACCAAGGCTTGCCCTCTCATTATAATCTCCTTCGCCTTAAACATTCAACATGGCCTTGCGGTTTTGTACGGAATAGATGCAGAAATACCAAAGTACATAACCTTTTGTATATTTTTTTCATGATAATCTCATCATACATATTTCATTCAGAAATGTAGAGAACGTGTCTATAATTTGTGCAGATAAATGCATGTATGTGCACAAATACTATAGCCTAGTAAGGGAAACAAGCAGATTCCTTTTATTAAATGTACTGCCCTTTCCTCTCACAGATAAGAACTAAGCAGATATAGGTTTGAAGTAAATCGTGTTTATGACCTTACAGTCAGATTGCTGTTTTCTCACAGCCAGTACAGCATCAAGTGGACCCCCGCATTGATGGGTCAGGGATGCACACACAGCCGTTAGTGTTGGAAACCAGGACACATGGCACAGCCATGATGCTGCTCTGTAGCTCTCTTGTCTGTATCTGGCTACATTGCCTGGAATGTGTGAAGAAAAACGTCATCTGAGTTCAGTTTACTGCTGATGATTTCTTCAACCGCCTAAAGAAAATATACTTAGACAAAGCGGTGCTATGTTAACCTCACTCAATACAGTTAGTTCTTTGCCTCATGTTTCTATAATTTGGTTAGGTGTGCTTGTTCTCTGTACTGCTGCTAAAGCCAATTATTGATGACGTGTGTATAGTAAAGTAGGTAGCTGGATTATTTAATGTGTTAGGGTGATAATCAGAATTCTTAACATGCAAGGAGACACCTTACACTTAGGTCACCTCTAGCTATCTGTGAGATCTATGAGGTGATCTGGCTGCTACAGGGGGCCAGTGGCTATTATATTGAGCAAAAACGCCTTTATACACATCGACCAGTACTGTTTGAGTCTTATGAACCTTATCTAGTTAATGACTACACTCCTTTTGCCTGGTTTGACGCTTACAAGTCAAACTTCTGAGTTTACTCCAAAAATGATCACCTAGACACGTGTGGTAAGCAAGGAACATGCCCTTATTTTGAACATAAAACAGGAACAGTGATTGGCTGGATTTACATGGAAATTATACATTTTCTTTGTAAGGTCCATTGACTTGGTCTGAGCCAAAGGAAGATCATGAATAACAGCTTTATTTAGTCATATCTGGGTTAAACCGAGGGGTTTAGTACCCTTTCTCTTCCCATTTGGGCTGTAAATCGGACCGAGGCAGATCAGGCCCATTTTTTTGAAAAGGCTTTTTGTGATTCGGGAACCCATGACAACACGCATCCACCTATCGAGAACCCGGACCGGCCTGGATGAGAGCAGCATGATAACAAGGTCAAGCACGGCTGTGCTTTGAGCCGGGGGACGGTCTGAAGTATGCTAATGTGAATGGCGCCTTTTTTTACGTCTCCGGTTTTTCTGAAGGTCACGCGCTTCTGTGCCGGCCATGAAATGAATGAACCGTGCTTTGTTGTTTTGGTTTTTTTTTGTTTGTTTTTTTCTTTTTTTTTTACTCCACCGTGCTGTTTGCGGAAATGCCGGCTTTCATTTTAAACTCACGCTGGTTAAGTTTGTCACATTATCATTTGTGACACTTTCTCTGCATTTGAAGAAAAGCCCTTTAAGTGAGAAAATCCATTTTTCCAAGGCAGGGCTCCAAAGCGCAGTATTCTTCCCAAAAAGGATTTGTGCGTCTGAATCTTCTATTGAACAGTCTCCACTTTACGGTGGAAGCTCTCAGTGCCCTTCTCTCAATGGGTGCTGTGACATCGCAGCCGAAATGACTGCAGGCCCCCAATTGTGACCACTTCCATTTCATACACTTAATGTTTGGTACAACAGCTCTGCACACAAATATGGGCTACACAGTTGGTTTCAATGCGTGCATATCTGCTGATAAGGGATGTCGGTGGCTGTGACTACTCTGTGTGTGTGTGTGTGTGTGTGTGTGTGTGTGTGTGTGTGTGTGTGTGTGTGTGCCTGCCCGCGTGCATGTGTGCATACGTGTGTATTCATGGTTTGTATGCATAGGCGTATGTTGTCTTTGCTTTGTCTGCGTGTATCTGCGTATGTGTGTTTGCATGTATGCTTATGGTTTATACGCATGGGTTTGTGTGTTCTGTGCTTTGACCCTGCATGTTTGTGTTGCAGGTGAGCAGATTGCCTGTGGAGAGCTGTGGGCAGTACACCACCTGTCGGACCTGCCTGGGTTCCGGGGACCCCCACTGCGGCTGGTGTGTCCTCCACAACAAGTGAGTGAGACCGCATTCACATCACACATAGACCAATAAACCAATCAGACGGCGCAGCCCATGTTTGAAAAATGGCATCCATTGTAGCCTGTTCACTGCACTCCATGCAGAGTGCTGTGTGTGCTTTGCTATTAAAATGATACGGTGGAGAAAATCCAGCCCTTAACTGGATTTATACGAGAAATAACATGAACCCGCAAATCATGAATCTGCCTCGGCGCAGATAAACCCGAGATGACATTTATTTGATATGAGTGAGGTGTGCTGAACAGCCGCAGTATAAACCTGTGGGGACTGCATTCTTATGAAGGGGCCGAAAGGGCGGTGTGTGACCTTTATCCGACACCCCAGAGATGTCTGGACCTCGGCCAGCCAATCAGGACGCCGCCCTGGGGTCACCCCTCTCACCTGGTCCGCGCAGGAAGTGGCAGGTGACAGCTGCCCCCAGATGTGTGCTTCCTGTGGGCCCGTAGGCAGCAGCTGGTAGAGCGAAGAATGCAGGAAACAGCTGGATTTTTGCTAGCCTGCTGCTCCCCCCACGGTTGTCATCAAGCCCCCTTTTGTCTGAACCGCAGTTGATAAATTCTCTGTGAGTTCCATATGAAAGTGCCCTGTGTTCTGTCACTGGGAAAAATAAGAGATCTCTGAAGGAGAAGCACATGTGGTCACCGAACACGCTCTCTAATTTATAGAGTGTAATGGTTATGGTATGGGAGAGGTCTCGACTTACTCGTGCTGCTGAGCTGAACCACAGGGAAAAGAATGGGAGAGAAGGGGGCTGGGACTTCAGGGGAGTGGTCCCTTTAAGCAGGAGAGAAAAAAAAGCCAAACCAAAATCAAAATGTGAAAGTAGGCTTGCTCTCTGGGAAATTATTAAAAATGAACCTTGAGTACCATCTCTTAGGTCTCGATGTTTGTCTGTTTCTCCCTAATAGGGGTTTGGGCTAATATCATGCTCATATCAGCCATCATGTTGTGCTGTGTATATAGTTCTTTTTTATTATCTCCCATAGAAACAGTCTCTTTTGATGGAGGAGCAGAGAGGTACATGATTATGTCATCCATGGGTGGACAAAGGGAGGCATTGTTCTGTGCCCCAACCTTCAAGATCTGCATTGTAGAATTTCAATAAAACCCAACTTTTCTTTTCTGTCCCTTTATTTTTCCCTCCTTCCATACCTTCATCAAGATAAAGATCTTTAATTAAGATGCAAATCTTGGATTGATGGAATAATTAGAACAGACTTTGCAGCCGTAGTTTGAAAATGACATTTCTTTGCATATTAATGCTGTATTCCCGGGAATTTACACGACCTTGTGACAACCACTGCACAGTGCAATTAGTGTGAGATCAAGCAAAGTGATGAGAATAGATTCGCTGGCTGAATGGGCCTCGTTCGCACGTTTAACCTCGTCTCCCCCCCACACCCGCCCGCATTAATGTCGACGGGCGAGACGGAACCCGGCCTCGTTCGATTCAAAATGTCTGCCGTCTGATCCTCACCGCGGCCCTCGCGGTTACACTCGCGCTGTCGGGCTGCCAGGCTGACGTTAAAGCCGAGGGCAAAGGGAGAAAACGGGCTGAGTAAAATTGAGAAGTGTGACAGCCGCATCTGTCTGTGGGACGGCGCTCTGAGCTCCCCGGCTCTGCAGAGCCCCACTTGGTGCGGTTTTTTTTTTTTTTTTTTTTTTTTTACCCCTGTGGGGACTCAGGAGAGGCTGAGAAAGAAGCCTATTGTTCATCTTCACAGGCAGGAGGAAGGCCTCAGACAGCTTATTCATGTGTCGCGGAATTCTAGCTGCAGCAACATCTCCAAGTCTCTCTGCCGTTGCTGCTGCTGCTACCGCCAAGAACATGGCAAAGAGCATTTTTTAAAGCAGGCCCCAACCTTAAGGCCATCGTCTTTGGAGACTCCCGCCTTGAAAGAGCTGACACAAGATACAAGCGACACCTGCTACAAAATTCAGATGACAGAGGAGTTTGAGAAGCGGATCTGAAAAAATCAATCCGCTGAAAGTTTAAGGAGGACTAGGAAAAGTACAGAATTGTGCTGTCTCGCAGCGCAAGGGAAGCCGGTCCATGTTCAGGCGAAAGTGGCACGCCCTTTTCACTGATTCCTGGGGTGTGTGGGCCTCAACACTAAATATATCACAGATCCAAATTTCACCTTGTGTGTCCATAGAGGATGTGGGGGCGGGGGGGTCCATGGGTGGGGAAGGGCTTCATTTGTTCTGTCTCGACTGATGTGGGTCACAGACACAAAAGCAGCTTTTATTTGCAGTGGCCCAATGAAGTTGGAGGGTTGGGTTTCTGGTCTACCTCTGAGTAACATCTCCAGTAAAACCGAACTTATATCAGCCTATCATAGCATGTCATTTCCTCTCAGTGATTCGAAAGTATCTTTAGCAGTAGGAATCTATAATTCACAGTTACAAATACAGGGAAGATGACCATTCATGTGTAGGTTGTTCACCTCAGTCTTTGTAAGGTTGTTCGTATTTAGTGAGCCAGCACTGATTGTTCTCTAACCAAACTAAATTTAAACTCAAATGATTAGGATTTAGCTAGGGAAAAAAGGGGAGAAAAGGAATTTGGCTGTGGATTTGCTAATAACAAGTAATAACATGCTAATTGTTACAGTCTTGATTCCAAAAATGCACTATAATGGATAATATTGGATTGATTGATTGATTGGTTGGTTGGTTGGTTGGTTGGTTGATTGATTGATTGATTGATTGATTGATAATTGGTATACGTGGTATATTTAAATTGTACATTTTTTGTACAATTTATCTTATATCCCAGAATGTAAACCTTTCAAATACAGACATCTTAATGACTGTACTATACTTACAAAATGCATTTATCCATTTAACATGTAACAGAATGAGAGGGATGACAGTGTGTGTGTAAATCCCTTGTTGTTAAGGGTCATTAGTACCCTGTCACATCAGTAAGCCATTGTGGTGAGCGTTCATCTCAGCTGCCAACACCAGCAATTAAATGTGAAGTGAAGTTCCCAACCAACCTAAAGAGCCACTTCATTTCAAATAACTGGCATCAGTGTCAAAGCGAGAGCGTATTTCTGTCAATCCTGTATTGAAATTAAGACCTCTTTGATATTATATTTCTTTATGGCCAAAACATTTTCGTAGGTCATTGTCTTCATTTATGTTTAAATCCATTGTCGTTGTATGATTTAGCAATTTTTATTTATTGATTTTTTTTTCCTCTTTGTCCTGTACTCCTCAGTCATGGTATGTTTATAGAGGCTATTTGAATCATGTACATGCATATGTCAGACTGTGCTTGTAAACAGACTCTCTCCAGGTTGTTAATTCTTAATTTGCCACTGTGTTGGAAAAGCCTGTTCCCCTCTCGAGGGACAGCAAGTCGGAAGGTTGCTAAGAGAAGATGCCTTTTCAAAAACAGCCTCACCCCCTCCAACGCACACACACACAGACACACACACACCCTTTTTGGGGCTTTGTTTTGACCTGCCTCCCTTTCTTCTACTTGTTGTTTCAGTTTTGTCTGCTTTTCCCTGAGGGCTCTTTAGCCTCTAGCCAACATGTTAGCCTAGCCAGAGTAGGAGGGGGAAAAAAATGCACCCTGGGAAGTGGTCCGTGTCCATGGCAACCACAGGAAACTGGAAGATAGATTTGCAGTGTGATTCTAACCAGCCCTGTTTTGTCGTTTCTCTGTTACTGTATCTGTGGAAGGGCTGTGCCGTTTTTTTCGGGTTTGGCATGGGTCTCTCAGGAGGTGTTGCAAAAAACACCGATTAATCCTCTATTTGTGTCACAAACATGCATTCATATCAAAATAAACCCGTCTGTTATGCAAGCTTACTCTACACCTAAATTCTACCAGACTGTGGACATTCCACTCATAGTTTAACACAATGCCAGTCACAGATATCATAAGTGATATTTTCACATCTGCAACTGGGCGCTTAGCCGACGGCTGTTAGCCATTGGGGGGAATGTGCTTTGCTTCAAAAGACTCTGTGATTCGCTTGATTTAATTAAAGCGTTGAGTAAGACGGTTCTGGTTGTTAAATCAAAGCACGGACTGAATGGTGATATATGACTATTTAAGCATTGCTACACTTTCAATCTTCATTTAATAGGCTAAAACATCGTCATTAAAGTTGAAGTATAAGTGAGTCATGCACTCTGTAACCAAATTACAGTAATGATAAATCATAAGTGATAAGTAAATCAACATGAAATTATAGTTTATGGGTAGCAATCTTCACAACTATTCTGGTGTTTATTTGCTGAAAATAGACTGTTTCTTATTTGTGGGTGGAACATATAGACTTCCGTATGGAATCCACAGCTTTTTGTCATTAAAATTTGAACCAGCTCAGAATGCCAGATGGTCTGTAAGAAGCCTGCACCTGTATGTATATTTCAGCTGCTGTGATTATCCTAAAATGTCAGCAACTTAATTTAAAATGCATTTCATTGAAGGTTATTAGGAATATAGTTATTAGGAATAAAGGACAGAAGGGGGTAAAAAAAAATGGACAGTCCTGTCAATATTGTTTCGTATTCACAGTTAAGTCTCCCCCTTGTCCGTCTCACTAATCAAAGTCAAATAGACAATTAACCCAGGCCTTGTGTGGCAGTGGCTCTCCCACTCATATCAATTAATGTGCTGAATTGATCCTGTCTCTCTGTCTCAGCATGTCCCTGTCCACTCCTACAGCAACGCCAACTTGCCCATCCACAAATGCTCTCAAAGCTGGAGAATATAACATGAGGTTATGAGGTCATCACTGAAAAATATGGAAGTTGCTCCTCGACTGCTACTCTGCTGCGTATCTGAGTAATCATTAGTGACAAGGCTAAGACTCTTCATGCTGACACAGATCCCTTGTGTAATGCTGGAATCCCCTATGGAATTGGCCACACAGAGATGGTCCCAGATAAATTGTTTGCAGTGGTCACTGACATGGGTAAAATTACACGAATAATGTGAACAGTGCACAGAAGAATTTTCCATGATGAATCAGTAACACAGCTGACTTTGGGTCGTCTGATAAAAAGCGATGCTTATGTCAAAGTGAAGGGGCGCATCCAGCTCGTACCATCCTGTAAAGCTTAACACGGCGCTCCCGATCTCCACCTTTCTCTGAAAAAAACGCACCCAGCTTGTCTTAACGCCTCAGTGCGTTCTCTCTTCATACCGGTTTATAGCCCCATTTGACCTTATCATATCTCCCACAGAAGGCTTCACCTGCTAATTGAAGATGTCGAGGCCCCCGTGTCCTCGCAGAGGAGGCAGGATGAATGGCCCTAATGCAGGACCACGCGTGTTTTTCGGCGGGGCGGCGGCAGTGGGCTGCCTATCAGCCCTGCAGCTGGAGGTGGGGGACCACTTCCCCCCAGGGAACAGAAACTTCTCATAAATCACATTTCTGCCAGCCCCAACAGGAAGAGGAGGGGAGTCTAATTGGGGGAAATTTCATTTCAGAAACAGGGAGAGAGGGCGGGGGGGAATGGCAAAGCTACCAAAGGGCTGTAAATCTGGGCGCAGATGGAGGACACACAGAGATTAGCGTTGTCCGTTTCCTGTTTTGGCTCCTTTTTATCAATGACGCAATCTTACTCTCGCTTTTTTTTTCTTTTCTATGCAGAGGGAGAACCTGTTGTATGTTCCATAAAACATTTCCAGAGGTCAAATGTACAAGACATTTTTTTAAGGGGTTTCATCTTCTCGTTGCTGGGTTTTTGGGTCACATGCTAATTGCCCCGCCCAGTTTCAGAAGGACCCCTTGAACCTCCGCTGTTGAGTAAGCAGCTGTGTCCTAGAGACAGCTTGCCTGCTGAGTCATCTGATAGGCCTGCGAGTTAAGCGCTCAAATCATGTGAATAAATAAACCCGCAGACGACATCCATGACCCTGCTACACGTGAACTGCGTCGACCGTAGACTGAGTGCACCAGTGTGATACACGTCGTGTAGTCTACACGGGTGGGATGGGATGGGAACGTCTGCTAGTGTGAAAACGTAAATGTAGTGAGTCGTGGACTTATAATTCTGGAACTAGAATCACAATAAAAACCTAATGTAGGAAGAGTCTGCACGTTTGTGAAACAGGATCTGTTTTCATGGTCTGTCCCTGTGACAGTGATTAATAGTAAACATGTAATAAATGGTGTCCTATCCGGGGTGCGCGTTCTCCCAAAACGCGTACACTCGTGACCTGTGTACCGTCGAAAGGAATATAAAGCCGCATTGCCTGTCTGGGTATAAGGGTTAATTTAATAACATTTTCTGTTGTTTGGACAGGGTGTCTGAGCTATATGGAGCATGGTGCTGTTATCTTTACCGGCTTCCTGAACACATGTATCATGTAACATGACACAGAAATTAGTTGCTCCCTGTTCATATATCACAGCTCTTTTAAGCCCTGACCTCATTAATCTGGCTCAGACTCCCTGGTATCTCTCATCTCTCATCACCACCATTAGAGCCTTCTATTCTTTCTTTTACTTGTGTTTTTTTTGTAGGAATAGTATTTAGTATTGATCTATCTATCTATCTATCTATCTATCTATCTGTCTGTCTGTCTGTCTATGTTTTGGGCAACAGGATGTGATGCAAGTCAGGTTATAATCCCTTCACTCTCTGTTGTGGTAAGGAGCAGGACTTGTAACCAAAAGGTTGCAGGCAGGTTCCCCACTGGGGCACTGCTGCTGTACCTTTGGGCAAGGTTACCTCAGTAGATATGCATTTAAACAGCCGGATAACATGTAAAAATTTGTAAGTCACTCCGGATAAGAGCGTCTGCTAAATGACAATGATGTAATGTAATGTAATGAAGCCCAGAAGGCATGAGCGGCTGTTCCTGGATCAGCGGCATCGCAGCTCAGGACGGTTTCGAGCTAGCGTTACAGTGCTATACGCGGCGGACCGTGGAAAAGGAAGTCTGCGTTAGACGGTACATATTTATTTATTACTCCACTGTAAATCCAGCTTCCTGTCTCAGTGCAGCTGTCTCACACAAACATGTGGAACTTTTAGCTCCACTTAACACGTCTGACAATCTCGCCCGCGTTATAAATGTTTTAATATCCGGCTGCTGCTCGGAATAACCACTCAGGGAAAAGAGGACATTCTCCTCTGCAGGAAAAAAAAAAAAAAAAAACACACAAGCACGTAACCAAACTGAGGTTCCAGGAATAAAATTAGCTTTATGCATCATTAACCACGTTTCACAGTGTCAGAAGGTGTTTTTTTTTTTTCTTCAATGCTCTGATGGATATTATTTTTAATAAATGGAACTACGGTAGCAAAGTTACACAGTTATGTTTCACCCCCAGGAAAGACGTGTGGAAGTATCTTGAAATTATTGGTGAAATAATGTCCCTTTCATCACTGTAAATGTGGAAAACCTCTGAAAGTTTTATTCCAGTAGCTGCCTACATTCTCTCCCTTACTTAAATTGGTATCTGCTCAGTACATATCTCAGCCCTTGGAAGCCAATCCCATTTATGGTCCATTTACATCAATACAAATTATTATGGCTTATGGTGACACAATGGCAGAGGTTGTGTTTGTACCCTGCATTCCTTTACTGCAGTAGGTGTTTCTCAGCTGTGAAGTGGATATGCAGAGTTTTCTCTCCAGAAATGCCTGGCCTCTGTCTCTTTTTCACTGTGCCCATTCATATGTGAACAGCCTCTATGCTTCTCAATTAATCTAACTCTCCATATCCCCTTTTTTTTTAAAGTCTGTGATTTGTTTATGGGATAAATCATATTTTGCATTTCCACTCTATCATGGCTGAGTGCAATCACCAGCATTCGTCACGCACTGAGAGTGTTAGCTAGGTACGGTTGCTAGAAAACCCAAAGTTACGAGTGGTAAATCGGGACAGATGTAGTCAAGCAACCAGGTGGCTCCTAATAAGTGTAGCTGAGGCCTGTTATGTTTTCTCCATATACTTGTCAGCAGTTTCTGTATTGAATGAGGTGCTAATTGAAGGTAACTGTGCAGTGATGAGAGTGGGCTGTTGACCTTTAACTCCTTTTCTTTTTTCCTCACCCCAGGTGTTCCAGACAGGATGCGTGTGAAAAGTGGGCGGAGCCACAGCGCTTCAACGTGGAACTGGACCAGTGCGTCGACGTCAGTGTGACGCCCAACAACATGTCCGTGACGTCTCCCTCCATCCAGGTATCACCGATAACACTCCTAATGTGAGAAACGGCATTGACGAAGCTGTTAAGGGCATCGGTAACGCCGGCTTGGGATACGTCTGCTTATTTGGCTGTCTCTGCACTAGTAACAGTTCTGTGGCACTCATTTGCCTCACCGTTACCAGAGAAAGCCCAAAGGCAAGATTTTGGGAGGAACTTAATCTTTTTGAAACCTGTGAGAATGTGAAAGGGTCATACTAAAGACAGACGCATGAAGATGTGTCTCAGTTTTTCGCTTTGTCCCTCTGTCCCCCTGTCCCCTCCCTCAGCTGAGCGTGAAGGTGCGCAACGTGCCCAACCTCTCCGCGGGCGTCACCTGTGTGTTCGAGGACCTGTCCGAGAGCCAAGGGGAGGTGCTGTCCAAGGGTCAGGTCTTCTGCATGTCTCCCTCTCTGCGGGACGTCCCGACCCTGACACAGGGATATGGTAAGGAAGGCAGTTTCAGAGCTTTCGGTCCAAAGTGCGGTCTGCGTAAGTGACGGTTTATCGTCAAAACATTTCCTTTTGCTTTTGACAAATGGTAATGTCATTTCAGCCCAAAATGATAGCCGGTAATGTCAAATGGAATGTCGTGTTCCCATGAAGCACCAAAATGCTAAAGAAAGCTCAGCTGATAAAAGGCATGGCCTCATTTCTGAAAGTTCAGTGCTATTTGTGCACTGTTCTTCTGAGCCCAAACAAAAACATTTCTTGCATTTAATGTGGAAAAATGTATAAACCAGGCTATTTTCAGTGCGTGTACAGTCATCTGTGCTGAATAGCAACAACAGTTTACAAATGGAGCCATTTTACGGATTGTCAGCGGGCAGACTTGTACTCTGTAGTTGGACTTCCATTATTGTATGCCTTATGCATGCACACAGACACATCATCAAAAATAGAAGCCGAACCTTCCACAGTGTTTTCAGACTTAACTATCACTCTTTCTGATTGGCAGATGGAGAAAAGTGAACGTTTTTGTCTCACAGAAGGAGGGTCAGTGAGACTCCAGTCACATAGTGTTAATCAGGGAGAGTGTTGGTGTTGAGGGCAGATGTCCTGTCTTTCCAGGAGACAAACGCGTTGTCAAACTGTCCCTCAAGTCCAAGGAAACAGGCCGAAAATTCATCACCACCGACTTCATCTTCTACAACTGCAGCGTTCTCCAGTCGTGAGTATTTGTGCTTTGATTTTCAGCAGAGTGGAAGAAAGGAGCTCTCTCTCTCTCCCTTCCTCCTTCCCTCCCTCTCTCTCTCTCTCTTTCTCTCTCTCTCTCTCTCTCTCTCTCCCTCCCTCCCTCTCTGTCTCTCTCTCTCAATCCCCCCCCAGTGGAATAAATACATTGGCTTTTTTATGGAGGCTCCAAGCAGAGAGTCAGAATTGTGTGATTCTCCCTAAATGTTGTGCACATTATGGACACCGGTTACAGCAAACAGCAGGGAATTGGTAAATACATTAGGGGTGGAGACAGGAAATGTAGATAGCGATCTCGAAACACTCGCTCTGTGAGACGGAACGCTTTCTTTCCCACAACAATGGACCCGCTGGTCAGCCACCCTGGGCCAAAGACAATTCAAACTTTCCCCCCCCCAGCTAGTTCGAGGCATTAACCAGTAAAGAATTGAAACATTTTGGCATACCTTCTGTACCCAGCATAAGCATAAAGCAGTTAAACAATTCAGTGGTTTAATCATTTAACAGCACAGGCAAGACTTGATGACTGGAGTAACATCTAAACAACATGGAAGCCTGATTCAGCTGTGTATTGGGAAAGGACTATGGTTTCTAAAAGTGCTAAAAATTGCTTGTTTGTAAAAGTGTTTATACTTATATAACTCTACTGATTATAGACATGAAATTGCAATTGTGGTTAAGCCATATTGTCTAAGATCATTAATGAAGTTGTGTTAAACATAGAATACGTGGTCGTATCCATGTCTGGTGGATGCTGTTCCTTTGCGTTACATTATTGTCATTTATCAGACGTTCTTATCCAGACCTCTTATCCACTTGCATAGATTATAATTTTATCCGTTTATACAGCTGAATATTTACTCAGGCAATATTGGGTTAAATATCTTGTCCAAGGGTACAACAGCAGGGCCTCAGCGGGGAATCGAACCAGCAACCGTTCACTATGAGGCCTGCTCCTTTACCAATACGCCATGCTGCCGGCCTGTGTGAAGGCCGCAGCCACACTGAGCGTGTGCAGACCCGCGTGGGGACAGAGTCCGGGCCTGGGCCTAACGAAGGCAGACCAGCCGCTCGCCTGGCTCTCTCCCAGCCTCGCATTTCCCACGTGAAGGCAGACCGCTGCAGCCTCGGCGGTGGCTGGGCGCGTGTACCCCGCCCCCCCCCCCCCCCCCCCCCCCCCCCCCCCGTTTGCTGGCCCATGTGTTCATCTGCACTTCAGTTAACAGAGACACTTGGAGTCAATAGCAAGGGAGAGGAGACCTTTTTTTTTTTTTTTTTTTTAAATGCATGGCTCACAGGGCCCATCTTTTTACCCTCTTAACATTGCAGCTTTGTCTGATGCAGCTGAGCAGAGAGCGCCTTAAGCTGCAAAGTAATGAGGCTCGGCCTGTTTATGTACCTGAAGGATCCTTTCGTGTTTTCCCTTGCATGCTCCATACTACTGCTGTTCCTACCTGTTGTATCCTGTACTTAGGTGCCTAGTCTGAATTATTTTAGCCATAGGATGTGATAATACAGTATTTTAAAAAAGTAGTCACCCTGAATAAGGGCATTTGCAAGTATGCAAATGCAAGTAATGTTAGGATTATCAGTAAGAGGACGAGAATTGGTCAAAGCGCATGGTGCTGCCCCTGACCTTAGTAGACCATGTGCAGAGAAATGACAGGGCATTTGTGGAAGTGAGGTGTTTGAATAGGGTGCAGCCTGGAAGTTTTCTGGCTGTACTGCCAATAGACTGTCCATCATTGTGTGCACCTCCCAGTGTGTTTTCAGCTCAATATGATCAGCCTAAAAATAAACACAGTACAGTGCATGCTTTCTGTAGCTGTGAGAGAGTGCATCTCAGAGGCTCAGCTTTATCTGAGGCCCGTTTGTTCCACCACAAACTCATAACAGCAGTCCATATGCACCGATAGAAGTGGATGTCATTAATTATACCATAGGATTCCCCAGTGACCTGTTGTTTACCAGTGCAGCTGAGTGTGGAGGTAATGAAATATTAAGCAGGGCTGTATGTGCCAGATACCCTGTAGTCATATAGACGGGGAGGCCTGGGGATGTTGCGGAGAATCACTGGTGTCCTTCACGCTTGCTTGGTCGAGCAGCGCTGTGTCTGCCACTGGACACAGCGTTGGGAGAGGGTGCGCAGTCTGGTGGCGTGTGTGCCGCTGTGTGCGTGTTTCTCCCTGTCTGGGTGCGCGTGTGTGTGTGCACGGTTATGTGTCTGGTGTGTTATGCACGGGCGGCAAGGGGGTCTCCGTCAGGTGTGCGTACTTTCAAGCGTAGCGATAACGCATCTCGTTCGGTGCCGGGCCTGTCATTATCAGAGCACGTTAGCATTAGCATTACACACATTGGGTAAACAGTGGGAGCAACATTAGATACTCCACATTGACTTTGTCATTATACATGCTTTGTGGGAAGAGTAAGAAGGTAAAGCTGGAAATACTTTTAGAAGTGAGGAACTGTTTGCACGCCTATGCCCCCCCCCCCCCCCCCCCCCCAAGAATGGAAAAAAAATAGTCAAAAATTCACGACAACATGAAATTGATTACTTTCAGAATCCTTTGTGGTTACAAATTGCATCATAGATCAGATCAAAGCACCAGAATCCCATATTCAATTTGTTTGTGTTTATAGTTTGTCTTCTTTTTGTCTAAACCTTATAATCAACAATAAACCGTTTAATTAAACTGTGAAGGATTGTGCATATAAAATGAGCTTGCTCTGTTAAAGATTGCAATCTGGGTGTGAATAAAAAGTGAATTTGTATATCAAAAAGATTAGGTAAACATGCCCTGTGTTTAATTCACACACACAGACACATTCTTCAAATAATTTGATTGTGGCTGAATAAATGGTGTTTTATTGTAGGGAATAAAATTGCCTTCTCTGCTGGCAGAGCGCATACACAACAATCAATTCTCCTGTGTGGAGAAGCAGGGCAGCATAATCTATGCTGGGCTCTCCAGTTGCCATGGCAACTTCTGCTGAGGCCTACCTTGCCAGAGCAGTCCGCCTGAAGCCTGTGCCAGATTTCCTGTTTTCACAAAAGCCCTGTGGGAACATTTAGCCCTTGAATTGTTTCCCCCTCTGGTGTGGCTGGCGGACAACGCTCACTAACCCCCCCCCCACGTTGGCTCCATTTTTCCCACAATTCTGTGGCCACTAAGACATGAGGGTAGCCCGCTTCCCCCTTTCATCCTCTGGGATAATGGGCACCTGGGAAGGCGAAGGCAGGGCCACTCTGAGGCATTGTGCGATCATATCCTTCCAGAAAACATCTCGGAAATCTCAGGCATGTCAGAGTGAAAGGCTATTGTTTTTCTAGGGGCCGTATAAGATGGCAGGTGAAGTAAATTAAATATGACCTTATAAACTCTGCTGACCCCCTCACATATGCCCTACTACAATTATGCACCTGTCTTCTCAACCTTGGTTTGCCTCCATTCATATTGCACCAGCTTTCTGCAAAATACCAGCATTCTGGCCATTTAGTCACTCCTTCAATTTGAATTGTATATATTCTGACTTCTTGTTCCACCATTGTCCTAGTACTGAAAGCTGGGAATGGAAATCCTTATGTTGAACAGTAGGAAGCGATCTTAAAACTTTTGGTTGATACTACATAATAAAATAAACAATTTTGTGGTTTATTTAAAATATTTAAATCAACCACAGCTTTGTTATCCACTGCAGCTATGAGGCACCATCAATAGCTGTAATATTATTGAATCTGAATACTAAAAATGTTTGCCAGTTGGTTAACTAGCTGGCAGGAAGTGTTTGTGTTCTATCCACTGCTACAGGCTTTTCCAATTTTTTGTATCAGTGCACCCCACCAGCAGAACATTAAAACAGGAGAAGAATCAGTGTCAGATCCAGCATATTGTATTGCATTTGTTTCCACACTCAGCTGAAGAGCCCTTGGAACCATGGTAGACGCCATCTTGGGAGGAGATGGCAAGAAGCAGATTTTAATGCACAAACCACCATGTAGGGCTCACGGTAGCTCCACAGCACATGGCTGGTGAGATGTAAATTGACCCACACCAGTAATATGCTGTCTATGAGTGGGTAACTGGGGGATCTCAGGTCCTCCCCATTTCCGTCCTGCCTCAGGTGGTAATTATCTAATTGGAGCTGTCACGTGGATCAAAAGTCAGTGGGAAATTGTGGGGAGTGGGGGGGGGGGGGGTGCCAGTGGGAAATGCCAGCATTTTTCTGGCATTTTTGATATGAAAGCTCAGGTGTCTGACTCACCTGTCACCCACCCTATCTCTGGAACACTGGGCTCCCTCCGGCTCCGGCCCCGCTCCAGCAGCAGCAGCAGCGCTCCGTGGCCGAGCCCTCGCCGATGCCGGCCGAGCTGCAGCCCCGCAGCCCCGGCAGCACTCCAGCGCAGAGACTCACGTCCCCGAGCAGGACTGTAAAAAGCACTCACTTCATCAGCGTGTCAAAGCCCGGGCCGCGCTGCGTTTCTCAGAGCTTTGCTGAAATTAAACCAAAGTCTAAGTGAATTGATGGGGGTTTATAAAAGTATCACTGACACAGCAGATTGCATATTTCAGCGGAGAGAGAGACTGGCGGATATCAGCCCATGCTGTTTACAGCGGGGTTCCCAGCAGGGCTAGAGCAGTCCCGCTCCAAGATGCGTCCTGAGGGACCGGGCCCTCTATCATAGCTCTCAGATTAATGCACTGATACTTGCATTAAAGAAAAGAAATTGTTGCTGTGAACATCTAAGGTCAAATATTTTCAGGATTGATTGTGGTGGGGGGGGGGGGGGGGGACTTTTGCAGACTTGGGATGTAGCAAATTGTCTTTTGATCTGACATTATGGAATCTTCTGCAGACACTCATTAAACAATGTTATTAAACAATGTACAGCCCATCCAATGTTTCTCACGCAACACATCAAACGTTGATTTAAGTGGGCTGAGTAAACTAATCACCTCCATTGAAATCAACAGTTGCCTGCCATAATCTTTCCGTCTCGAGGCTGGGATCACATTGAGGTAAACAATTACAGTAAAATGCAATATTTATAAACAGATAAGGGTTTAATTGTCAAATTCTGTTTGGGGGGAAAATGAAATGCAGATTGCAGATGTTTTGAGTGTGTTGACTATTTGCACTTTAATTAGATTTCCGATTGTACAGCCGCGGTACCAGCGACGCAACGGGCCCGGCATTGTTTTGGCAGCCGGCAGATTATACAGTCCGATGTTGTTCGCCGTCCGGTGTGCACAGACTGCTGAACAACCTGCGAGGGGGGTTTTCACTGCGTCTCGGGAGGAAAGGATACGATTAGTATGGGAGAATGTGTATGTTCTCCACGCAAACAGTTTTTGTGCTCGGAATGTAATTTAAACAGGAAGGGAGAGCAGGCGGGGTCAGCGTCAGATTAAAGGTAAGGGAAGAATTTCAGAACACGGCGTTTCTCGCCTGGGCTGCGGAGTCTGATATTGCAGGCTGGCCCTACCTCAACCCCCCCCCCCACCCCACGCACAGGGAAGGTGGGGGGCGGGGGAGGGAAGCCACACAGTTCTTGGGGGTCTCAGGTGTTCCCCTTTTTCTGTTCTGCCTCAGGTGATAATTATGTAATTGGGAACCATCGTGTGGATCAAAAGTCAAATCGCCTCTTTTTTTTTTTTTTTTCTCCCCCCCATGACCTTAATTAGTCACTAATGGAAAGGCGAAGTAGAAAATGCGCGGGAGTGCTCCGGGCTGCCTGTTTGGTGGCGGTGGAGAGCGGCATGACCTGCCGCGTGCAGAGGCATTCTGCAGGCTCACACGCTGGCGTGCGAGGTAGCCATGTGCAGTGGAACAGTGTGTCACTCTCACCCTCAAACCTCCCCGCTTCTCTTTCCTCTCCCCCCCCCAGGTGCCTGTCCTGTGTCAGCAGCCCCTTCCCCTGCAACTGGTGCAAGTACCGGCACATCTGCACCAACAACCTGGCCGAGTGCTCCTTCCAGGAGGGCCGAGTCAGCGGAGTGGAGGTAAGAGGGTCGCGCCCGCCGACACACAGCCAGAGCGCGGGGGGCTCGGGGCCGGCCGGCGCGGCTCCATCCCGGTCACGTGACACCCTGGAAAACCGCGGCGCCTCACAGCCCACGGGCGAGTCCAGCCTGGTCGTGACCCGGGGAACCGGGGCCACTCGGCCTCCCCTGGCCCTGCCGAGATCTCTCACACTGCCCCCATTGTTCCACACCCTCTTGCACAATCAAACTATTGATTGGGGATCGGCGGGGATACGGCGTCAGCTTGCGGGAGGGGGGCTAAGGGGGGTACCGGGGAGCATTTTAGGGCCTCTTTCAGCAGCAGTTCTCCTCCTTTGTCATTTTACAACCACAGACATTCTGTGCTCCCATCTTTTCAAAAGCAGAAATAAAAAAAAAAAAAACCCCATTTAATTCACCCTGGTGTTTCCAGGCATTTAGTAGGAGGAGAAATGAAAGGGGTCTGTGAGAAAGAGCATCAAAGAGCCCACTGATAAAAGTGGGTCATTTAGACGGCCGTATTACAAATAGTAACCCATTGTCTTATGCTCTGCGGCCAGGCTGTGATAGCATGGCAGCTGATTGCGTGTCGGATTGGTATCGGTCGCGGTCCGACAGGCGAGCGTTACGTTTACATTTGAGAACCTGTCAGCTGGTGTGAAACGCCCTCTGTCTGACAGGCTTACCTTTCAGTCTGACTGCATCTGCCCTCTGGAACGCAGTCAGGGTCACGCATTGTTCCTTACCTTTTAACTTATGACAAGGCAATGCTGAAGGAATTAAAAAAAAAAAAACTGAGTGAATAGATTAACTCTCTCTGTCTCTCTGCCTCTCTCACTTGCTCACTCTCCCGCCCTCATTTCAGAGTTCTGCTGACTTATTGGTAACTAGCTCAAATATTCTTCCAGTGACAGTGAGTGACACAAGGATAATTGTGCCACCAAACGGCAGAATCTCGTAATGTGTGCGTCTCTCTCTCTCTCTCTCTCTCTCAAATTCAAATTCAGATTCAGCAATAGTATGGATTAATATAATATGATATAATGTAATATAATAATATAATATAATATAATATAATCATATGGATTAAAATACATACATACAAGCCAAAATGGCAATCAACCCTACATCTAGTACATCCAGCAGTACTATAATGTAATCACTTATTATATGTAATCAACAGTACTGTAATGTAATCACTTATTGTGTGTAATCAACAGTACTATAATGTAATTACTTATATGTAATCAACAGTACTGTAATGTAATCAGTTATTGTATGTAATCAATTATTAATTGATTAATTATCATGATTCATACATACATTTCAATTTGCGATATGTGCTGTAACACAGGGCACTCACCATCCCACAGACTATAGCATGTGGCCACAAACCGGGCTGCTAGTGGGGTGTAGGCCCCTCTATGTATGACTGACATTTTGTCTGTGGCATTCAGTTGTGTGGAAATGTTGGAGGGAAGATTTGATGATTAAAATGAATATCTTCTTTGCATGGGAGTAATTAATCCAGTTTCTTGTAAAATGTATCTTTCTCTCCTTCAGCCCTCCCCTCTCTCTCTCTCTCTCTCTCTCTACCACCAAATGGTGGCATCTCATAATGTGCGCATATCTCTCACACTCTCTCCCTCTTTCTGTTTCTCCCTCTCGCTCTCTCTCTCTCTCTCTCTCTCTCCCACCCTATCTCTGTCTCAGAGTCTCAGAACACATTGATTTCACACTCGACTAAGTCCCAGACCAGCTCAGTGGCCCAGGGCATAAGTGAAGGTTAAAGCTAGGACTTCACTTATTTTATTGCTCTATTTTATCTGTTTTTTTTCTTCCTCACTGTATTGCATGACCTTAACCAAGCAACCCATTACAGCCTCACAAGACTTGGTTAAAGCACCCCCTTCATTTCAGCATAGTGGTATTGTTTAGGTCCGGAGATATAATTGCTTCACAGTGTAAGACTCATGTCACTTACACCATGACCCCGAGCAAATGATGAACACACACAACTGTAAAACAATACAAGTTCACCTCTCTGTTAAAAACCACCTCTGCATTCTGGTTATGCTCAGGAATACTTAGATAATAACTGTTATCACTACCATTGGTATTATCAGGCTATTATTTTATGCTGTTATTTACTTGGTAAAGATCGCCCGTTTTTCTGTGGCATTTCAACACTTCGGCGCGATCGCATTGAGTTTTACGCCAACGTAATCTCCTCAGTTTCAGTCTTCTCTTCACAGCCTCTCTGTTTTCCCAACAGCAATTTAGCTAGTAATAGAAAACATTGTTTTTTTACGGTGTTTTCTGAAAAAAAAGGGGGTTTTAAGAAGGCAACAGATTACCCTTACACTTTCTGCAAGATTCTGCAGTTGTAAGGTTGGCTTGTAACAACTTGCGTTATATGAGACTTTCAGATATGGCTGTTTGTCTGCGCTCCTGTTCTTACCGATTTACATTAAGCGAAGAGCGCATGCATTCCCTCACTTCCAGGGAAGCAGGGGTTGAGCAGAAAGCTAATTGGGAAGGTAAACACACTGAATAGATGCCTAGATAGACAGATAATGAGTAAGAGATTGAAAGATGAAAGGTAATTTGGCAGATACCGAGGACTAATATAGGGGTTATATAAGAATAACACACACAATTAGCAACTACCTTACTCCTCTAAAATAAAAGAGCTTCTTTAAATGGTATGGGGGCGAATGGGAGGGGAGAAAAAAACAGAGAAATTAAGAGAAGAGAAGAAAAGCATCCCATTCTTTCTCTGGAACAGGGGAGCTGGAAGCACGCACCCGTCGGCTTTTGGCACATTTTAATTTTACACTTAACTGAACATCAAAGAGATGCCTTATCTGTGCTTATCAGACGGTGCCAGCAGCGGGCAGGGGATGCGCCCGTCACTGGCTCTCTCTGCCTGCCCGCCTCCAGCGTGGGGATTGACAATCTCCTTATCTCCCCCGAAAAAAAAAAAGGAATTACTCAGCGAAAAAGAGTGACTCATACAGTGTTGATACTGCAGGGGGAATGGTGGAGAAGCAGGCCAGTATCAGCCTCTGCCACAATAAAAAAAAGAGAGAGAGAGAGAGAGAGAGAATATGATTCACAATATGCTTCTCCCTCCCTCTCTCTGTCTCACTCTCTCTCTCTCTCTCTCTCTCTCTCACACACACACATACACGCACACACACACCAGTGTAAAATCCTCGATTTTTAGAACTAGAATTGGACTTGTATTTGGAATAAGCTGCCTTTGCAGTTGGTAGTTTGGTAGTAGGCTAAAAAGTTGCAGTGTTTTGTGCGTTGGAGAATGAGCCTTGAGGAAACATTCCTTTGTGACTTGCTGGCACCAAATACGTGTATGAGCCATGTTTTTACTGCGGTGTCCCTTTAAGAATAGTTCTCCCACATTAGGACGCAGACCTCAGGTAGGAACCCGTTTCCATGCAGTCGTACCAGCTCGAACCAACGGCCAGCTCACAGCGGAGCGCGTCTGTTAATCTGCGCACGGTGTCTGCACAGTGCATCCTCAGCCGCGGCGCTCTCCAGTGTGCAGGGGCTGAGCTGGCTCAGGGTTCGAGTGAGGCTTCACAGCGGCAGAGAGCACTCTCCAAACAGGCAGGGCTGCAGGCGCGAGGTGCACCCCCCCCCCCCCACCCCCCAAGCCTCTCCAAACCAGTGCCAGCTTCCTCTAATCCCAAGCCCGGTGGCCCACTTCACCCTGCGAGTGTTTTGTGTGAGATAGGACCGGATCAGAGCTACAGGGAGCGATCCGTCCAAACCAGGACTGCAAGCTGCTCCCCAGAACGGGCTCAACCACCCTGAACCGCACACAACTCTTGAACAATGGCCCTGGTAACCCTGACATTTAATTCATAACAATTAACATTTTTATCGTTTACGGGCCGGCTCTCACACTTTCCCGCAAAATGTCCCCTTGCCGTGACTCATGAGTCATACGTCCTTGTACTGCAATAGATTTTTAAATAAGGTCACAGCACACAGTCATGCGTAATTCAGTAAGGTGTGCAGCACACTCACGGTGCTTTTAGGCCAGTATGGATGTGAATATAGGGTGTATACGTTTAAGGACCAGTTCATCAGAGTGTAGGACTAGTTCATCAGAGTGCAACCAATGTCCTCACAGGGGTAAAACCTTTTTAACATACTCTGAAACAGGATTGCTTTTGCGTCTTCGGCATCCAGAATAGTTTCGTAGAGAAATCAAAAATCACTATGGCGAAATGATTGTATTAATTTTTAACAAAGGCAAGCTGCCATGTTCGCTGGAACACAAAGCGAGTTGAATTTGCTCAGAATTACATTTTTTTGCTGGAGTGGGACAGAACGCTAATCCCATTCATTGAGCTAATGGATAGAATGTATTAAATCAGTCGTGGGTCTGTGAGCATTCCCATATCGCGAAGAGTTTTGCGTTATTAGTGAGCCTTCAGTTAAAGAGAGACTTTTCGGCAAGGAAATCAATCAAATAAGCGCAGCAGTGGTTAAACCTCACTGATGGTCACAGTTAGAGATTTATTATTGCTGACAGCTCCAAGAGCTCAGATTCTGCTTTTATTATTTTCCTCTCTTCTCTTTAAACCTTCACCCCTTCATCTCCTCAACAGAGTATACTGGAGCAGGAATTGATTTCCTATCCGAGAACTGTCTTTTGGCTAATGCCGGCTGCTCCGGCAAGCCGCAAAAACACAGACAACTGTCCAACAGCATCCCGCATTTTCCCCAACATTAATCACAAGCACAAAACTTAATTACACCACACAGTTATTTAACCTTAAAGGGAGCCCCCTCGTCCCGTCCTGGGAGATCATTTCGCCGAGGAATTAATGGTTGCTGAGAGCACAAAGACACATTTTCTCGTTGGCCTTTCCCATAGGGCCGGGAGATCAAACAGAAGCCCCGCTCTCCCTCCCAAAACTGCTAACCGTTCCCCCCCTCGGCAGCGTGTCTCTGTGGGAAGGCCCTTTATTAACGAGCGCTGGACCGGTAATTAATTGCGGGATGAGTGACAGAGGAGCCATTAGCCCCGTAGGAAGCGTGGCAGTGGTCCCGGCGCTCGGGGGTGGGGAGTGATGTGACGGATCAGGGGCCCCAGCTAGACAGGAAGTGGCTCTGTGTGTATCTGTCATCGGCAAGCCATTACAGTGCCCTTCTCTCTCATCGTAAATAAGGCTGGCTGCATTACTGCGTACACTGAAGGCCGTGCTCCGCCACCCAAGTAATGGCCTGGGGCAATTACACGTTTCACACTCTCTTCTCCTCCGCCAGAGCTATTGATAAGCAATCTTGCGGTTTTTTTTTTTTCCTACATCAGAAATCACTTTGCAAATAAAACAAAGATGGACTGTACTGATATTAACAGGAGGTTTGTTTAAACCTTGGCTCCGCTGTGGGAAGTAACTTGACCTCTTCAGTGAGAGGCGCCCCAGCCAATCACTGCCTCCCTTAATCTGCGGCAAGGAAACGGCACATGCTTTTCTTTAAGTTTTCTTTATATTCATGGCTTTGAATGCTCCTTTCATTTATTTCACATCCAATAGCATGCCGCTTATAAAAATAATATATACTAATGTTCTGTATACAGAAATGTACTTCAGCTGGCCAACATAATTATGGCAACAGATGAACTTGCAGGTGTTAGCTCAGGATCAATCTGAAGGAGCGCCTGGACGCCATTAGTTATTATTCTGAATTCACACATATTACACTACCTGTTTGTTAACTTACTACATGGCTCTCAGTTTAAGGTGATAGTAATGGATGAGGTTATTCTCAGGTTAACTCAAATTAAAACTTTCACATTATAAAAAAGTTTTGTGAGTCGAGAGGAATGGATAGCTCATTTGTGTGTTCGCTGGGTAATATCTCAAAGGAAAATAAAAATAGTGCAGTTAAATACGGTTGCAAAAACTGCCTAGGGTTAGCCATCTGTACATCCCGTTTGTTGTTAAATATCTGAGAGTGTCAAGTGTCTGCCCGTTGCGTAACTGTGAACTATCGAGCAACGGCCTCAGCAATGCCGCATGCGGCGGAATGCCGTTTTATTTTGAGAACTGCGTCTCTGTATTCGAGGAGGTGAGTCCGCGCTACTTTATATTTAAATATGCAGACTCTGGGGGTTCTGATACACTCCATCTCCATGGCACGCACAGTCTTGGCTCAGCTGTGCAAACCGCTTCAGCCTCACTCCTACTCCTCCAGCGGTCTTGCTGGTGTCTGCCGCCCTGTCACTCCGGGATGGATGGGTGAACTTATTTATTTGCAATTAATATTTGACTGTGCCTTCTCCACATGTTATTAGCCTTTACCATCTGCATGGCTAACACTGTTAATCATGCGTGACCTAAGTGGCTTCATGTTCAGCTTACTTGAACATGAGAACAGAGGGTCCAAGTTTGGAACAACAGAAAAGGAAACAGTAGGCGGCACAGCATATAGAATAATACTAATATGGTTTATACGTGGATCCAAGGGTATGACCTTGTGCTAGAAGTGATGTATTAGACACCTTTTTGAAACAGACCTTTTTGAGTGCAGACTTGCCTATGTGTAACACTTTATTTTTCAGATTATTTAATGATAAAGTCCACTGCAGGAATTTCAGTCCGTGTCTCAGTGTGTTCTTGTCTCCGAGGGCTCGGCTGTGGTTTTGGCACACTGGACTTGACGTGCACCGCATGGTTTTAACGGTCCTGTGTTTTTCTGAATATCAGAAGCCTCGCACAGCCCCTTTGATAAGTACGAACACAGTGGAGTTTTTGTGTGAAACGGACAAAGATGCATCAATGCCTGGACAGCTGCCATGGTTCCAGTCCTAGATGAACCCAGGTGGTGAACTCTTCGTTGCTTTCAACTGAATCCAGCTTTATATGTGTAGCCATATTGAATCTTAAACTGGAGAAGAAAAGAGATACAGCTTCTCAGGTTTGCTGGGAATGAAACCAAAAAAACCAAACTGATTTATTGGCCTTGTCACTTTGTTGGCGGTTTTGCATTGTCATGGTATGGAACATCTTCCTGTGGTTTTTATACAGTATCCTGGAAAACTCTGCAGCCGTACAGACGTGCTGGATCTCATTTGCAGTGTTGCAGCTGTTTGGGCAGAGCTGCTAATTGGATGATTAAGAAGAGGGACAGGAAGACAGGGGAGAAAATATCGTCAGGGTCTGACTTCAACGGTTTTGAGTGTTCAGAATCATTTGAAGTTGGGTATTTCTTCTCTTTTTCCATCCAAAAAGCAGGCAGCAAATTTCATGGATTATAGCATACAGAGACAGTAAATGGGATTAGGGGAGAAAATGAGAGAGGAGAGGAGGACGAGTGACGGAGCAAGTGAACGGAGGAGAAATTGTGCGTGTAAGCAACTGTTAATGTTGCTGATTGGCCTGGGCTGGACTGCACTTATAGACTGGCTGTGGACGTATGTGCGCGTGCATGTGCGTGTGTGTGTGTGTATGTATGTATGTATGTGTGCGTGCGTACGTGCGTTGTGCATGTGCATGTCCGCATGAGTGAGTGCACACACACAGCACTACAGGCGTCGGCTTTTTATGTTTCAACAGAGAAAAGTGCTTAGCTTCGTGATAACTGGGATCCGCACAGTAGGGTTAATGGAAACACTGTCAACAGGCCGTAAACTGCCAGGGCTTTCTTAATGGGGTGCTAATCAGAGCTGCTAGGAAACAAAGCAGCTGCTACGACGGCTAAGTCACAAGCGCAGGTACGCTGCTTTCTCCATGCCCACTGCAGGCCTGTGAGGGTTGGCTGTCCCGGGGTAGCTGGAAGACTACGTGTCCTCTCTCCAAAAAAGCTTTCCTGAGCTTTCCCAGGCGTCAGAACACTCATGAAACAGATTGTGTCCGGAAACAAGGGTATTATGATTGCAGGGGAGAGAGGATTAAGAGGTACTTTTTTTCCACAGTTAATTAAGCTCTGGTGATATATTAGGAAACGTCCAGAATTCACAAATAAAAAAAAACTGACATTTACCATACATCACTACACCTTACAGTCCTGTTAGCTGAACTAGCCAACTACCTAAGAATCTAATTCCGTTTCAAGGAAACCATTAATTAAACTTACATTGTTAAGGTTTAAGCAGGTTAGCAAGCAAATTAACAGTGGCAGTGTAGCATAGTGGTGTTGAGCAGGGCTTGTAACCACATGGTTGCCAGTACAATTCCCCGCTGGGGAGCTGCTGCTGTACCCTGGGGCAAGTTACTTAACCCACCATTGCCTCAGTAAAATATCCAGCTGTATAAATGGATAACATGTAAAAATTGTAACATATATAAGTTTCTCTGGATAAGAGCATCTGCTAAATGATAATAATGTAAAAAAAAAAAAAAGTAAGATGAGTTGCTCATTGAATGTTTTTGCTAACAAGCCAGTATATTAAAACACAGTGCACTGGCTAGTAAAGCCATATTTATTGCAGCTTGATGCCTTTTTTCCAGTTGGTTCCCGTTTCGTTCGCACTGTGCCCTTGCTAGCTCCCTGGACCAGCTGGTAGGTACTCGTCAGCGGAAACATTTCTCTGAGCCAGCAGAGGCCATTGGTGGAAAGAAGGCATTCTGCTCTGCTTTTGGGTGAGCCCACATGGCGGCTGTGGTGGGCAGGCTCCCGGTGCCGTTGTCCAAAATCGAAATCGCCGACCACCGCACTCTACAGAGCGGCTTTAACGAACTCTGAACAAAAGGTCTGTCTGCGTCTCTCGCTGTCCCGTCAGTGCATTTCCACTGGATGTTATTAACATGCATGACAGCGGTGTCGGGGATCTGTGTAGTGTCCAGAGCTGGGGAAGACAGGAATATGACAATGCTATTGTCGGCTCATCTTCCCCTCACACTCTCACAAACATGGCTTATCTGTAGCCTTCAAAGTCAATTTCAGCAAACTGTTTATCCTGCGCTTGTTCCACCCGCACCCAGCAACTAATTAAAGCTCGTTAATGAAAATGAGTAAAGGGGAGTGAAGGGGGGGTGGGGTGGGGCGGGGGGCTGGAGCGAGACGGGGGAATAGCAGGGGGTACTGTTGTATTAATTTCCCAGGAACTCAGACGGAGAAAATCATTAAAGTTCAAACGGCGAAGCAGAGGCTGGAGGAGAAAGGGCTTCCTTTCTCGTGTGCCGCCCGGGTACAGCACAGGGCCATTGTCTGGAGATTAGAGGGAGCGAGTCTGCACTCGGGGAAATGAGCGTCACTCACCTCCACACACACACGCACACACACGCACAGGCACCTGCATTCACTAACCCATTTTCCCACGTAGTTACCAGAAACACACATGCACACACACAGACATGCATTTCAGTGCAGTTTCCTAGGGTCTGATTTAAATTCAGTCCCCTTGAAATTCTAATGTCGTCTTCCGTGTTGAGTGTAGAATTACCTAAGTGTGTTTGTTTCACACCAGCTCACACTGACAAGCAGGCTTTGCCAGTCCCAGAACATAAACATGCTGATCACCTCCAGTTCACCAGATACCAGTGGGGAGGGGTCCAGGTGCGCATTGACAAAGCCAAAGATGATCCTGGACACACCCATCACGGGGTATATTCTGTTTTTGCATGTCATATTATATTATAAATAACCAGATCTCAGTGTTAAATTTGACCAAGCATCCATTTTTCCCGGGAGATAGCCTTAGCACGCAACGACTGCACTTCCAAGTACTGTTTTTAAGCTTTTTTTCCTATAAATTTCTCCCGAGGCATTTTTGCCATGGAGGCAAATATCCTTCATCATTATTAAATTGCCGCTATTTAATTGCCAAAAGATTGAAATGTTGTCCAGTCGACATATGCAGCCTAATGAAGAGTATTGCTTTGGAGGGCCACCGTAGCATATCGAATTTAATTCTTATAAATGTCTTGACGGCGCCATTTGAAAATTAAAAATAGTAGAGACCATTATGTTCCATTATATGTCACTAGCTAAAATGAATTGCCGGAGCTTTGCTGAATTAAGTGAAATGCGTGTTTTTCAGTGTTTTAGCCCCCCGAATCCTTTTCCCGGTGACAGAGAGCTGTTGCTTTTAAAGGCTGAGTCTCTGCTCACACACTCTGGTGTAATCCACTCCAGTAAGCAGGAGCTAGGTAAGCATATCTCAGGTAATTTGATATGTCATCCATTAAATTAGGTCTTCCGCAAATGACAGGGCTGTGATCAGCCTTATAGCCCAACAAAAGGAGCGCCTTAGTGAGACAGAATGCGGCCCTGTTGACAGTGGCCTAGCGGGCTTCTCTGGTTACCAGCAGTGGAGTGGTAATTAATCTGGCTCGGAACAAAGAAACTCAAATGGTAGAAGATACGCGGCTGTGCACAGCCGAGGTTTAAATCAGTGGTTAAAATTAAACAGCTGGTAAGCAGAACGTGGCGAGGCTTTGAACGCGCACGGAAAGGAGCACGTTTCCCGCTAACTCCGCTTATTTAGGTGCCGCGCTGCTGCTGCTGCTGCCGGGCAGATGGCACTGATCGTGATGAATTGCTACGCGCCGTACAGGTGGATTAGCGCCCGTCATTTAAATGCCGGAGTGATGAACAAGCGATATTCCGCGCAACACAGACTGAATATTTATCGGCTAACGGCTAACCGCAGGTCACCTCGTAACGTTTTGAGGCAAAAAAAACGCTCTCGTTGCTGGAAAGCGTAGGCAGTAAAATGCGGAATCGTGGGGGCTGGGTGTGGCGTCTCGACAGCCGGACAAGGCTAACCACCTCTGGTTGGGAATGATTTTGTCCTTGGTGTGCAGTAAGAGGTTATTTTTTCCCTTTTATCCAGCTCCTCTTAGAAAAGGCCACACCCTGTGACTGTATGGAGGAAAGAGGGGGGAGGGGGAGAGTGGTAGTGGAAGTGGAGGTGAATCCATTCGTATTTCATCTGTCTGGTTCACACGGCTCTCTGAAGAACAACATGGAGGACCCCTTTCACCCCCCACCCCCCCCATCCTCCACCCCCTCCCTGTATGCTGGAAAAAAAAATCCAGTGCTCTTTTCACACGCGGAATATGAAAATGTGATTTAGCTCCACGCCAATATACAAACCCATACAAATTAGGTGCCAGAGATAAGATTTATGACTCTGTGGGCCCTGGAGTTGCATCATTGTTAACGTGGCACTTTGTGTCCGCAGACAGAGGACTTCGCCGCCACCGAGACCCAGGCGCTGATTTATTACTTCTTGACTGGCAAATTGCTTTTACAGCCTCCCTGATTATTTTTTCAGTGTTAAATAGATAACAGATCATACTAAATATCCTCTAATACACAGCTGTGTCTGAAAGGACATTGTGTGGTGATTGCATCCCAGCTGTCAATATGTGTGTGTGTGTGTGTGTGTGTGTGTGTGTGTGTGTGTGTGTGTGTGTGTGTGTGTGTGCGCGTGCCTGCATGAGCGTCCATATCAAATATCACCAAACACAAAGAGGCTAGTTTTGTGTTTCACTGGTTCTCCTGCAGCTGAATGATCCCCTGACCATTAGCACCAGCCCTGTCGATAGAATTCCCCTTGTTCATGCCTTGGACTGATTCCTGGCTCTGGAGCTGTAATCGCACATCTGACACAGACACGCAGGACTTTAGAAGACTCAAATTTCCTGCCTCATCAGGTCGATTCTCAGACGAATCAAAAATCCAAGATGGATCAGGCAGCTATGTAATGGGGATTTGGAATGCCCATCCACTATAATGTCAAACCATCGTTACTGCCCTTTCCTTCCTATTGCTCACATGTGGCATTAAAGAGAATTAGTCCTGTGCACTGCTGGCCAACATCACTCCTTGTATACCGTTTTCTTTGTATTAACTCCGCTTGTTTTTGGTGTCTCTTTTTGTGTGTGATTTAGGGATGCCCGCAAATCCTCCCCACCAGCGACATCCTGGTTCCCGCCGGCATCATCCGGCCAATCACACTGCGCGCCCGCAACCTGCCGCAGCCGCAGTCGGGGCAGAAGAACTACGAGTGCGTCTTCAGCATCCAGGGGAAGGTGCAGCGCATCCCGGCCGTGCGCTTCAACAGCTCCTGCATCCAGTGCCAGAACACGTCGGTAAGAGACCCGAGACGCTAATGCTAAACTCCCTCAATACGGACCCACGGCCAGTGTCAGTAACTCCCTCAATACGGACCCACGGCCAGTGTCAGTAACTCCCTCAATACGGACCCACGGCCAGTATCAGTAACTCCCTCAATACGGACCCACGGCCAGTATCAATAACTCCCTCAGTACGGACCCACGGCCAGTATCAGTAACTCCCTCAATACGGACCCACGGCCAGTGTCAGTAACTCCCTCAATACGGACCCACGGCCAGTATCAGTAACTCCCTCAGTACGGACCCACGGCCAGTATCAGTAACTCCCTCAATACGGACCCACGGCCAGTGTCGGTAACTCCCTGAATAAGGACCCATGGTCAGTATCAATAACTCCCTCAATACGGACCCACGGCCAGTATCAGTAACTCCCTCAGTACGGACCCACGGCCAGTATCAGTAACTCCCTCAATACGGACCCACGGCCAGTGTCAGTAACTCCCTCAATACGGACCCACGGCCAGTATCAGTAACTCCCTCAGTACGGACCCACGGCCAGTATCAGTAACTCCCTCAATACGGACCCACGGCCAGTATCAGTAACTCCCTGAATAAGGACCCACGGCCAGTATCAGTAACTCCCTGAATAAGGACCCACGGCCAGTATCAGTTTCATATTAACATCTTCAGTTAATATGAGCTTACTGTCAGGGCGTTAGTTTAGAAAATGTATGGATGCATGTATATGTTTGATTATACTGTGACCAAAGACCAAAAGCCAAGATTTATATATATATATACAATATTTTGTGTGTGTGTGTGTGTGTGTTAACAGCTGATCTGATTTCACAGTGATCAAGCTGTAGTTAAGTCAGTATACAGCATGCACTCTATATGGTGTAGCATATGAGCTACAAGGATGTGGCTACTTGCTATTACTGATGGGGGAGAAAAAAACATCTTTGTGTTAATGAAGCGATTACTGTATTTGCCGCTAGTTATTACAGTGTAAGCTCACTGACCATTCTGTTCTGTGTCGGAACATGACATTAAGACTGTGTTACTGCCTAATGAGCGTTTAATACTTAAAGGTAGCATTGAATACGGGCTTTTAAATTCTACCCAGGTTGTTTGTGCAGTTAACTTTTCTGTTTAAATCACAAAGCTCTGCTCTAGACATTTAGTGTAGCACCATATGGTTCCTTTATCAATCTTTCTTCTTTTATGGTGTTTTTGGCAGACTGCGAAACAGCGTGAATGGTGCACTACTGCCTGCTTTATCAGTCTGCATGGATCATTTGGTTAGAAATAAAACCAACTTAGAGGTGCCGCGCTGCACAAACAAATTTATTAATAATATTTATTTGGGCACCATAAGCCGCAGATGACTGTCTCCATAGGGGGAACATGGTAATTTTTAATTTTTTTTCCCCTCTCCCTCTCTCTCTCCCTCTTTCTCTCTCTCTCTCTCTCTCTCTCTCTCTCTGGGAAATGTGCACTAAAAGACAAGGTGACTTCTCATTGAGTCATAGTTCATGAAAATCTTTATCCTGGAAATCAGCAAAGAAATCGATAGATAACATTAAAACCCCTTTGTTTTCTCAATCCCGGTGAAAAATGTGGCATGTCAAAGAGCTGACATTGAGAGTCTCCTCTCTACCTCTCTCTCTCCCTCTTTCCCTTTCTCTCCGTCTCCCTCTCTCTTCTCTCTCCCTCCCTCTGTCTCGCATTGATGTTACAGACGGCTGCCTTCTGTGACCCATCTGGTTGTCACAGTAACCCCAGGGAATCTTGTAAAATAATTAGCTAGGCACAGGACGAGGGTCTTAATTTGGTCTGACAATGTGACCCAGTGAAAGGGAGTTTAGTGGGGCTGATTTGTGTGTGGAGGGGGTGGGTGGGTGGAGTAGGTGAGCGGGGGGAGGTGGGTGATGGAGAGGACATGGCCCCCGAAGTGGGGGTTGGCTGGAGTGTGTCCCCTCTCGCCTCCTGACCCCTAGAGGTGAAAGGTCGCTCGGTGAGCCTCTGCTCCTTGACAAGGCAATTAATGTCCCGTGGCAGTTTAATAATGGGGATCACGTCCCCCCCCCCTCCACACGCACACCCTTCCTCTGCGCTCTGGCCACGATTGATTGTTGTCCTCTCCGCATATGACACACGCTGCCTTGTCCGCTACATTCTGAAGGCCTGAGGAAGGACCCCGCAGTGAAGAGCAACTGTTGTCCTTCCCTCCACTTTCGCTCATTTCCTTACACTCATCACTCTTCCTGTCGGTGCCCACACCCCCCCCCTCCCTCCCTCCCCCTCAGAGCTCCTACTATGCATTTCATTTGAAATTGAAGCACATGTTTACAATCCAGTGACGTGCGGTTGGTTTGTGCCGTAGCACAAACACTGGAATTGTTCACAGTATGAAGTGACAGAAACAAAAAAGTATTTATTTTTTAAAGGATGCATATGCGGCATATTAGTTACGCTCATGATTCAATGAGCTTTAACAACGGGAGGGTCTTGTAAGAGCTCAGTGACTGATTGATTACTAGGAAGACAGTGTAAGCCATATAAACGCACAGATGTATAGCTCTGTAAATGGGGAGAGACAGAGCTGTAGGTATTTAGACACAATAGAGACAGACAAATAACATAAGGTGCGCCAATTAGTATTACATTACATTAAAGTTGCTAAGCAGATGCTATTATCCAGCATGACTTTCAGTACATAGCTTACAGTTTTACTTGTTATCGGTTTAAACAGCTGGATATTTACTGAGGCAGTTTTTAGTAAGCAGCTAGCCCAAGTACACAACAACACCGGGGAGCTGAACTGGCAATCTTTTGGGTTACAGGTCCTGTTTGTTACTACAATGCCACCCTATAGACAGATATTACGTCACCTGTCTATTGTAAAAATTGCCCTCCTAAATGTGTGATCGGCACTGCCTCCTCTAGATGAGCCGGAGAATCTGATGTCAAAGCCATCCCCTCAGGCTGACATTTGGTCACATGATCACAAATATCATTGCCTCCTTCTCTTCCTGTTCATCTCTCTCTTTCTCTCTCCCCTCTCTCTCTCTCTCTTTCTCTCTCTCTTCCCTTTACTCTTTTCTCTCTCTCTCTCTCTTTGTCGTATTTCTGTCTGTCCTGTGTCTCTGTCCCTCCCTCCTCTGTGTGTGTATATACCTCTCCACGGTTATCTTTCTCTCTGATTGCAGGGTGTACCCAGATTAATTGTCAGCCTGATTACCTGTGACACAGCACAGTGGGAGCGTAGCGTGTCCCCTACCCTGTCTCCCTCCCGCATGCCATGAATCTCCCCTGAATAGTAATCTAGCATTGGGCAGAGACATGCCGCAGATTACACACCGTCCCAGGGGTACCTGCCGCCTGCCCTCACCCCCCCTACGCACTCACTCACGCACGGCAGCGGCTATCAATCAGCGCGGCCGACAGGCCAAGGAGGAGCCGCCTCATTCCTGCAAAGCTGCAGCCAGGTGACTTTGAGGCCACGGGGTCCATGCTAATGCAATTGAGAGCGGTCCGGGATGGCCACTGCCGAACCGATCGATTCTGTTCCCCCCCCACCCCGCCCCAGCTTTCTTCTGGCTGGGAACTTTTCTGTGTCCGTCAGCACATTTCTTGCCGTTACGATGGGGACCGGTCCGGAGAAAGGGGTCAGACCAAAACGCAGAGACGTCTTGACTGATGGGCAGTAATTACGGTAATTTATAATATGTTGAGCGTATGGCAAATCACAATGTCTTTGGGTTTTTATAAGTGGGATTTGGTTGATTTAAGTCCAGTGCACGTCACTGGTTCTGCTGAGTTTGTGGTTTACCTCAGATGACCGGGTGGCCGTCAGAATGTTTGCTCCATGCAAACATGACCTCAGTCCATTCCGGTAAAAGCTACAGGTCATGTGACAGGGTTGCTCAGAGTAGGCCTGGTAACGAGTTTTACGCCAGGTCATCTGGGGGGTCAGGATTCCATCATGTTTTTGACGAGTCATCACCTTGTCCAAAAAAGAACATGGACTTGTTTGTGGCCTTAAATTACTGACATGAAGGTAGGTGGTGAGTGTACAGTGCATCACCCCTTCATGCATTTCCTGCAGCTGTATGACGTGCATGACTTTCCAACCAAAGGTCACCCGCAGCAGTTCATTGGTGACAGTCCAGCAACACGGGGGGTGGGTCTGTGGGCGTGTCCATGAGGACTGTGGATTTCGAGCAGGGTAGAAATCACTCAGAAAAACATGGCTGTCAAACCAAGCTGGGCAATCATGCAGCAAGCGGAGAGTTGCGTGGTAACGGCCGTAGGGAGTGGGGGGGGGGGGGGGGTGGGGTGTAGACTATAATGGAAAGTGGCTTATTTTTTTTTAAAACCCAGCTAAAATCATTCACTGGTGTGGAAGGCATGTTCTACTGTACCTAAGGTTGGTCAAGGGACCACGCTGGCTTTCTCATGAGTCTCGCCATGGAAACGGAGCATCTGATCTCCCAGCTGCCTTCACTCCTCGTCCGTCTGCCATTTTGCGGTCTTTTCTGTTCGCCCAGCGATGGCTGCTCTTTTGGACCTGCAGCCTCCCTGCGGCCTCCCTGAATGCTCTCCGCATCGTCCCCCCTCATCAGACACCACTCAGTAGCCAGGTCAATGGCTGCTTCCTGCCTGGGCTGGATAGGTCATTTGCAGCTGATACACAGAGTCTCCCACCTCTTTCATCAGTCCGTCGCGCTGCTGTAGTTTCATGCTTTTTTTGTTGCTCGGCGTCTGTCCTGAGGCAGGATTTCTCCCATTAGGATGACTCACTGTGTTGAATTGGACCTCGGGTCTGTACGCCTCTCCCTGCTCTCAGAAGGGCCACGGCGTGCCGACACCCTGCCTGTTTCGTGACATCTATCGCCTCCTGCCCGAGACGCGTCGTACCTGGTCTCACTGCCAAACAAAGTGCCTCCAGCTCACGGCGACCTCGCGCCCAGGCAGAGTGAGACTCAAAGATGCTGCTCGAGGAAAGTGCAGAGGACTCGCCGTGTCCTTTTTTCCCCGGAGACACAAATTCTGTGCAGCAAATAGCATGTTGTGCCTGTGTCATGGATGCTGCCAGCACTCCTCATCTATAACAGCCCACTGCCTTTACGTCTTGCCAGTTGACTTTCACTTCTCTGGCTTTTCCCACCTGGTCCTGGCTCCTCATCCGACCCATGATATAACCGTAGAGTGCACACACGCGCGCACACACACACACAGTGTTCCTCCCTTTCAGGCTTCTGTCACAGCTAATCCTGAAATTGTTCAGGGTGTTCTTCCAGCTTTGATGGCTAATGGTTCAGGGTGCTCCTTGAGCTATGATGATGATAAGCTATGATGAGAACAGTCCAAACCCATTCTTCCATGTCCCTGTCCAACAGTGTCTCTTAATGACAGGGTTCTTTTTGTCTGGTTTGGTTTTTTCCCGCATCTCTTTCCTCAGTGTAGTGGATACCGTTTCCCTTTTAAAGGTCTGGGCTCCATGTCATCTCTCACTCTGTCAATACATTTTAATTCATATAGTGATGGGGCATTGAAGAGTACAATTTCATTTTCCAATGTTGCCACAACCAAGTGTCTACGTGCTGTAGAAGTTATAAACAAAGAGACTGTATCAGTCGCCGAAGACTAGGACTTATGAGACTATTTTCCTTGAACTACCAGGCCTTTCACTAAACTTAGGTCACTCAGGTAATATATCTTAAAATGCTGCTACTCTTCGTTTTAAAAAAGTGACATTTCATGGCTCGTTTAGCCACTGCTTATCTTCCTCTGTTTGTAATATGGTGGGCTTTAGAATTTCAGTGTGAAAGGCGGTGAGGAGTGTGCGTGATTGTGTTCATCTGTGTGTGTTCATGTTTGTGTGTGTGTGTGTGTGTGTGTGTGGTCGTCTGTGTCCGTGTGTTCGTGCGAGTGCCCGCATGCGCGTGTGTCTGTGGATGGACGGTGTAGGTGTAGAGCACTCACCCTTGACGGGCGGGCCTGCGTGTTAATGATGTTGTCCGGGTTACGGGGCCGGCTGAGTTTTCTGTCAGGGATACCGACAGGTACAGCGCATTCACCTGAAAGCGGAGCTCCGCAGCACACAGACGTGACAGCCTGTCCTGCAGAATGCTGGCTACCGCTATACGCCATCCTGACTCTGTTTGTTATGCACTGTCTTAGCTAGCCAAGCTGAAAGAGAAACTGCTGGAACAAACACACGGATTCGCTTGTACGCCCCCTCCCCTCTCTCTGTCCCTCCTTCCGGCCCTCTCTTCCTTTGATTTTTCTGCCCTTCTTTCTCTGCCTCTCTCTTGCTGTCTCTCTCTCTCTCTCTCTCTCACACACTCTGTGCTCTCCCTCTCCTCCCCTCTTTCTCTGCCTCTCTCTCAATTTTCAATTTGAAGTTGCTTTATTGGCAGGACAGACAGTCCCTGTGTTGCCCAAGCAACGAGACAAACAATACATTAATTAATCAAATATGAAAGAAAAGAATAAAGGAAAACACATATACATACAGGTTAAATTGAGAAATAATAAGCAATAAATAATGACTAACAAATAACTAATAAACATCTCTCTCTCTCTCTCTCTCTCTCTCTCTCTTAACACAGATGAAATTCTTGTATACATAAGATTTCACACACTCAGATGGGCACCAACATGGACCGAACCTGACTATACCGCACTCAGCCAA
The DNA here is from genome assembly GCF_013368585.1 of Megalops cyprinoides. Classification (NCBI taxonomy): domain Eukaryota; kingdom Metazoa; phylum Chordata; class Actinopteri; order Elopiformes; family Megalopidae; genus Megalops; species Megalops cyprinoides. The sequence continues at coordinate 9,540,871 of NC_050589.1, forward strand.
CGCAACTCACAACCAGAACACTGATCCACAAAAACATTTATCAAGGCCTTCTTACCTACAGCACTCTACGTACACCGAGTAAGCTGGAGAGCTTGCTAACATTCGACAGCCACATTCCACTGACACTCATCAGTGCTTTCTGATTGGCAGAAGTGTTGGAGACTGCAGATGTAAATTAGTCTTCAGTCCAGATGGCAGTCTCTCAGTATGAACGATGTTGCACTTAGTTGTCAATGTTCTTATAGTCAGGTGTGAGATAATAGCAGGCAGATAGCGTGCTGTAGGACATACTTATCAGAACTATGAGAAATTACCCTCTGTATGAGAACTTATTTCATTAGCTGTCTACCCTTTTCAGACTTTCACCAGCTCGTCACTGCCTCCCTCATGTTTGCTATGTTGACATTATACTAGGTGCTCCCATTTCAATTTTGTCTGCTCCAAATTACTGTGACAGAATGTACTTTTGCACAGTAATAAATGTAACTTTTGGTAACTATATTGTGTGCGGGTAACATTTTGACAAACCCAAAGATGATTTGTTGTTACCCTCATCCAAACTGAAAATTTGAAGTGTAAATGTTTTTAAAAATCTTACTGAGACTAACAGACCCCATGCCAAACACACACACACACACACACACACACACCGAAACTCACAAAATCAGACACATTAATTAGATCCAAGCAGTAATTCAGGTTCACAGCTGTAACATATCGTCTAGAAGTTTGATTTGCTACCACACCATAAAGCATAGATGTTTTTGCACCTTAATCCAGGCTAATACGTCATGGTATTTTTTTCTTTCCTTTATCTGTCTCTTGTCTTTTGATCTGTACTGCAGACATCAGCAATACACAGCCATACCCTGAATAAATCAGTGTGAGCTACTGCTCCCTCCTCACGCACACACACACGCGTACACACACACGTGCATACACACACACATACAGACTGTCTCCATTTCAGTTTTTGAATAAGTGGTATTAAATGTATAAGGACAGTCAGCACTCTTTAGCATTTGCCTTGGTAGCTGCTGGCTGGAGTTCAGTATATTTTGTGAGGCTTGCACCAAAATGCACAAGATTTTTTTATTTTTCATCCAGATAAAAGCGCGAATATCCAAAATGATCCCATGAACATAAGTGTTGCTAAGCACTGATGACCCCATAGCGACAAGCCCCGTCAGCGTTACCCAGGAAACGTACAGTAGAGGGCTTTTAAACAATGACCAAGTTCTGAACTTCCCTCTGGATGGAAAGTGTTCTCACAAAGAACACCATTATGGTAGATCCGGGGTAGTGAGGCTTTCTGAATGTGAGAAAAAGAAAGACACTTAACGGTTATTTTTCTTGGGCTTTTTAAACCAGCTTGCCATCATTATCGCATTGTGGAACACTCCAAGTGCTCAATCAGACAATCACTTTAAAATGTTTTCCAATTTGCCTCCCGCTTTTTAGACCAGGGCTGGAATTGACTCAAGACTTTGACCTTCCCATTAATCACCAGTTACAAGCCTGGTGCTGTTTTACACTTCATGTTTTATGCTAACATGGAAATATAAAGTGCTGTTCACAGTGTAGCTTGGTCATTATTTGGGGTTCAGGGGTGCCGTGAAGGGGTTCATAGGTGGGGGGTTTTATGGTGTTGCAAGGTTTAATTTAACCGTGCCTACGTTTTGCAAGTGAGTTCTCCAGTGAGTCACACTGGAACAGGCAGCAGTGTATTCTAATGATCTGCTTGGCACCGTTTAACAGCAACGGCCCTGCTGAAAACACTACCATCTGGTGCGACATATTCTGTTCTCCGGCATCTACCCCGACTTCATACGTGTGTCCGGGACATTCCGGAAGGTCAGTCAGCGGTGGGATTTAAGTCAGCACTTAGTGCTGTGGAACATGCATCTCGTGCCTCAGGGATGGAGAACAGCATATGTGTCACGGGTCTCATGCGCTGCGCAGAATTCTGATGTATCAGACATGTATAGACACCCATTGACTGTGTGGAGCAGAATAAAGGGGGGAAAGGAGTCAGTATGTTTTTCCTTAACTGTGTGGCATGAAGGGACCCGGATGACCAAAAACCAGAGGGTTGCAGGTTTGAGCTTGAGGCACGACCTCTGCATGCTTCTGCAAGGCCCTTAACCTCAATTACTTCAGTAAATATCCAGCTGTATAAATGCATTATTTGTAAACATTCAAGCCGCGGAAGTTTACTTTTGCATGGGTCACTGCTGAGTAAATCATTTGAAGGGTGATGATATCTGGTGTGGGAGAGTGTGAGGTGGTAGCCATGTGTGCCCCAGTCTTTCTGTACAGAAATGTGTTTTTCTATATTTCGTGCTGTGTGTGCATTTGGATTGTCCACTTCGCGTTAATCAGCGTTGTGGTTTTAGATTGGCGGCAGCACGCCAAAGCGTGCTAGCTTCACTGTCCCTGATTGGCACAAACTGAAACGAGTCACTCAGCAAGACGAGCGGATTGATCAGCCATTTGAAATTTAGGACCACTGCTTCTGCTGATCTCTCAAGTTGCATTTATGTCCCTCTGGAGATGGAAATTCTGTTTCCCCCAGCTGGAAAACAGCAGGGAAAGCGATACCACTTGGATGTTTTCACTGAGAGCAGCGAGAGGGCATTTCGGTCATGGGGAAGGAATGCTTGGGTTTTCCTTGGACCCCGGCTCTCACCTCAACTATGATGACACAGACCCCGCTGTCCTTCCAGTGCAGCACCATGCAAGTCAAATTCCCCTTTTTAGGAAAGTGCAGGGAAACCGCATCCATTCTTTATAAGCGTATGGTAATAACAGATTATTGCCTGCATCGAGACAAAAAGCCCTCTCCAAAGGGTGAGAGTCACTCTTTTTACGTACCATATTTTTTGCAGCTGCACATTTTGGTCTCAGTTTTAAACCTTCAACATTTTCATTGGTGAGCTGTAATGAAACATGTTCTCACCATGCAGTTGTTGGTCTAAGATTATTCATGGAGAAAGGATCCATTTCCTAAATTTGTTTGTATGTTGTAGTTGTTGTTGTTTTTTTTTAATTAATTATTTTTTTACCGAGATCTGCCTAATGTTTTACCTTAATTAAGTCCAAACAGGGAAGCTTTTATCATTGAGGTTAATTGATTTTCACTCTAACTTGAAGGACCCATTTAGCAAGACACAGAAGACAATTGCAGCCAGTTTTGCTACTGGCATCTGTCTTGTGTAATACCTTGAGATATTTATTCTCAATGTTTAAAAAAAGAGATTGGGTGGGTGGGTGAGGGGCATTCAGTTGGTCTGCTATGGGTCTTTGTCCTTAACTCTGAATAACAAATATAAGTAAGTCTTATTTTTGAAAAGTACTGTGGAAGAATGTAAAAAATGCAGTAGTTGCTTTTACTTAGAGTTTATGGCCAAGCGCCATAATATTTAGATTGAATATGTTCCTTACTCTTTGAGTGTGGTAATGTACAAGATATTAGTACGGGTCTAGATATAGATTTGAATTAAAATTTAATGAAGAATCAAATGTACTTTTGTTACCATATTTTATACTGGGGTAGATTAGCTGTAATAAGCACCTTCTCAAGTTGTTACTTATCTCATATACTTTCATTTCTCAGGTCCTTACCTTTTTTTGCCTGAGAATAAAATGAACCACTTTCATCTGGGCAAAAGCAGCAGCATCTTCTGTGACAAATCAAAACGGAAGCTGATCAATAAAAACCAAATGAAAAGGAAAAATAAGAATATAAAGCAGTTATATGTCGTATCGTAGGCTGATGTGTCTATCCCGTATGCCCCAGAGACACGGCGGATTCATCTGTTAAAGTTACCGCAGATTACCTGGGTGTCTTTTACAGTCAGGGCCAATGTGTGGCGTGACAGAACCAGGCCAGCTCGTCTTCGCGTGCCTCTCAGATCCAGAGTTACCCACGGCCCGAGCAAAATCAATCCACAACTGACAGAGATAAGCCTCATTGTATGGGCCAACACAAAAGCTTCCACCCACTTACACAGCCACTAATCTCCACAAAGCCGCCCGCTCTTTCGCTCTGAAAGGGAGGGAATGGGCTAGGAAAATACATTACATTCCCCCCCCAAAAATACCCAGCGCCGCGCGCCGCTCCTGCGGACTTCGCCATCAGGGCCCCGCGGGAGCACCGATGTCATCGAGCGCGGCGGTCCATTTCGGCCGTGGCCCTCCCCGCGCTTCCAATTCCAACCCTCGGCGGCTGCCTCTGAACATGCTCAGACGGGAAGCAGTCTCTTCATAGAGCAGTGAACGCTCTTGACAGACAGAACTAATTACCAGCCATCACTGTTCATTTCGGGCTACTGATTCAGCTCGCAAGTGGATTCTGCACTAAATCGCAGCAGCCAGATGGTTTAACCAGACATTCTAAAGCTGCCCTTGGTTTTTGTCACTAATGAATTAAATCTGCACTCTCCGTAAACATTTACGAAGGCCAGGGTGATCCCAAATAATGCATTTGTGCTAGGTAATGGCTACTGAGGGTAATGTAGAGGAAAGCGCCAGAGGTGAATGGGGTAAAGCCATGTTGTTGTTATTCCGCGGTTATATCTCGGCTGTAAATGGTTTTTTGGGTTATAAAGTTATGTGGGGAGGAATTTGCTTAGACTGATGTTGGTGATCCATGATTGATCTCAGACGAGGGCTGTAAATATCACCTTCCCCTCCCTGCCTCTCCCCCACATCTATATAGACGTAAGGGCAATTGGATCGCGTTGTCGTCAGGTTCAGTGGGTTCGGATGCAGGCTTTCAGCACCCGCAGCGGCGAATTCCTTGCTTGAATTCCTTCTAGATAATTCTCCGAACAGCTGCACAAAACTTTAACCCACCACCACACCACGGACAATTTTCCACTTTTGATGGCCTTCTACTTCACTGAGATTCAGTTGAGGCTGTTATTTCCTTCTTTTTATATTTGCCTGTAATATGGATGGAAAAAAAATAACTCCTGGGTTACATTTGACATTTCCATCAGTCCATCTACCAGCAGTTGGAATGTGCATTTCCTCCATCCAGATTATACATTTGGTATGTTATGAATGTAAATTTAGATACTGCAGATTCTCCGCCTGGCCCTTATAGCCAATATATCAAATTGTACCATGTCTAATTTTGTCGGAGAGGGTCACTTAATGCAACGTGGGCCCTTTTAATGCTGAGTCCAAGCCCTCCGCCCCCCACAACCCCCTCCTTCAACCCCACCTGTCTGCCCCCATTTCTCTAACTCCCTCTTCTGAACAGTCTTAAGTGTTCCTCCCGCCCGCCGATCGATTCGGCCGATCAGCGATATTCTCCCAGGAATGCGTTTGCTAAGTGCTCTGAGTGTTGCTGCTAATTAAAACACAGGCAGTAAAACCACCATCACCCCCCTTTTTTTTCACCTGACAGCCAGCCACATTCTGCGGGGGTCGCCTGTGCTGCCCGAGCCATTGTCTGAGGAAGGGGCGTGGCGCTTTTTTCACAGACCCAAAACCCTGTTTTTACAGTGCAGAAGCAACCAAGTAGTTTGGTACAAGGAAGTTGGCATCCTTGCTAGAAATAGTGACAAGCTATAAAATACATCTTACCTTGCCTTCATCGTGTGGGTAAGCTGCACCACAATAATAAAGTGAAATGCTTCACATACTTCAATGGTTTGGATGGTAAGGTAGAAAAGGATGTTTTGACTTGGTGTTCATGCATGACTTGCCGCTCGGTTCTTTTGAGCAGCAGTTGACCCCCCCTCGTCTCCCTGTCTGTGTCCCTACAGTACTGGTATGATGGCGATGAGGTGGGAGACCTGCCTGTGGATTTCTCCATTGTTTGGGATGGGGACTTCTTCATTGACAAGCCTGCTACCATGAAAGGTACCTGTCCTTCTCAAATCATGTCTTCTCTTAACCACCGCTCACTGTTTTACATCTGTAAAATGCAATGAAGGTACGTCTGGTTTGCTGTGTATGATCTGCAAAAAAGGGGCAAGAGAAGACTGCACATTGATCTTTTCTGGTCTAGTCTTAATTCACCCCAATCCTGACCAACAAGTACAACCTAATTCTGGGAAGAGAAATTTTGGGACGCCCTCTAGTGGTGCTTCAGTGTTGAACTTTGCCCACCTAGTGTACAGTGAATACATTAAGCTGCTGTTACTCATGGTGTGCTGTACCTTAGCTGCTGGTGTTCTGCAGTTTTTTTACAGTTGTGTTTCAAACGGGTACTGGCATACACAAGGAATAACTTACACAGTCAGGCCATCAGCCTACAACCACAATATCAAAGTTAGTTAAACTGCCTTTTCAAGGTAGTAAAATGAAAATAAAAGCATTTTTTGTAACAGTGGCTCTGTTCTGAAAAATCCTGTTAAACAGTGTCCAACACACAACATTACAGTAGTTAGAATGCACCATTTAAAGGCTTCATTAGACTAGCACACCAGTACACTTACCTACTCATCACTTACAAGTTCAGTGCAAGATATTCCCTTAAAACAGTGTTGTAGTTCACCATCTGCGGCTGCATTTCAGAATGTAGCATAATATACTGTGGTAGTCCAGTATAGTCAATAACTACAGATAAAGCTACTTTAGTACACCAGTACAAAGAGTGTATTTCAGGTTAAAGACCCAGTTTAACTCACTTTTCACTTTAATACAGTTTTTAAAGGGAACAGATTATGCTGAACAATGTGACTAGCTGTCGACATTGAATCGATACAGCAAGAATTTCCTGAAAAATTAAGTCTTATCTTGTTTTGAGTCTGTGTGGATGGTTTGCCCTAGATTTCATAGTATACAAGTGATACCTTTGGGAAATATGAAAAGTAATATCTGTAAATCTTAACTGTACTTCCTAAAAGTGTATTTTGTCCCAGTGTATTGAAGTGTCTGTTGAGTTTAGGAATTATTTGAGGAGTGGCACTTGCAGTGTTAGCTAAAGCCATGCAGGTTTTTACCAGCTGAATGCAATGCTGTAACAGCCAAATGGCATCTGCTGCTGATGGTTTATTCTCAGGAATCAATTAAGAAAAGTGTGTTACACTTAATCATTTTAGATAGCTAGCATACAAAGTTTATGTTCGGGAGCATTTTGCTTGCTAAGCAAAGTAGCAGCCACCGTGCTCAGCAATTCTGCTCGCGACCTAACGCTAAACTCATCAGACGTTATGGTCATATTTACATGATGGTGTCACTCTTACAATGTTGCCGAACGTGTGCTGGATTTTGAATACATTACGAATGCTGTGTGGTCAGTAAGCAGGTACCTACAGATAACAGTGCTAGGGACTGTTGTTTTGTAGTGCTGAGCGTGATCACCAGAGATGGGAGCCAAACCCTATAGTCTGTCACTCCACTGTGTAAGGACATCTGTAAAAGGCAAGGACTTAGTGTGAGGCAGAAGTTTTCTGCTTTAAAGCTCTCAGTTGTGATGTCACCTTACCTTACAGGTGTGATCACTAAAATATGTACCTAATGAACTACGCTACGCTAGTTGTCATGCTAGCTTTGTTAATAACAATACATCACAGTACCAGAATAGTTTTCTGCAGTGTTGCTCTACCTGTGTCGGCTAGCTGTCTAATAAGAGGAAAGAATGTGTTGGAAAGCGCAAATTGGCCATGCTAGCGTAGTTTCATATTTTGAGCTCAGTGACATATCCAGCCATAGAAACCGCATTAGCTTGTGAGTGATGTGGCCTAATTTACATATTGGGTAATTAATACTTACCAAACGCATCACCTGTATGTTAAATAATTGAATCATTGTAATTGTACTTAATGTTGTCATGGTGGCTGAACTAGGTTTAGCTAGCTAGCTTGCTAGCAGTCTGTCTGAACACATCATTAGGCGAGGGCAGCACCTGGGAGGCCTGTGTCAGGTGATTGGTTGATTTGGAAGGTAACAGATTGCCTAGCAACTGCAGCTTTGCTTCCATGCATGACCGTATATCAGTAACGTATGTACAATTTGTAATAAAGTCTTATGAATAAAAAACACATGTAGTGCAGCAAACCTGTACATGTTACTGTATAAAATATAGAGTAATATTGCTATATGGTAGTTGTATGTCACTTAAAAGCTGTATGAGGAGTCAGCATTTAATTTTTGTGAAACCAGACAGATTTCCATAGTCTTGCCATGTTTCACACGCAGACTAATTACTGTACTGAAATAGACTGAAAACCAGCAGAGCCTGTGGCCCTTGAGGGTGAGAGTTGTCTATCTCTGCTGTACTGTAATTAAGCCATACAAAATGTGGACCCCAGTGCTGTGCTTCTATCACACTGTTCGTGATTCGAGCACTGTGTCAGAAATAGTCACCAGATAATGGGATTTCTTGATTTGTCATGTTTCACATAGTAAGGTGATTTGGAGACTTAATATTTCATTATGAATGTAATCACACAGTGGTTGTGTATCTACAGGACATGCACACATGCACATACATATGCAGTCATACAGTCAGTTTTTTGTTTTGTTTTTGTTGTATTATAAATAGTCCTCATTCTTGTTATCTCTATTAGAAAAGTAGGTCATATTTTTTCCTCCAAAGAGTATGATTTTATAAACTGCAAAATTCTGATTATCATAGCAAGTCCTCCCCTGTTGTTTTTGGACCTGACATGGAGATCTGCAGAAAAGTTTAGCTTAAACCCACCCACCCCCCGCCTGCCCCGCCCCCCACCCTCTTTTCCTGTGGGCCCGTCTCTCATACCTAACTATGCAGTCCTTCTGACGCAGAGGCAAAAATCGGCCTCCCATTTTTGTCAGCCAGAGAGTATTTAATCTCATGGTTTCTGCTGGAGTTCTCAGAGGCAGAATGTCAGCCGTTCGCCGTCAGACGGCAGATTCCATCTCTCATCGGTGATTGGCTGCTTGTGAAGATTAGCACACGGCTGGCGGTGCAGCCGGCCCTCTATCTGATCAGACTCTCCTCCTGCACCGGTCAATGGCCATGTCTAACTGCCCTCACCTTTACACTGGTGTTATCTGAGCCGAGCCCCACCATCACTGTCTGGTAGCGGTGTGGGGGGGGACGCAGATGGGAGATATCCGTGTTAGCTGTTATAATCTGGGGACTGAGTCCGGCAGCATGGCAGTAATGCATTTTTTTTTTCCCTTCGCTCTTGGTTCTCAGTAATAGCAGTTGGGTTTATTCTTGTCTGGCTGCTTGTGTGATTGGCTGTTTTTCCCCGGTGTCCCCTACTCTGGTGGTTCATGTGATTGGCTGGTTTTCCCCGGTGTCCCCTGCTCTGGCGGCTCATATGATTGGCTGTTTTTCCCCCGTGTCCCCCCACTCTGGCGGCTCATGTGATTGGCTGTTTCCCCCCTGTGCCCCCCCTCCCCCACCCCACCCCCGCCCTCAGCGCTGCTGTATAAGTGCGAGGCTCAGAGGGACAGCTGTGGCCTGTGTCTGAAGGCGGACAGCTCTTTCGAGTGCGGCTGGTGCCTCGGGGAGAAGAAGTGCCTCCTGCGCCAGCACTGCCACGCCCCCGAGCACAACTGGATGCACCAGGGCCGGCGCAACGTGCGCTGCAGCCACCCGCGCATCACCAAGGTAGGGTGCGCCTCCCCATACACCCACCCATCCCCGCATCATCAAGGTAGGGTGCGCCTCCCCATACACCCAGCCCTCTCTGCATCATCAAGGTAGGGTGCGCCTCCCCATACACCCACCCATCCCCGCATCATCAAGGTAGGGTGCGCCTCCCCATACACCCACCCATCCCCACATCATCAAGGTAGGGTGCACCTCCACATACACCCAACCCTCTCTGCATCATCAAGGTAGGGTGCGCCTCCCCATACACCCACCCATCCCCACATCATCAAGGTAGGGTGCGCCTCCCCATACACCCAACCCTCTCTGCATCACCAAGGTAGGGTGCACCTCCACATACACCCACCCGTCCCCGCATCATCAAGGATGGGGTACCTCCACATACACCCAGCCCTCTCTGCATCATCAAGGTAGGGTGCGCCTCCCCATACACAGGTGTCCTGCACCATACAAGGTAGGGGACACCCCCCCCCCCCCCCCTCCATACACTCACCCATCTCTGTATTACCAAGGTAGAGTGTGCCCTCTTACACCCAGCCAGGCCTGCATTACCAAGGTAACACATACAATCTATCCCAATTAGCAACGGTAGGATACACCTCCACATTACAGCACACTCCCCATATACCCACCCCCTATTAAACAAAGTACCATATGTCCCCCATCTTCAGCTGCTGATTAACCAACATACAGCGCATTCTTGCACTCCTCAGTACCCCCGCCCTCCATAACTGAGAACCGCCACTACCCCATCATTTACTCCCACATTACACACCCCTTAATTCCACACATGCATTACCACAAGATGGCACGCCCTCCGCTCCCAAGTAAACAAGAGATGAAATTTCCCCTGCATTTCCAAGGTTGGACACGCCCCTGTCCTCTGACCCCTGAATAAACAAGGCACTATAAATGTCCATTCCAACCCTCCAACAGTGACTGACACAAGCAGTGTTTCCCTGTGACACGTGTCCCCTCTCCCTGTACCTCCAGATACGGCCTCTGACGGGGCCCAAGGAGGGGGGTACCCGAGTGACGATGGAAGGGGAGAACCTGGGCCTGCAGGTTCGGGAGATCACCCACGTGCGCGTGGCCGGGGTGCGCTGCAACCCAGTGCCGTCGGAGTACATCAGCGCAGAGAGGTGAGCGTGCTCTCTCTCTCTCTCTGATAAGAGCCCCGCTAATGGGAGCCCTGATATCATCTATCCTGCATCCTTTGTATAATTAGCGCTGGAGTGCTGGGCTCTCTGAGCCCGGGCACGGATGCTC